>NC_137984.1:26822114-27251297 GCF_963924665.1 Micromys minutus
GCTAAGAGGTCTAGAGAATGAGGGAAACTCTGCATGACTAAGTACTGAAAGCATAGCTTAGTAATTGAGGCCACGTGTTCCAAATAAAGGTGAATTTGCCCTCCTCCCCTCCACTGCCTCATCTGAGAACGTGCCCTCAAGCCATCCACAAGAAGGCTTAGCCAACCTCGGGACCACAAGAAATAAACCTCTATTCTCCACATAATATATTCTCTAGTTACTCTTCCGAACAATACAAAAATAGGCTGAGCCACTGGGCATGGACTGGCACGTGTTTCAGGCCTCTGGATTCTTTCTTCAGCCTCCCTCTTTTGTTGGCATTTGCCCCATAGAAATTAGTGTAATTCTGCATGTAAGCTTTGTCTGCTGTTCTCAGTGGATCGCCACAGAAACCAGCACAATTCCCCAAATAAGCTTACAAATAAGCTTTGTAAGCTGTTCTCGATGGATCTCTTGCAGTCATTGAGCCTCGTTCTTTGATTGAATAGTGAATACAACTGTTTTTCTTTTTTGTTGTTTTGACACTAAGTTGGAGACGATTTAAAGTTCTTTAATGTTCTAGAACTCTGGTCTATAGATAAGTGCACACAATATCTTCAAAAAGCAAATGCACTAACATTGAGTCTTAGGAATCAATGGTCAAGTGTACCTAAAATGACATGTTAGAAAATCAATATTACAGCGAAGCACAAAAATCTGGGCGAACTATGGGCATCAAGAGCCTGCTAAGCCATTTCTGTTTGGCTATGCAATAGCTTCTGTTACTTACAGTACTTCAGGCTGTGTTTCTCCACAGCTTCTTCACTGAGGAGGTAGAAAATGGAAGTTCCTAGAAGCAGGAGTTTTATGAGAACCAGCAAGCATGTGGGGCATTTATTTGAGGGTTTTACTCCTGACTTTCTCCTGCTCCTCCTGTTTCTTCTCGTACTTTCCTTCTAGATTGATCCTACCGGAACTAATGCATATATAAATCACCGTCTGCCAAAGAGTGATCCAAAAATAAAGTGAAGTGATGAGGAATCTAGCAATATAAAACAGTGACTGTAGATAAGCAGTCACTCCAGAGCAGGATCATAACAGTGAGAAGGAGCAAGCTTTGTCATCTTACTGGTGTCATGAAACTCTGTGATTTTAAATGAGATTATTATGTATCTTGCAAAGGAAGATTCTGACAGGTAGACTCCAGACAAGTGATTCTGAAGAGATGATAGTAGTGTTGGGAGTTTATTGGAACCCAGTTCTGATTCAATTAGAAGTATAAAACCCTATTCATTCACCCATTCAAGGCATTAAAAAAGCATCAGGTTTCTCAAGGTAAAATCAGTTCTTCTATACACAGAAAAATAGGTTGAATAAAGTCTCTGGGCTAATTTTTGTTCATATACTTTATCCACCTAGCACTTTCCTGGGGCCACTCTGTCTGCCATTGACAGAGGGGCTGTGTGTGATCCAATATTTGTCACATGAAACATGTAGGAGGGCCACATGTTGAGAGACGGCAGTGATAATTCACTCCACTGTTGGGTGACTTTCACACGTATAGGTATTACAAAGCTGTATTAATCCTCATTTATATATGCTGCAAAAATGCTGTGCATGGTGTATGACTCTAAGCCAACATTAGTAGAGACCAACTTTGTCATAGGTCCTGGCCTCAGTTAAACATTTCACTTCTCAACTCCAGTTGATTATACCTTCACCTGAGCAAGAGAGGTATGGTGGCACAGTTTGAGAGAGCAGCATCAGGATTAAAACAGTCAAGCTTCAGGCTCATAACTCATGCCTTGTCCTAAGGACTTAAAATTATAGAACCAGGAGACTTGGAGAGATGGCTCAGTAGATAAGAGTGTTTGCTGCTCTGGCAAAGAACCTGAGTTCAGTTTGTAAAACCCAAATGAAGTAGCTCACAAACACCTGCAACTCCAGCTCTGAGGATTCCAACATTTCTACCTTCCATGGACACTCCTGTGTACAAACCCACATAGAAACATATAATTAAAAATAAATATTTGAACAACAAAGTTACAGAGTTGTAAGTATCTAATGGAATAACAAAACATTGACGTTAGAATAGCACATAAAGAAAAGCAAGCTGGGCTGGGTCCCTCACTCGCCACAGACAGCCTGCCTCGCCTGCTCTCCTGCTTCACCCCACAGAAACGCTTCTACTACCCACAGTCCTTCGCCTGATGAGACCGGTGTCCCGGGCACTGGCTCCTCATCTCACTCGGGCCTGTGCCAAAGATGTGAAATTTGGTGCAGATGCTGGAGCCTGAATGCTTCAAGGTGTAGACCCTTTAGCCGATGCTGTTGCTGTTACAATGGGGCCAAGGGAAGAACAGTGATTATTGAACAGAGCTGGGGAAGTCCCAAAGTAACAAAAGATGGGGTCACTGTTGCGAAGTCAATTGATTTGAAGGATAAATACAAAAATATCGGAGCTAAACTTGCTTAGGATGTTGCCAATAACACAAACAAAGAGGCTGGGGATGGCACCACCACTGCCACTGTTCTGGCACGGTCTATTGCCAAGGAGGGCTTTGAGAAGATCAGCAAAGGAGCTAATCCAGTGGAAATCCGGAGAGGTGTGAATGTTGGCTGTTGATGCTGAAACTGCTGAACTTAAGAAACAATCTAAACCTGTGACAACCCCTGAAGAAACTGCTCAGGTGGCTACAATTTCTGCAAATGGAGACAAAGACAAAGGAACATCATTTCTGATGCAATGAAAAAGGTTGGAAGAAAGGGAGTCATTGCAGTGAAGGATGGAAAAGCCCTGGATGATGAGCTAGAAAATATTGAAAGCATGAAGTTTGATAGAGGATATATTTCCCCATAATTCATCAAATTATCAAAAGGCCAAAAATGTAACTTCCAAGATGTCTATGTTTTATTGAATGAAAAGAAAATTTCTAGTGTTCAGTCCATTCTACCTGCTCATGAAATTTCCAATGCTCATCAGAAGCTCTTGGTCATAATCACTGAAGATGTTGATAAAGAAGATGCATCTAGAGAATATCATCCTGAGTGAGATAACCCAGTCACAAAAGAACAGACATAATATGCAGTCACTGATAATGGGATACTAACCCCAGAAAGCTCTGAACACCCCAGAAACAACTCACAGACTGTGTGAAGTTCAAAAAGAAAAAAAAGAATATATTTTAATTAAAATAGAACTTTCCTCCCTACAGCCCCTCCCAGCTTCTCTCCTAAACCCTCAAATTAATAACCTGTTTTCCTATATTATTGTTACATATATACATATGTGTATGTATATGTACCCACAAATACTTAATTACAACCTTTAAAAATGTATTCGTATACTTTTATGCAAAAATGTTTAAAAATTTGTACATTTATCTTCGTTTTTTAAAATAAAAATTTTCAATAAAAAAAAGAAGCTCTAAGCACAGTGATTTTGAACGGCTAAAAGTTGGTCTTCAGGTGGTAACCGTCAAAGCTCCAGGGTTTGGGGACAATAGAAAGAAGCACCTTAAAGATATGGCTATTGCTACTGGTGGGGCAGTGTTTGGAGAAGAGGGGTTGAATCTAAATCTTGAAGATGTTCTAGCTCATGACTTAGGAAAAGTTGGAGAGGTCATTGTCACTAAAGATGATGCCATGCTTTCGAAAAGAAAAGATGACAAAGCTCACATTGAAAAACGCATTCAAGGAATTACTGAGCAGCTAGACATCACAATTAGTGAATATGAAAAGGAAAAGCTGAACAAGGGACTTGCTAAACTTTCAGATGGAGTAGCTGTGTTGAAGGTTGGAGGGACAAGTGATGAAGTGAATGAGAAGAAAGTCAGAGTTACAGATGCTCTCAGTGCTGCAATAGCAGCTGTTGGAGAAGGCATTGCTCTAGGAGGGGGCTGCGCTCTGCTTTGATGCATCCCAACCTTGGATTCATTAAAGCCTCCTAATGAAGACCAGAAAATAGGTATAGAAATTCTTAAAAGAGCATTCAAAACTCCTGCAATGATGATTGCTAAGAATGATAGTTGAGAAAATTCTGCAGAGTTCCTCAGAAATTGGTTATGACATCATGCTTGGAGATTTTGTGAACATGGTGGAAAAGGGAATCATTGATACAACAAAGGTTGTAAGAACTGCTTTACTGGATGCTGCTGGGATGGCCTCCTTGCTAACTACAGCCGAAGCTGTAGTGACAATTTCCTAAAAAAGAGAAAGACCTTGAAATGGGTGCAATGGGAGGAATGGGAGGGGGTATGGAAGGTGGCTGTTCTAACTCCAAGACTAGTGCTTTGCCCTTATCAGTGAACTGTGACAGGAAGCTCAAGGCAGGCTCTTCACTGATAACTTCAGAGAGGTCACCTGAAGAAAATGACTGAAGAGAAGGCAGTCTGATCACTGTGACCATCAGTTACTGGTTTCCTTTGACAGTACATAATGGTTTACTACTGTCATTGTCCATGCCTACAGATAATTTATTTTGTATTTTTGTATAAAGACATTTGTACTTTCAAAAGAAACAAAAAGCAAATTAACTTCATTTCTTTTCAGATAAGTTCCAAATTATAAGGTAATTATCACAAACATTCATCATTTTTTCTATTTTTTTCACTGTCATTAGAAGTCATTTTATTGGTACTTAAAAAAACAATAGTATTTGGGTTTACTCTGGGTCACTATATTGTCTAGTCTCAGATTCTTGGTCACAAGTAATGTAAAGTATAGGCTCTATTTCATGGAGTGGGCCTTAACTCAAATCAGATGTTGGTTGGTTACTCCCACAACTCTTGCACCACTATTGCTTTATCATATCTTGTAATCAGGGAACGAGTGTAAATTTAAGATTTGTATTTGGGTTGGTGTTAACATTTAAAAATATTTTTAAACTCTGGCTATGTATGGTCATTGATAAATTTATTGGAGAAAAGCAAGCACTCTGCACTAATGCTTACAGTCATGATAATAGTAATAACATGCTACAAATTTGTGTTAGCCTTCAAACATTACTAAATTGATGTATGAACTGGTATAGTACCTGAGAACATTAGTCTGTACAGTAGCAGAGTGGAGAGACATTTTTCCTGGTGTAGATCTAGTCTTGCATCTTAAAATAATAACGACTGTTTTAAAAATTGATTGGAGAGTAGAAAAATGGCTTGGTCTGGAAAGTGTCCGCTGCGTAAGAAATAGGGCCTGAGTTTGGATCCCAAGAACCCACATGAAAAACCAGACATGGGGATGGCAAAATCTTAGCAGGTAAAGATGGTTTTATCCATGTCTGACAACCCAAGCTCAACCTCAGGAATCCATGTGGTGAAAAGAGAGAACCAACTGCAAAAAGTTGCTCTCTAACCTCTATATGCACAACATGTAACCCTAGCATGGGGCGGGGTGAAGAGCACAGAGACAGGTACATCCTTGGAGGTCATTGTTCTCTCAGCCTACCAAAGTCAGTGAACTCCTGGTTCAATGAGAGACTGTCTCAAAAAGTAGGGTAGAGCGTGGGTAATAGAGGAAGACACCTAATGTTACCTCTGCTGTCCATATTCACTTGTATGTGTATTTACATACACATGTGTGCACACACTCATTACAGACACATATGTACACCCCATGAAAAAAACAACAGGTGGAGGCAATGTAAAGGAAACAAATATGGCCCACATACCTTATCATCTAAATGTAAAGAAATTATGCTTGCTAACAGTGACCTCCTGAAATCAGATGTTCATGTGATCCCACATCTTCTACAAACATGAGATGTACAGATTCAAATATAGCAATGTGTAACCAAAGTGGGTGACACTAAAGTCTGGGAAGCTGTGTGGTGCTTTTTGAAGACTGTCAAATGCATTAGGGATCAATGAGGAAGTATCACAGACAGAACTAGACTTCCATGCTATGTTCCATGGCCTGGTGATGATCACAGCATCTGTGATACAGATGATTGTGAAAATTAAGTGACATATCTTACGCCAAGCATTTAACACAATGCTTGGCCGATCATAATATACTCTCAAGTTAAATAAACTATTATCATTGATTTTGCTGTTACTAAAAATTGGAGATATTGGGGCTGGAGAGATGAACCAGGTTCTGTTCCCAGTACCTATGTGGTGGCTCACAGCCACCTGTTATTCTGGTTGCAGGAAATTTGCCCTCTTCCAACTTCCACAAGCACTAGGCATGTACTTGTGCATGGACACTTGTGCAGGTAGAACAATCATACACAACACATAAAAAAATATATGTTTTCAACTAAAAGCTCTTTGAAGACGTGAGACTCTACCTCAGAAGATGATGGGGCTGAAGAGATGGCTCAGTAATTAAGAACACTGGCTACTCTTACAAAGGACCAGATTTTGGCTGACATCTACTTGAAAATCCAGCTTCTGGGAATCTAATGCCATTTTCTGGATTCTGTAAACACATGCACACACACACACACACACACACACACACACACACACACACACACACACACACACACACACACACATACACAAAGAGGGGGGATGCTTAAAGAGAATGCATTTCTAGACAGCAAAGCTGAAGAGAGCTCAGCAGTCACTGAGCTCTGCCACTCCCAACTATTAAATACAGTCTTGTTCTGGGAATCAATGCCTTTGGGATCCTACTCATGCACAAAGACTTAGAAGGCAATGTGCTGGCTGGTTTAAGAAATTGGCAAGTCCAAGCTCTACCTATTGTGGGATTTTGCATGTGTGAATATAGCAAAAATTCTATCATCCCCTTTGATTTTGAGTGGCATTTCATCTATTCCTGCTGGTCACAAGAAAATTGTACTCTCCCAAGCTGGAGACACAGAATTTCAAAGAATTAGTAGATTTAGGTTATCTGACCATGGCTCTAGTTTTCCATCTTCCTTCCCCCATTATTACAGACAAAACACAAAGAAACCTTAACCAGCATTTAGGTTAGAAATCATAGCAGCACAGTCTGGAGCACCAACTGATATTTCTACCCTGTTTTTTTTTTTTTTAATACTGGCATCAGCTCATCAAACTATTATGCACATAAATTAACCTTGATTTCACTAATTATGAAAATTGCTTATAAAACAAAAGCTCTGTTTCTGGATCTGTGTGCTAAGAAATGATGGACCCTAGAGAATTATAGTAGAGGCAGAAAGAAATGTGTTCCACTCTCAGAGCTAGAAATGACCTTGGGCAAGGTAGTTAATCTCTAACTTTTAGTTTTTTCAACAATAAAAGGGAAATGGGTATCCGGGGAGGGGAATGCTAGCTAGACATATGCCTCCGTTGGTACAGTGCTTGCAGTGTAAGCAGGAGGACCTGAATTCAGATCCCCAGTACACATATAAAAGCCAGATGTGGCAACATATCTGTAGTCCCAGCTCTGGGGACAGAGACAGGAGAAGCCCTGGGCTTGTTAGCCAGCAAGTCTACATGAATTAGAAATTAGTGACCTCCAGGCTTGGTAAGAGACAAGCTCCAGGCTTGTCTCAAAAAAAAAAGAAAAAAAAAAGATTGAAAGTGGTTAGCATAAATACCCAACATACCTCTGGAATCTAGTCACTCATGTGAATTCACACACAAACACATATGAACACCAACCAATTATATTACAAACTAATACTGAGACTTAAATGAAATAATGAATATGGCAAAACAAACTGTGTATGCCCTCAGTGAATGATTATGCTATAGCATAATCTCAGCTGTTGTGATTATGCTATGTTTTAGAGACAGATCTCCAAACCCTGATACACTGTCCTCAATTCTGCAGCTACCCATAAGTTTGTGAGAGCTTTCATGACCACCATCTAGGACCCTCTATTTCTACAAACTTCATGTCCATTTCTTTCTGTACATTATCCTCATTCCTTGTAACTGCACATAAGCCATTTTCTAGACTTTGTTGGTGAGGAAACGGTCCCTAGAGTTTGAAGAATGTGTTAAATTTCATTGCTGATTGGTGACAAGTCTGATATCTGAGCTTAACCATTTGTTACTGGTGGATCCAGGAAAGCGTACAGTTCCCATCATCGGTCTGTGTGCTTGGTTCAGAGACTCTGAAGAATGACTGTCTCCTGGTCCTCAATTTCATCTTATTAATTACTGATGAACACTTTTAATATTGTGCACAATATTTAATATAGTTCTCACTTAATCATATTTCTTCTATGACATTCCAATTTATGTTTATTAGGTTATTTGCCTTTTTATTATTGAATCTTAGGATTCCGGTAAATTCTGGATAACTCATAATTTGTAGAAACATTTGTTGTAGGCAACTTCTTCCAATTTATAAAAGACATTCTTTACTGTATCTTTTGATAAAGATCAATCTAATGTTTCAACATCAAATTCAATGAACCTCCTTTATGATTTCACTGCATGGGTTCTAAGATATCCTGCCCTTACTTAGCTTTCTATTGATGTGATCCAAAGAAACTTCTGAAAAAGAGTTTATTTCATCTCACAGCTTACAGCCCTTCATAAAATGAAGTCAGAACAGGAACTCCAGGCAGGAACGTGGAAGCAGGAAATGAAGCAAAGGCCACAGGGGATTGCTGCTTACTGATTTGTTCCCCATGGCTTGCTCAGTCCTCTTTTTTATACAACTCAAGATCACCTTTCCAGAGGTGGCACTGCCCACAGTAAACTGGGCCCTCCCACATCAATCTCCAGTTAGGAAAGTGCCCCACAGACGTATTACCTGCAGGCTAATAAAAAAGAATCAGTTCCATAACTGAATCACTCCAGGTTGTATCAAATTGAATTAAAAAAAAAAAACCTAATCAGAGATATCTCATGTTATAGTTGGATCATGAGGACCCACAGAGTGGAAAGAACTAATTCCTAAAAGATGCCCTCTGATCTCCTAACATATGTTCTAATAGTGAATGTCCCAATACACATGAATGAATGAATGAATGAATGAACGAATGTATGAATGAATGAATGAATGAATGAATGAAAAAAACATGTTCTCTTCGCCTTTGAAGGTTTGATTTAATGGTATAATAATCAACTTTCCTATAAGATGTGACATATAAAATAGCTGTTTCCAACTTGTCCAAGAACTGATTACCTTGACATCATCTCCCTGAATTCTATTACTATTCATCTTCTATGTTAAGTCTATCAATATTGGTTTTCTTTATATGATACATTGATTTCTGGTCTCTATTTGGTTTATACATTTATTTGTCCATTGTGTGGCTAAGACCACAGTATCCAATATAGAATAGTTTTATGATCTGTCTTGGTATCTGGTTAAAAAAATCTTCTTAACCATTTTTCCAAGAATTCCCTATCCATTTTGACCCTTTGCTCTTCCATGTGTGCTGTAGAAACTATTAGAACTACCAAGCAGAATGCTCATAGCTCTGTCAAGAAATTCTCAAGTAAGACATGATGTGATTTTTTTTCCAAGATCCAAGGCCATTACTGGCATGAACCCCTAACAGTTTCTTTGAAACATTCTTCTATTTTTCCCATGGCCCATTCTAAAGGAAACATTGATGTGAGGGTCTCTAAAAGCCTCATTCTGTTCCGTTGTCTGGTTCCCCTGGCCGTTTGCCAAATTAAAACACAGTTACTAAACCTCCTGGGGTTAACAGTATTTTTAGGGGAAAAAAAAACACCAGCTTCAGTATTGTTTACCAGATTCCCTTGTCTGCTTCCATTTGAAGACCTTTCATGCCTAGTAGTCAGACACTGGACATAAGCAAAAGTCGTGTGCTAGAGCCAAGGCTGAAGTAATTTGGTTTCAAACTAAACATTGATAATATAAGATAATAACTCTTGGAACTCAATGAACACCCATAATTCAATAGTAATATAAAAACATTTTAATGAATAAGTATACAGTGCATGAAGAAAAACATTTCCTTACAGAAGAATGTCAGTTAATAAGTGTAGAAAGAGTGAGAGGAAATCAATGTGAACAAACGCCACAGGAATAATTGTTGTGGGCAAGATTCACTAATGGACTCCTGATTTCCAGTCCAGTCTGTTAGGAACTTAGAAAAGTCACCACTCCATAACAAAGACGATGTGAATGGACCAAAAAAAAAAAAAAAAAAAAAAAAAAAAAACAAACATGTCTTCTTAACTCCATCAGGAACACAAAGTCATAGGTAATGAGCCTATTCAACTAGCAGTAGAGCATTCTGAGCTTAACAAGAGCTACACCTCAAAGATACTTTGTACTCAGACTCAACCTGCTGGGGCTTTGTCAGAGTCTCATGTATGTAGCACAAATACACACCTTACTTTCTGTAGTCTTCCTGACATGCCTAAAAGTAAAGGGGGTCAGGCACAATCAACAGCTAAGGAACAACTGGTGATGGCTTACAGGTCACTGAATGAGCTGTTGTATGATGGAGACCTCAAAGGACAGTAGAGCCCTTCCTCCCACAGCTTTCCAGTACACCTGCGAAGGCACTGTTCCTTGTGCCCAGTGTATCACAGTGGCTGGTTAGAATAGTTTTCAGAGAACAAATAAGTCCATCAGAATCAGATACAACAGGAATATTGGAATTACCAGACCAGTAAGGGTTTTAACTGTAATATACTGGGGCCTTCATGCAAACAAGAACCAGAATGTTGGAGCATATCAACAGTATAAACAAAGACATGAAAGTTCTATGAGAGACTCCAAAAGAAATGAAGACCAAAACCACTGTAACAAGACTGAAGAATCAGACTTGATAGAAAACTTGAAGTGCCTAAGAAAAGAATTTTCTTAGATTACAAATATGACGACATAATCTTCCACACTTAAAAAAATAGTTACTTTTTCATGACAAATACAGAGGCAGATGGTCATAGCCAACCATTGAACTGAAAACAAGGTCCTCAGTAGAGGAGTTTGATAAAGGGTTGAAGGAGCTCAAGGGGTTTGCAGCCCCATAAGAAAAACAATACCAACCAAACAGAACTCCAAGGGATTAAACTGCCATCCAAAAAGTACACATGGATGGACCCATGGCTCCAGCTGCATATGTAGCAAAGGGTGGCCTTCTTGGTCATCAGTGGGAAGAGAAGCCTTTATTCCTGCCAAGGATCAGTGCCCCAGTGTTGGGGAATGTCAGGGCAGGAGGCAGGAGGCAGGAGGCAGTCGAGTGCATCCTCATAGAAGCAGGGATAAGGGGGATAAGAAAGGAATAGGATTGGAGGGAAAACTGGGAAAGGGGGTAACATTTGAAATGTAAAAAAATATATCCAATAAAGGGGAAAAAAGGTTATTACTTTTAAGAGACTAAAAATAAAACTAGATCTATGTCCAGCCTTTATTTGCTCTTTGGTTGGTGATCCAGTCTCTGAAAGAACCCCCCACAAGGTCCAGATTAAATGACTCTGTTGGTCTTTGTATATGAAGTCCCTTGTCCCCTCCAGGTTCTTTTTTTTCAATTGAACAACATTATTTTATAAAATAAAAATAAATGTACAGATTTTAAACATTTTGCATAAAAGTATATGAATACATTTTTGTCATTACTCGATTTTTTAAAGGATTGATAGTAGGCATTAAAATCTTTCTAGTTACAATGAGCATAAAGTACATGTAAAACAAGATGTAACCTGGAAATAGTCGAAGTTTTCTTGGTGTGTAAAGATTAAGCATAATGGTTTTTCTTTTTTTTTGTTTTTTTTTTTTTTTTGTTGTTGTTGTTGTTGTTGTTTTTCTTGAACTTCATATAGTCTGTGAGTTGTTTCTGGGGTGTTCAGAGCTTTCTGGGGTTAGTATCCAATTATCAGTGATGGCATATTATGTCTGTTCTTTTGTGACTGTGTTATCTCACTCAGGATGGTATTCTCTAGATACATCTATTTTCTTAAGAATTTTGTGAAGTCATTGTTTCTGATAGCTGAGTAGTACTCCATTGTGTAAATATACCAGAATTTTTGTATCCATTCATCTACTGAAGGACATTGGGGTTCTTTCCAGCTTTGGGCTATTATAAATAGGGCTGCTATGAACATTGTGGTGCATGTGTCTTTGTTGTATGTTGGAGTTTCTCTGGGGAATATGCGCAGAAGTGGAATAACTGGGTTTTCAGGTAGTACTATGTCCAGTTTTCTGAGTAATTGCCAGACTGATTTCCAGATGGTTTTACCAGTTTACAAGCCCACCAACAGTGCAAAAGTGTTCCTCTTTCTCTGCATACTCGCCAGGATCTGCTGTCATCTAAATATTTGATCTTAGCCATTCTGGTCGGTATGAGGTAGAATCTCAGGGTTGTTTTAATTTGCATTTCCCTGATGACTAAGGATGTTGAGCACATCCTTAGATGCTTCTCAGCCATTCGATATTCCTCAACTGAGAACCTTTTTTTTTTAGCTCTGTACTTTATTTTTTAATAGGGTTGTTTGATTCTCTGGTGTCTAACTTCTTGAGTTCTTTGTATACCTTGGATATTAGACCTCTATCTGTTGTGGGGTTGGTGAAGATCTTTTGTCAATCTATTGGCTGCAATTTTGTTTTCTTGATAGTGTCCTTAGACTTACAGAAACTTTGCAAACTCACTAAGTCCCATTTGTCGAAATTTGACCTTAGAGCCTGAGCCATTGGTGTTCTGTTCAGGAAATTTTCTCCTGTGCCTATGTGTTCTAGAGTTTTCCCTACTTTCTCTTCTATAGTTGCAGTGTATCTGGTTTAATGTGAAAATCTTTGATCCACTTGCACTTGAGCTTTGTACAAGGATATAAGAAAGGATCTATTTTCATTCTTCTGCATGCTGAGCACCAGTTGGACCAACACCATTTGTTTAAGATGCTGTCCTTTTTCCATTGAATGTTTACAGCTCCTTTGTCAAAAATCAAGTGACCATATCTGTGAGGGATCATTTCTGTATCTTCGATTCTATTCCATTAATCCACGTGCCTGCCTCTGTACCAGTACCATGCAGTTTTTAACACAATTGCATTGTAATATAGCTTGAGATCAGGGATGGTGATTCCCGCAGATGTTTTCTAGTTGTTTAGGATGGATTTCACTATTCTAGGTCTTTTGTTATTCCAGATGAAATTGCACATTGCTCTGTCCAAATCTATGAAGCACTGGGTTGGAATTTTGATTGTGAATTGCATTGACTCTGTAGATTGCTTTTGGTAAGATGGCCATTTTAAAAATGTTAATTTTTCCAATCCATGAGCATGGGAGATCTTTCCATTTTCTGAGATCTTCCTCGATTTCCTTTTTCAGAGATTTGAAGTTCTAGTCATACAGGTCTTTCACTTGCTTAGAGTCACACCAAGGTATTTCATATTTTGTGACTATTATGAAGGGTATCTTTTCCCTAATTTCTTTGTTCACATGTTTGTCCTTTGAGTAGAGGAAGGCTACTGATTTGTTTGAGTTAATTTTATATCCAGCCACTTTGCTGAACTTGTTTATCAGCTCTAGGAGTTCTCTGGTGGAATTTTTGGGGTCACTTATGTACACTATCATGTCATCTGCAAATAGTGATGTTTTTACTTCTTCCTTCCAATTTGTATCCTTTGATTTCCTTTTGCTGTCTAATTGCTCCAGCCAGGACTTCCAGTACTATGTTGAATATGTAGGGGGAGAGTGGGCAGCCTTGTCGAGTCCCTGATTTTAGTGGGATTGCTTCTAGTTTCTCACCTTTAAGTCTGATGTTGGCTGTTGGTTTGCTGTATATTGTTTTTATTATGTTTAGGTCTGGGCCTTGGACTCCTGTTCTTTCCAAGACTTTTAACATGAAGGGGTGTTGAATTTTGTCAAATGTTTTCTCAGCATCTAGTGAGATGACCACATGGGTTTTTTTTTGTTTGTTTGTTTGTTTGTTTGTTCGTTTGTTTGGTTTTTTTTTTTTTTTGAGTTTGTTTATATGGGGGATTACGTTGATGGATTTCCTTATATTAAACCATCCCTGCATACCAGGGATGAAGCCTACTTGATCATGGTGAATGATCATTTTGATGTGTTCTTGGATTCAATTTGCAAGTATTTTATTGAGTATTTTTGAATCAATGTTCATAAGTGACATCATGTTGTCTGTGATTATAT
The DNA here is from genome assembly GCF_963924665.1 of Micromys minutus. NCBI lineage: Eukaryota > Metazoa > Chordata > Mammalia > Rodentia > Muridae > Micromys > Micromys minutus. The sequence continues at coordinate 26,836,119 of NC_137984.1, forward strand.
GTGGTCTTGTTGTCAGTGATTGGTTCCCATCTCTCCCATGTACCTTGCCTGTGTCTCTGGGTCTCTACTGTTCCCAGTGGCAGATGGCCTGAGCATTTGGTTTGCATGCACGGGCCCTTCAGGTGGATACTGAGTCCCTCCGGCATAGTTCCTGCTCCCCTAAAACAATGTTGGGGGCACAGTTTCCAGGCGCTTGGCCCAGACCTCTCTGCGCCTCAGCTACTCGCAGCGCAGGCTCACCAGGCCTGTGTCCCTCAACTAAGGACTTTCATTCCTGGATATTTGGGGGCTATTTTGCTAATGAATTACAAATAACAGCTCCTCCAAAACAGTAACAACAATATGCTCACTTATACATTCTTACATAGGCGTCCCTGTGGAAAAGGAAATGAAAGACGTACACACTGAAAGAACCATATGGGAGGGCTTCCTACAAAGCTACACACACTGCTCCTGAAGTGAGAGGTGTTGTTTTATTTAAAAGTGGACTTGGATTCATCGTAAATTAAAACATTGTGAAGGTTACAGCGATCACTAAAGATGTTTATGCTTAAGGAGTGAATACAGAATTGTCTAAGATGCTTTTTCGGTCGGAAGCAGGGCAAGAGAGTGAAGAAGACAAAAGCATTAACATAAAATAAGCACAATGAGCAGAAAACCAGCAAAGACAATGGATATTTGTTCCATAATAAGAACCATCACTTTAGATATCAGTCCTCTAAATACTCTGGGACTGTTAAAATGGAGGAAAAAGACAAAGTGCACCTTTGCTGCCCATAAAATTTCCACACAATGACAGAAATTAAAAATTAAAAAACAAAGGGACTGAAAGGCATATATCATAATAATTAATCAAAAGGAAACAAAGACATCAGAACTACTTTTAGGGGAAATAAACCCTAGAAGAGTTTAGTGTAGCTTTGAGTAAAAAGATATCATGTAATGATAAAGGAATCAATTCAGTAAGAAGATATAACTACCTTTAACATGTATGGACATGTAGCACTGTCAAAATATATAAGGCAAGAACTGATAGGAACACAAAAAAAAAGTAGATGAGTTCTTATTGTAGTTAGATATTTCAACATCAATATTGAAGATAGATAGCTCCAGCCAGAAAAATAAATGCTAGTGATGTAATGAACTCAGCATTAGTAGCACCTTCAAGCAACTGAACACAATCAAACAAGCAGTGTAGAGAAAGAACGGTATTTATGACCAAGTGGAACTAATCCAGGTAGGAAAGTCTAGTTCAATGCTTGAAAGACAATTGACATAAGTATTGCAGTAAGTGGACTACTCAGTAAGCTCATTCAAGGTCATCCTTGATAATAAAAGGAATTCTTTATAGGGTCCCCACTATGAGGGGAGGGTAGAGGTGCTTGTCAGCTCTCATGGGGGAAAGAATTACCTCCCACATTGTCCTCTGATGTGTACACTGTGGCATACATGCATGTGCACACACACACAGACAGACAGACAGACAGACAGATACATACATACATAGATACATAGATAGATACATAGATACATAGATAGACAGACAGACAGACAGACAGAGGTTATGAAAAGTGTTTTAAAAGAAGCAGTTGTCTGTTGGCTGAGAAAGACAGGAATTTCCTCCCACCTGGTAGTCATACAACAAATGGAAGATGCTCAGAAAGCCAGTGGCACACACATGGGAGAGAGGCGGCACAATGTAAATGCCCGGAAGAGAACTTGGGAGGGTTTGGCCCAGCACTTTTGTAGCGATTTTTCCTCAGCTCATTGGCCTGCCCCATTCTCAAAGATAGTTTCCTCTTTTAGTAAACAGTGTGATTTTTCTCACTTCTAACTCTGAGTCCCTGGTCCAGTCCTCTGCAGGACATAGAGCCTGGGTGCTACAAAAAGTGCTCCAGAGCCTGTGCTCTGTGCCTGCAACAAGAAGCCTAGAAGACATTACCTTCTATGTCAACAGATGTAGAAAAGCACTTGACCAAACCCCACTGTTTGTAGAGGTGCCTGCAAACTTGACTGAGGACCTCCTGATAATATCTAATGCACAAACCCTTCAACACACACACACACACACACACATTTATATTTATATTTATAAACATTTAATGATTCAGAAGCTTAAAACATTTGCTCAAGTCAGAGACAAAGCAAAAAACACTGCTTTTCTGTTTTCCATGTGTTGCTGAAGCCCTGATATGAGTAAGCATTTAGATTTATTAAACCTTTGAATAGCTCCCTTGTTCTTGAAAAGAAGTTAGTGTACAATTGTATTTTTTTTAATATGGATTTACCTCGAGTTTCCCCGCATAGGGTGGGCACCCAGGTTTCTCCCCACTGTCATCCATTTATTTCTGTTTGCTTTCTGAGGGAATCTCGGTGTGGTTTTGATTTTTATTTTCCTAGTGGAAAAGTATACTGAGTACTACTTTCTCCTGTGTTTATGAATCACTTCCACTTCTTACCATAATGTTGAGAGCTTCACGTGGCTCTCACAGACACAAAGAAATAAGGTTGAAGGGGAAAGTGCTGGAAGAGAAAGTAGAACAAGGCTCAGAAACAGAATTGAGAAAATGGGACAATATGATCCAGGCATGTGGCACGCACGCGCGCGCACACACACACACACACACACACACACACACACACACACACACACACACACACAACGTGCAATGAAACCCTTTATTTCCCACAAATAAATCTTAGGTTTCTATTTCACTCGCTTGCCCATTTACCCATTAGGTTTAAAACATTTATTTTTGAGTATTTGGGGGTTTTGCATTTTTTTTCGTCCTCACCCACCGCCAGAGGACTAGCTAGCTCAGGTCTGCCCCATGTGTAGCCTGCCTCCCCACTCTGGACCATTTTCCTTTGCTGTACAGACACATTTTGAAGCAACCCCACTTGTCAACTACTGTTATTGCCTGATCTATTGAAATTATTTCCGAAGCGATTCAGAAGCCATTGCCCAGTTGGGTATCTTGAAGTATCCTGTAATAACATCAAAGTTCCTGGTGTGACATTAAGGCTCTAGGTCCATTCTGATTTTTTTTTTTTTTTTTTTTTTTTTTTTTTTTTTTTTTTGGTACAACTGAAAGGCTGGGATCTAGTTTCAGACTTGTACATGTCATTATGCAGTTTGCACAGCAACAGTAGTTAATGTATGTTTTCCTATGTTTATTGGGAACAGATGACATGGCTGAGAGGCTTTGTCTCTGGGTCTTCTGTTCCCTTCCGTTCATCCATGAGTCTGCTCTGTGCTTATACCAGGCCCTCTTTGGTGCCTTCTCCAGGATTGCTTTGGCCACCGGGCTCTCTCGTGTTCCCACACAATTCATGGATTTGATTTTCTTTTGTTTTGTGAAAGATGGCACGGAATTTTGGTGGGGATTACATCAAATTTACAGGGCTTTTTCAGTAAAGGGGCCATTTTTACAATATTAAATTCTGCTGATCCATGAACATGAGAAGACCTCGCCATTTTGTGTCCTCTTCAATTTCTTTTTCCTCTGTTGTAGAGTTTTGAAGTCTTTAGCGTCTTTGGTGAAGTTAATTTCTTGGGATTTTGCTGATGTTTGTTTGAGACTGTTGTAAGCGGTATATTTTTTTATTGCTTTTCAGCAAGTTTGTTGATGGCGTACAAAACAAATGCTTCTCATTTTTCTTTGTTGGTTTTGTACACTGCTACCCTGCCCAAAATCTTTATCACATTTTAGAATCTTCTGGTGGACTTCTTTACATATAAGCTTGTATCAGCAGCAAATATAGATTTTACTTTCTTTCCTATTCATAAGACTTTCATGTTGTTATCTAGGTCAACTAAGCTTTCTGCAAAGGGCCAAAACTATAAAATAGAGGGAAAATAGCCATCTCAACAAATGGTTCTGCAACAATTGGTCATTTATATCCAAAAATAATCTCAACAAAAATACTACTCAGTCTACAAAAAAAATTAACTCCAAGTAGATTATAGATATGAATGATGTGGCCTGTGAAGACTTTCTTGGGTATAACAATGCCTTTTGGGGTCCAGCACCAAAGGTATGATCCATAGGAGAAATGATTTATGATTATGAGCATCGTCAAAAGCAAAACTATCAATTTGGGAGCTGAGGAGGTGGTTCGGTGGTTAAAATGCATATTTAATGAGCCTGAGGACCTGAACTTGGATCCCTATACCCAGGTAAAATCAGGCACAATGGTGCAAATCTGTGTCTCCAGCCATGTTGGGAGAGGTGGACAGAGAAGTGCAGATGCCCAGGGCTCAAAGGCCAACCAAGTCTACCAGCCAGTCAGCAAACTCCAAACTCAGCAACATAATCGATATCAAGAAGAGCAAAGTAGATAGCAATCAAGAAAGAGACCCAATATTGGCCTCTGACCTCTACATTTCTCACACACATACAGAGAGAGAGAGAGAGAGAGAGAGAGAGAGAGAGAGAGAGAGAGAGAGATGTAAAATGCTTAAGTTTGATCCCCAGCATCCCAGGAACTATTTACAAAATACATATCTAATCAAGTGTCCAAAGAACTCTTTGAAACTCCACAATAACAAATCAAACAGATCAACCTAAATATTAAAGTCCCAAATTTTAACTGAGCCCTCCTCACCAAAGATGCTACAGAGTGACAACTAGCCTAGGAAGAGACGTTTTCCATCAGATGTCACCAGAATATGACTATCAGAAAATGACAGTGAGATACCATTGCATATGTATTCCAAGGAATACTCCCCAGATCCTGACTACTGACATCATGAGGTGCAGATAAACTGGGGACCACAAAGTGCTCTCATCACTGCTGTTGGGGAAGCAAAATGCCTTATCCTCAAAAGCAAATGAAATATCTTTCCATGGGTTCCTAGAACCTAAGCTACATTATTGGGACAGTGATGCGTGCACATGATGTAAAATTAGCCAGTGCTAAAATCAAATGAACTACCAGCCTTAAAATCATATTGCCAAGTAAAAGAAAACAATCTGAAACTCTATTTGTCATGTCGGTCCACCTCTGTGACTATCTGGAAAAGGCAATAATATGGAAAAAGTTCAGCACCTGCTATTGTTTAGGAGGGATGGAAAGAGTGGACATGTAGAGGCTGTTTAAGCTGGTGAAACTATTTTTGCATGGACACGTTTTATGATGTATTTGTAAAAAGCTGTGGGATACACACAGTCAAGAGTGAGCCCAGCTGTTAACTATGGGCTTCGGGAAATGGTAATGTAGAAAGCAAGTCTACCATTCTGGTTCACAGTATAGGGAGGGCGGGGGTCACAGGATATATGGGATCTCTGTACTTCCTGCTCAGTTTTACTGTAAACCTAAAAATACTCTAAATAAGGCATGTTCATCTTCATACCCCTTCAACCATTCATCAATTGGAAAAGAATAACAAATTATTGTTAGAATTGCTGTTGGATAAGAAATCCAAAATATGAACATAATCAAATTATTATATTTGCCATTTGATAATGATAATAAATGATATTGATGTTAATATTACTTGTCATAACTGTACAATATCACATAATCCCTGATAGTATGAAGCAAAATTGCAGAATCATTTCTGTGTCATTTTTTTCCCTAAAATACTTAACTTCAGTCTGATCATGAGCAAGCATCTTGGGAGGTATTCTGTGTGAAAGTAAGCCTTACTGATTAAAAATAGAGGCCCAGTCTAGGAAAGAGCCAAGCACAGAAAGCATTTGACTTGAGGACAAGAGTTCAAATCCCCCAGGGCCCACATAAATGCCAGGTGATCACAGGCTGCCCATACATAATTCCAGCCTTGGAGGGTGGACACAGTGTATCCTTAGAGCAAGATTAAAGAAAACCAGCCATATCTGTGACACCTGGGTTTAACTGAGAGACCCTGCCACAAGGAGGGGACAGTAGAGAGAGATGTCCCCATCATGACCCTCGGGCCTCTGTGGGTACACAAGTGTACCCTCATGCATACATGCAGCCATACACACACCTGCCCAGATGTGAGGACATACGCACATGCACACTGCGTGCACACCTACAGTTACTTGGGGAAAGTGGTTTCAAGGCTATAAAAGGCAAGGAGAAGGTGACGAAATGCCCAAGTGGGAGTGGTTAAGCAGACACACATGGACTGGACACCAGAACTGAAGAAGGACACTGAAGGACGTCACGATGCTTGTGTGCCAACATGAACTTCCTGATTTCATTCATTGTGCTATGGAAATTGTATGAAAATTGCAAATAGTTGTGTAAATTGTTAAAATTGGATGATGCCAAGAGATAGTGGATAGAAAAAAATGTGCATTACTACCTTTACAACTTTTCTGTATTTTAATTTAAAAAATAATAATAAGTTTTAAAGAAATGTATTGTTTGGTATTGCTTTCTGTATCTGCTTTACTCCCCAAGGTTTCTCTAATCATTTTATCACATTCTCAAATTTAATCACATTTATCACATTCTCAAATTTGAAAGCCAAGACTTACCATTTTTAAGAGACTTTTATCAGCTTTCTGTCCTGCCCTATTTTGGGATATCCTTCTCTGCCTGCTATATCTTAAGAATGTGTTCCTTCTCTGCAGCCTGCAGACTCCGTTTCAATTTTAGCTTCTGAAGCTCATTCTGCTATTCTTTCATGCTCGGCCTTAATTACTGGAGCAAAGCTGGCGGTGACTCCACAAAAGCTGAAGTGGGGTCCTCGGGATCGGCAGCCCGGTGCCACCACGTGGTATCAGCGAGATAACAGTCGTGGTGGGTATGCATGGCTTAGTGTTCCTACGAAGGTCACAGACAGCCAGCTCCTCCTCCACCCTTGAGTTTATGGTCTTATGAGCTCCTCATTCTCCCTACTGCTTAACTTTCTTCTCAGCCTCTCGTTCTTCATCTTCATACTTAAAAATGTGTCCTTCTCTGTTTTTAATAATAAATTTCTCTATTATTAAGAAGAATAAAACTATTCTTCAAAAAAAGAATTCATTAGCCGCTTGACATTTAAAAGGATCATAAATATTGATGTTCTTGCATATGAGTTGTCAAATTTTATTGTCATATAAACACCTCGATGTTACTCTTTATATAGGTAATATTCACTCGAACTCTTTCTCCTTCCTGAATACATTTTTGGAATTAATGTCTCATATACTGCTATCGCCCTGCTCCAGTGTATTTCTTTTTATTGCATTTCTTCCTTATTTTAGTTTTATTGGAAATAATTTTATCATATACTATATTCTGATCACGGTTTCCCCTCCCTCATCTTCCCCTAGAAGTTCCCCTCCCCCACCTATCCAACTCCATGGATTCTTTACCTCTCTCTTTAGAAAATGCAAAAAAAAAAAAAAAAGAAAGAAAGAAAAAGCTTCATGCACACACACACACACACACACACACACACACACACACTAAAAACACAACATTTGAAATCATAATGTTCAAACAAAAGGCTAACAAGAAAAAGAAATGCTCTACCAAAGCAACATGAGATGAAAAACTTAATTTTCTGTTAATTTCCCTAGGTGTGATTTGTACACCCAATGAGACTCCATTGAAAAAAACTAAATTTTTCTTGCAAGCGGTTGTCAGTTAGTTCTTGGTTAAAAATGGGAGCTCATGCCTACCTCCTCCTCTTGGTGTGGCACACATCTGACTTCAACCTGCACAGCTCCTGTGCATGCTGCGTAGTTTCTGTGAGCTCAGATGTGTGTCAGTCCTGATGTGTCTGGAAGGCACTGTTTTCTCAGTGAGATCTATCCCCTCTGGCTCTTACATTCTTTCCTCCTCCTCTTTCTCATAGCTTCCTGACTCCTGAGGAGAGGAGCTTGATAAAAGACATCCCATTTATAACAGAGTATTCCAAAGACCCTCATACTTTGCACATTGTCCAGTTGTGGGTCTCTGCATTAATTCCCATTTGCTTCGAGAGAAAGCATCCCTGATGGTGTCTTGAGTTAGACAGTAATTTATGGGTACAGCAGAATGTCATTCGGGGTCATTTTATTGCTATGTTCCTTTAGCATAGCAATAAGAATTGGCTTTCCCATAGATCTGTGGCCTATCTAGTCACCGGTTCTTGACCACCTAAGCAGTATGAAGTATGGAGTGGGTCTCGTGACGTTTGTTCCATTTCAGGGAGTGGCACTTAAACCCAACCAGAAAGTGGTTGGTGGCTCTCACAAGTTTTGTGCCACAGTTGCAGCAGTGTGCCTTTTCGACAGTCCGCCATTGTAGATCGAAGCTGATTTAGTGCTTCCCTTTCTCCTATAGCGCCATGCAGAGGATTCTGGTACCATCAGCTCAACACTAGTCACTAGGAGTGACTACTACATAGGCATCAGCTTGACTTCTGCATGCTCGATGACATATGGCAGTACTGTCTTCACTAACGGGGTCCTCCCATCAGTTTTTGAGAACCAACCAATATCCTTGGCAAGGAACTTCAGGTATATGGGGGCTTCCATTGTACTTTTTTGGCCTAGAATTCAATTAGGTGTAATGACAGACACTTCTCACTTGGTGGTGAAATATGTCTAACTGTGGCTTTGTCCCTATTATTTGGTGACCCCATTTAGATTTCTTTCATATGTGTATATATTCTAAGAAGCATTTCTAAAAGTTCTTTTACCTTTTTTTTTCTCTGTTTTGAAAGTGATGCATTTACCTTTCCATTATAATGATGTCTTCTCTCCTGACTTTAACAAGCCGATACCTCAGCGATACCAAAGTATATACATATTCTCTCCGGTCCTGTCCTCCACAAGCACGGAGTATTACCTTCCAGGCATCCCTACCTGGATATCTCATAATCCTCTGCCCAAAAGTGCATTCTCTATTGCTCTCCCCAGGGCGGGAGGCAGGAGTGGGTGGATGGGTGGGGGTAGCACCCTCATAGGAACAGGGGAAGGGAAGATGGGATGGAGCATTCTGGAGGGGAAAATGAAAAAGGGGATAACATTTGTTCTGTAAATAATTTTCTCAGTAAAAATATTGTACTCTGCCATGTCTTAATTGTAGAACATGAGGGATTCAATAGTAAAAATACCACAAAATACAATGTAAGAATTTTAATTAATGCTCTAAATTAGAATTTGCAAATGTGAAAGATAAGCTCACCATTATGTTAATTTTCAAAATTAGAGCACCGTGTGTGTGTGTGTGTGTGTGTGTGTGTGTGTGTGTGTGTGTGTGTGTGTGTGTGTGTGGTTTCTGCTTTATTTACAGAACAAATATGAACAAAACTCCCTAAATTAATTAATTATTGCAACTCCTAGGGAAAAACTAAGTCTTTTACAGTTAGGACTATCTCTTTTGTCCCATTACACATTCAAACACTTTTGCACACACCATATGCATGCATACACACATTTCTCTCTCTCTTCTCTCTCTCTCTCTCTCTCTCTCTCTCTCTCTCTCTCTCTCTCTCTCTCTCTCTTTCTCTCTCTCTCTGTCTCTCCCTCCCTCTCTCTCTCTCTCTCTCTCTCTCTCTCTCTCTCTCTCTCTCTCTTACACACACACGCACACACACACACACACACAGAGAGAGAGAGATTTCCATTCTTACACGAAACGACTGCTCATGAACCTGTGACATTATCTCTGCTAAGAGTTGCATCTGCTCTAGTCATGGATGCCTTTCTCCAGACCTTTCTCTTTTCGGACTTTTCCCTGGCCTCACTTTCTCCCAATACACTAACTGCACCTTTTGTATTTTGTATATTACTTCTGTGCCTCATCTATGCAGCCTCGTGTGCACTTTCTGTGTTGTAATTAGTTCCTTAAGTGCCAATTTATTCTCAAGCAATCACTGGCTTCCCGAGGACGGAGGATTGACTGGCTCACCCCTTTTACCCTTAGCACCAATTTTGATCATGCCATCGCATTGCTCAAAATACAAATACTCCTGGGTCTGAACCCGCAGCACAGATGAAAACATCTAGCACGCCATAAATAGAGTCCTCTAAAATGATAGGTACTATTACTGTCATTTCAATGCACAGAACAGCACAGTGGCACTTAAGTCAACATTGTGAAGAGGCCCTTACATTGATTAACATACTCTCTGCATCTGAATTTTAAATCTAATAAAATAGACAAGACTCCCTTGGAACAGGTGTCCACGTACAGAATAAAAGAGAAGTTCCCTATTCATGGATTTTGTAGAAGTCGATGGAAGAATTTACATTTTATTACAGAGTCCGTAATGAAAACTTTATGTTGATTTTTTTAAATCTATCTCGTATATGACTTCAGCATCTCCAAGCATTATCAAACCTTGAGCACGAAGGGAGTCATAAAGACTGCAGCAGCTTGTATGTCCACCGTTATGATACAAGACACATGCTCCCCCAGTACACACAAACACATTTCTGGGGTCTCTCGGGACCAGCTCTGTATACTTCAGTCATAGAAAACATCGTAACGACAAAGGTTCTATTCGTAATACCTTGAAATATTGTGCTCGCATTACCATGCATGGTTTTGTTCCTACAACCCATACACAAATACACTCAACACAAACATTCCGAGCATACTGTAACACTTTTACCGGGAGAGTGAGCTGAGAAAACATCACTCAAGGACTTCCCTGTTTATAACTCCTCAGCAGATTTTGCCTTCCTCCTTGTCAACAACACCTCAGCTTTGTTAACTAACTCGTCTGCTAGATTATTCAGCCTAGACCAGAAAGTAAATATTGCCTTTTTTCTGGAAATCCTAAAGGACTACCTGTTTGCCTAGCAGATGTTTCCTGTCTTTACTATTGATAGAGAAACTGTTACTGCCTTCCTCAGATTTTGAAAATAGGTTTGGAACTCCCAATGATTACCACTTTGGCTGGCTTTGTCTTTTGCCTTTGAACATCAGTTTATAGACTAGCAGGCATGTTGTCTACTATTTCAGTTTTTGTTTTCCTTTCCTCGTTTGTTTCTTTTACCAGTATTTTGCAAACCTACTTCTCTTGGTGTGTAAAGATTAAATATAATTATTTTTAAATACCAAGGACTGCCACAAGGCTGCATTCTTGCTCTTGAATTATTAATGATTTAAGGTCTAGGTGTACCCCAGTCTGAGAGGGTGCTATACACTTATTTGTTTAATCTAAGAAGGACTAAGGCTTCCACATTTTGGTCTTCCTTCTTTTTGAGCTTCATATAGTCTGTGAGTTGTTTCTGGAGTGTTCAGAGCTTTCAGGGGCTAGTATTCAATTATCAGTGACTGCATATTGTGTCTGTTCTTTTGTGACTGGGTTTCCTCACTCAGGATGATATTCTCTAGTTCCATCCATTTGCCTCGGAATTTTGTAAAAGCCCTAACTTTCTAACAGAAGGGGTCTGTCCCTGAATCAGGAAGAACTAAAAATGGATCCTCTTAACAAGACCTCGAGGCTTCTGGGATCTCCCCCAGGAGGATGATAGCTGCCCAGAAGTAGATTGTGGAGGACTAGTCAGTCTTTTCATCCGATGGGGAAGTCGGTTGTGTGTGGCCCGTGAAGAGGCAACCTTTCCACACTGGTTTCCATACTGTGTCTTGCTAGCATTACTGGTGCTCCCACCTACTCCTCACTAACCCTCTCTGGTATCCCTGCCTTCACTCTCATACAAGGGATGCGCACTTTTGTCTTAAAGTCTTCTGAAAACATAGGCTCCCGTCGTGAGGCTCTTGGGCTGTGCACTTTTCTGTGAGTTAGGGCCTTTGCCCGCAGAGCTCCTTCCAACTCCTTAAAAACAGCTCACATGAAAAAACAGAAAAGAAAAGAAAAAACCCTGCCAGCTGTCACTGCTTTCCAAAATTATCTTTATGCACTTTGATTTATAAATATGCTGCTGTTCGCTAATTAGTTAATAACGCTGAGCACATTGGTAAAAAGTAAAAAAAAAAAAAAAAAAATGAAGCAACTATTACGAACCCTGTGTCTGTTAAAGGGGACAAGGAACGAGCATCCCCTGCATTCCCCTTTCACGGAGCATCTGAATCCACAGCGGCCCCTTTTCTGTGCCCTAGAAGCTGATCAGGGCCTGGAGCCAATGCCATGAATGCCCTGGAGGATGCCAGGGCTCCTTGTAGGACAGAAGGGGTCCTGACCTTGTAAGCCCAGCAGCTAGGGTGCTGAGATCCAGCATCTGAAGGATCAGATCTATTTCCATGTGTTCTTCCTCAAAAGCTGAACAGCGAGCGCTGTCAAGACTGCTTGAAAATGAGCTAAGGTGACACCGAGTACACTCTTGGTGAGCCCGCCATTTCACTCTGGCTGCCGGAGATCAGTCAGTATCTCTCTCTCTCTCTCTCTCTCTCTCTCTCTCTCTCTCTCTCTCTCTCTCTCTCTCTCTCTCTCTCTCTCCCTCTCTCTCTGACTAAGCTTATTCTCTCTTTTATTTAAGAACCAAAGTTCAGAAATCTCACCCTACCACTGTGCACTGTGTGCTAGGCTTTCTTTTTCCTAAATTAAAAGCTACGGGCTATACGTTTTAAAAGCACAATGTCGGCGTGGAAGTCAAAGTTTCTTATGGACTTCGTCTGTTAAATGGGGGAGGGGGATTCGTTCTGGGAGTCTAGCTGACTGGGGATAAACATATTTTTATCTCTAAGAAAATATATCATATAGGAAGGGAAAAGTGCATATGTAAATGAATTTTTAAATATCCTAAGTCAGGGAGAAGATCAATATAACTCAACAAGAATATATTACAGCCTTCTATATAATCAGCTCTTGGTAGGACGGAGAAATAAAAGAAGCAGAAAATGAGATTTCTGCCCTTGAGGAGCTTACAATCCTATTAGAGAAAAGATTTTAATTCTCTCTACGGGGTATTAAACAGGTGCATTGAACCGTAGGAAAAGGCTCTGCAATATGCATACATGTCTATCTACCCCTGGGAGAACTTCAGCACACTCTGCGGTGTGTAATCTAACCCATGACCGTTTGATGGGGAGAGGGACCTGTCACTCCACAGTGACAAGAAGACACTAGGGCCATCTCGGGGAAATCTAAACAAGTGTTTACCCTACTGCTAGGTTCAGGGTTGTAGGCATTGTCATGCTGACGTTTTGAGAACAGAACATTTTATTGTGAGCACACGATCTTGACGTTTACCCATCTGAGCAGCCTTAGATACAGCAGATGAAGGAAAGATTCAGACGTTGTGAAGGAAGAAGATGGAAGCTGCTTTGAATCTCAGCTTCCTCGTTCTGCTGTGGACAGTTGTGGAATGGTCTAACTCATAAATGGGCACCACTCACCACGAGGGTTTCCACTAAGAACTTTGGACCAGGTGATCTCGGTGTCTAAATCATTCTTGCTTACTCCAGCCCACGCGGACAGCAGTGTATGGCTGTCTGAGATGCTTCTTAAGCAGCTAGAAGCCTGCGCTCTTAGATGGACTCCGGCTGAGTCAAGCACACTTAATTCACAGCTGGCCAGAGAACTTCAAGTTATCCCAACTCCTCAAACAGTTCGGACATAAGCTCTGTGATCAACATGTCTGGGCATGTTTTCTGGCTTGTCACACACATCATCAGCCACAGTGCCCTTCAGAAAGTAAGTGGTCAGTAGATTTTTGCTTAATCGAAGGAGAGGGTGCCTACAGCTAGAGACAGGAGAATAAAGGTTATAGATAACAGCTGTCACCGTCCTCCCTGAATCAGAGAAATAGCTCCAATGGAAGAATGTCCTTCCCCTTGTGTCAGAATTGGTTTCTCCAATGTACACAAATACATGGTCGCCTACTCTGTGCAAGTGTTCAAAAATGCAGATAGTGATGAGGAACGGTGTGAGAGCCTTTGCCCTTGTGGGGCTTATAATAACCCATCCATTTCACGATCATGTAGCAAGTAGCTACCCTAAGCAGGTCTTTTTTAATTAATAGATGAGATGAGCTCTAGGCTCCGAAAAGCATACTGTGTTGGAGATTTCTTTAAAACAGTGGTTCTCAGCCTTCCCAATGCTGTGACCCATTATTACAGTTCTTAATGTCGTGGTGATCCCCCAACTATAAAACTGTTTTAGTTGCCACTTCATAACTGTAATTTTGCTACTGTTGTGAATCATGGACCCCTATAAAGGGGTCATTTGGCTCTTAAGCAGCCATGACGCATGGGCTGAGAGCCACTGCTTCAGAGAACTGCGTGAAAGGAGAAAATAAAGGGGCTGTCTCAGGAAAGACATGAGTCAAGTGTTAGGACAGGTGGAAGAGAGGAATAGCCCAGGACAATAAATGTTGAAGAAGGCTGTATCTGAGGCAGATGTATATTTCATGGTAAAATTCCTGCCTAGTGTAAGGTGGGTCTTCTCCCCATATGCAAACAAAAATAAAATAAAATAAAAAGGAGAGGAAGAGGAAGGGGAAGAGGAAAGGAAGAGGAGAGGAACGGGGGGGGGGGATGGAGGGGGGGAGACTTCACCAAAAGGATCATTCATTGTCCTTCAGTCTCCTAAACCTGCATTAACTGTATTAACTATAAGCATCTATAAGATTTTTAATCACAAAAAAACTTTAATAGCTATAAAAAATCAATATTCTTTTGAAAGACATCTAAATAACCTTATTTGGGGATAAGCTTCTGAACAGGGCCATGTTTGTTTCACTAGCTAGCAATGTCCTTGTCTGGACAGGACGCTAATTTCTGGATGTTTTGTAAACATCAGAGACGACCTGCCCTACAATGCGTAGGCCAGAGCCTGTAATCCAGCCCTTGACAGTTCAGGACCGTGGAACTGTTACCATTGTGGGCTGATAATTTGTTCAAAGTCACACAGCTAGCAAATGAGGAAGTTGGGATGCAAACTAAGGCAGCCTAACTCCTACACTGACATTTTAGGTGTGGCTTCCAGCTACAGTACCATTCTGTTGGCAGAGAGAAAAAAAAAAAAAAAAAAAACAGTTCATTCAAAGTGGTCAGGGACTGTGGCTGCCCCCACCTTCCCAGGAAGCACAGATGTGCAGAGCCCTTGAGAAAGAAGGAAAATGTCTTCTCTTACGTTATTTCGTTCTTGAAGAAACAATTTAGGCATGGGCTATTTTCAGAGGCTTGTCAAATTGAAAGGTTACTTCCAGATCTCCTGTTATCTTGAAGAGGGAGACACTGAATGAAGGTTTTGAGAGAAGAAAATGTTGAACCCTGTCTTTCCGACATCAGGCTAGGCTTAGGTGGGTTTCACCTGAGAAAGCGGGCTGCTTGGCTTACATTTTAAGAAAGGAAAAAAGAGGCAACAGAGACTTTCCACGGGGATCTGGGGACACTTGGAAAGCAAGTCTGCATACACCCAAAAGCTGTCTGCTGTCCAATTTAAACAACGCTACCACTCCTAAAACCAGCAAATGCCTCTGTGTGACTTCAGGGCCTCTGTGGTTTGGAAGAATGAGCCGGTTCTCTACCAGGGAGCTTCTGCGCTTGGTGAACAGTCTGGTATCTCTTTGGGGTTTTCCATGAAGAGGAAAACTCAGCAGACATTATCGCCCGTGCTAGGGATGGGACACGGAGCACATGGCTCTCCTGGTTCGATTAAATTCACAATGTGACCAATAAGATTACTGATTCAGCCACAATTATTGAAATGAACACCTGTAACCCCAGAAGAATTCTTTGCCATTTTAATGATGGACCACCCCAAAAATGTCAATTAATCTCAGCGAATGATTCTCATCTCCTTTCCCTCTCCGGAGAGTGGGTCTAGGTGTTTGGACTGTCGGGATAATCAGGGCAGCCATCACACATGTTGATCCCAACGCTGTGTACAAGGTCCCCGTAGGGCACTAAATGTTAAACACTTGACCTCACCGTCAGTGTCCATTGATGAGGAACCCTGAGAAGAAAACCTGGCTCACCCTTAGAAAACTCATAACTACTGTCACCTTATTTTTTTCTCCATCTGGTCTTGTTTAATTGATAGAACACTGTATGACTGTGGAGAACATAGCATTTATGTAAACATGGCTTCACACGGCTGGCTGTGGTTGCCATGACAACACCACAGAGTACACTTTGATCACACTAAGGCCCGCCTGCATCCACTAACCACTCTTCTTCCCTTCGCTGCCTGTGGGTCTCAGATCCTTGGAAAGTAAACAATTGAGCTCACAACGGTGATTGACTTGTATGTTATGCTAAACAATTAAAATGTCTTATCAGCGTGTACAATCCAGTACATTCTGAGGCTTTTTCCTACTTGCAGGAGGATCAGGAGGTGGAATGGAAGTCAGGATGGTGACAGTTGGTGACACCTTTTTCCACTGTAAGGTGTCCCTCTACTGCGAATGGGTTTATTTTCTTCTCTGAATGCTCCTGTCTCCAACCGCTTTACATTTGATGTTGGCTGCAGAGTCTGCTGGTATGGACTGCTGGAAGCAAAATGAAACCCAGGACTGCCTGAGCCGAGCCAGCCAGACTCTCTGCTCTAGCTTTGCCCTCCCCTTTAGGATGATTGGAGTCGGCTTCCTTCATTTTATCCTATGGACCCACCTTCATTTATTCCAGCAAGACACTGGATGAAACTTCACAATCTTTTACAAACCTAGAAATACAGCACATTTCCACTCATACCAAAAATGAGGGTGTTCTGCTGGGGGAAGTGACCCAAGGATGAGCATCATTTCTGTCTAGGCTTGTCCCACACATCACCATCCACAAAAACCTTCAGAAAGTAAGTGGTCCGTAGAGTTTGGTTAAATTTGGTTTAAAACTTCCAGGCAACTGACAGGTACATTCGCTGAGAAATGTCCCAGAGGGACCCCTTCTGAACCCCTTCTGCACCCAAAGAACTTCTCTGGGGTTTCCCGTGATCCTCCAGGATTCAGGATGACACATTATTTAATTTGATGTGGTATTTCAACAGAAAGTGTCCCCTGAAGAGTTGCACTGTTTAGTTCAGGCCAAATTCAACATTGCTTTATCTTTACCTATTGTTTCCTTGATCATTAGATATTAGTCTATTCATCTAGAAAGAGACATAAGATGGTTTCAGTGTTGTTTGTTCCAAGCTCCTGTGCAGAAGCCATCCCTGATGTGAGGTTGGATACTGCAACCTTTACTGTCTTAAATGTCCCCTCTTCTGCGTCCATCATTTGAGGTTGTTCCTAAAGCAGCACCAAGACCTTGGCTCCCAGTTTTCCAGCCAGCACTTGAAATGCCTCCCAATCTCATCTCACCTTCAAATGCCTTCCCTGCGAGTTGCCAACCTTCTTTCTGAAGAGCACAGCGCTTCTAGTGCCGCTCTTCCCTGGAAACCTTCAAGGGGGTTCCCCATGTCCCTCATGCCTCTCGCCTTGTTTTTCTTACCTTAACCAGGTGGCACCGATGAATTCCCCATGCCTCTCCCAACTGCACCAGGGTTTGTTCTGCACCCTAACCTAGAATAAGCTTCTCAGTCTACACTCCCTTTGTCTCACTCATCAGAGTAAGCAGGTCCCTCCTTAACACTAACAGGCCTCTCAGCTGCATTAATGTGTGTATTGATTATTCCACTTTATTCATTGTGATATAATTATCTTTGTGCATGTTTGCCTCCCCATTAGACTCTAATAATAGGAAATGGCTTATTCATCTTAGAATCCCATCTTTGTAGGCTTAATGAATTCATGAAGTATGCAAATGAGTTCACCAGAATCCTGTGCTGAGGTTCCTTCCCGTATCCATAAGGCTCTTCCAGGGCCCGGCTTCTTCGTAATAACTTCATAGTCCTGTACAGCACATGGGTCCAGAGGGAAAAGAAGACCACTTATAAGCCTATGGCTAAATAGAAAAGTAGAGACTACTGGAACAGTTGTGGTCAAGGGTGCTCATTATCCCTGCTAAATACAAGCCTGAAATGGGGGGCTGGGTAAGACACCCTTCCCATCACTGAACCCAGAGCTGCTGTGGCTGCAATCTAATAAATAGAAAGTTCCATGGTATTCTCTCTGCTGGACATTTTTTAATTGCTTCTCACATCTAGAAGACAGAGTTCAAGTCCATCTGCATGGAATCTAGGATCAATCCCATTTTGTCCTGACTATAATTCTCTGGACCTCTTCTCACAACTCCTCCGCACAACCTTCCATGTCCTTGGTTTTTGAATTCACGCTTTCTTCCCTTCAGTTTTCTTCTGTGTAATATGCCACTGGCACAAAACAGGAACAGAAACTAAGACCTAGACCCGTTTTCTGTCTTTATCATCCCTGAAACAATATGGACCTGTTTTCACGCCCCAGTGCAAAATCCTTCCTTAGCGTCAGAGGCAATCACTTTTGCTTTTAAAATTCTATAGCATTTATGATTTGTGATAAGTTAATTCTATGTAGCCTATATTTGCCTGGCTCTCTATACAATACCATATACTTGGGTACTGTTTTCAAGTATGGATATG
The DNA here is from genome assembly GCF_963924665.1 of Micromys minutus. NCBI lineage: Eukaryota > Metazoa > Chordata > Mammalia > Rodentia > Muridae > Micromys > Micromys minutus. The sequence continues at coordinate 26,854,435 of NC_137984.1, forward strand.
ACCCTCATAGTCAGATGGGAGGTAACCCAAGGTCAACATCATGTCCTTATATATCTTCATGTTGCCATGACTCCAAACCTTCCTGCAAAACAACAAACATTTGGGACAGTTGATTTGATAGTTAATCTTGATTGTCAACTTGATGGAATTTATAATCACCATGGAAACATGTTGCCGAACAAGCCTTAGAAACAGTTTCTAGATTTGATTCGCTGAAGCAAAAAAGACCCTACACGTGGGTAACGCCATGCTATGGGGCTGATGTTCTGACTGAATGGAAAAGAGAAAGGGAGCAGGAAACCAGCGCCCATTTCTCTCTTCTTCCACACTGCACCCCATACTTCATCTCTCTCCTCTTCCACACTGCACCCCACACTCCATCTCTCTCCTCTTCCACACTGCACCCCACACTCCATCTCTCTCCTCTTCTACACTGCACCCCATACTTCATCTCTCTCCTCTTCCACACTGCACCCCACACTCCGTCTCTCTCCTCTTCCATACAGCATCCCCCACACTACTGCCACAATAACACCCCAGCCCTGACAGACTGCCCCAATGAGCCTTCCTCTCCGCTTCCTCAACTTACTTAGTCAAGTATGTTGTCCCAGAATTGAGAAAAGTAACTGTAACAGTTGGGCTTCAAACAAAAAAAATAAAATAAAATAAAATAAAATAAAACATAAAATATAAAATAAAATAAAATGGATCCTTCATACATAACCTAGAATTATTTTTTATTTACCTAGGCCTCTTCAAGAAAACATTTTTTTTCAGTAAATATGAATTGTACAGAGTTGGGTGGTGTTGGCACATATGTTTAATCCTAGCACTCAGGAGGCAAGAGCAGATGAATCTCTCTGAGGTCTAGGCTAGCCTGGTCTACAGAGAGAATTCCTAGATAACTGGGGCTGCACACATACACACACACACACACACACACACACACACACACACACACAAACTGTCTTTAAAAACAAAACAACAGCAGAATGAATGGAATAGTGAGTTCATTGTAAGCTTTCCATATATGCCTATCATACCGACCCTATGCCCCTTCCTCACTCTCCTGATTCCGGTACCCTCCCTTCCCTTCCACTTTCAGAGGCATGAATGTTTTAATGGAAATAATCGTGTCCTTCTGAAAACAAATTGATTTGGTCAGATTAAGAGGCCTGGTGAGAAGATAACATGTCTTGTGGCGAGGCGGGCAGGGATGGTAACTGGTGCCATCAGCAATCACTGTCACCATGGTGTTTGGTCAACCACAGGGATGCCTGTTTTTAAATAATATGTCAACAGTTGTCAATTTGGAAAAAATAAAATTAGCCCCAGGGAGGTTGAACCAGGGTTCATGGTCCTGTAAAAGACGCACAGAAGCCCAGCAAAGCAAAGTCTGCCACACTGAGCCCTGGAGAAGACATTAAACGGCTTTCAGTCTCTAGCACACACACTACTTTTCTGACATTTAACCTCCTTAAACCTGTGGACACATTCCTAACTTCATAGCCCTGCCTTACAAATGAAATCATCTGTAAAAGCACCGTAAGCACTCGGAGAACACTGGCTGCTGTCACAAACAACAGTGGTCACCGTGGTACTGTTACTGCTCTGTTCTGGGTACCAACTGTGAACATAGGAATGCACAGTATTTGGAATTGCAGACCAGAAGGAAGGCAACATACAGAAAGCAAACCTCTGATCCACTGGAAGACAGTCACACAGGATCAAGCATAGCCAGAACACTAATCATCGTCGGAATCTAGAGGTTGGCAGGAGCCTCTGAACAAGTTTGAAGGTGCCAACGGTGCTTGCCGAGATGGCTCCATGGCTCAGGGTATTTGCAGCCAAGCCCAGTGACTTGAGTTTGATCCCCAGAAGTCACATGGCTTCCAAAAGTTGTTCTTTGACCCCCCAGCCCCACATACGCACCAGGGCCTGAGTCCACATGTACAAATACAAAAGCATGTACACATTGAGTGAATTGATGTATTTATTTAATTAATGCATGAATAGTCTTAGAGACAGTCTCCAGCTATTCAAGTAGGCACAGAGGTCGACTTGTTACAAAGATCTAAAGACAAAGAAATTTTCTCTTTTATATAATGCAAAACAGATTTATTTTCATCTATGACAACGAACACTGGGAATGTGGGAAAGAGAGCATCTAAGGCAAGTGGAAGCTCAGAGAAGTCTTTTATCACTGGCCTCGGGGCATGCCAGCGAGGAGCCTGGCTGTATTACCTTGGAGGCTCAGTGTCTTTTCCGGATGTGGTGACAGGTTTTCTCAGTCATGTTCTCTGGCTGCTTGCTTCCAATGTCTTCTGATGAGCTAGTTGGGAGCCCAGACAAACCTTCATTTAAGGTTTCATTTAAGAAGGAACTGTGCCACACCCCCAGGAGCTGAGGAATCCAGGTCTCCTGGGATCTCAGTTAATCATGCATCATTGGAGCAATTGCAGTGGCTTTTATAGGACTTCCCCTGACATCCATATCAACCTTCTTAAAAAGTGGAAGGCAGATCCTACCTTCACATTTCCAGAGACGCCTCAGAGATGGCTTTGCTTGCTTCTTCTTGCCTCAGCCTGGTCTTCAAAAGCCACAGTGAAGGAGGCATTCCAAATGTCACCATAGAAACCCTAGACATTGAAGACACCCCCTCCTGGAAACATCTGGTCGGGTGCTCCTTGGCTGATGGCATCTCTTCTTTCAGTGGAAAGGGGGCTGGACGTGCTCAGCTTCTTCAGTGCTTACCAAGGACCACTGTGAACATGCCCAGAACACGTAAGGCCAGGGCCTCCTGTGAGCTAGTTTGGGAAGCAGGAGAGGGCCAATGCTCAGCCTGAAGAAATGCACACTGAAACTGCAGAGCGCCTCCCCAGTAATCCTCAAAATCCCCCTGCCTCAGAGGTGGGAACAGAGTACCCTAAGGTCCAGACAGCCCTTGCCTACATAACAAGTGCAAGGCCAGCCCTGGCACATGAGAACTTGTCACCCCCAAAAGAAAGAAAAAGACACCAAGCACCTATATAGACGTGTGGTTGTTTTTTGTTTTTTTTTTTTTTTAATTTAAAAATAAACAAGGATGGAGTGCCTCCTACTTAGCAGCCTATGTAAGGCACTATGCTGGCAGGCTCCCACGGCTTAGAAACTAGAGAAGCAGTGTCCAATAAAGTCTCTGGTGATAAGAGACGTTCTGTACCACTCAATATGCAAGCCACCAGCTACCAGTGGCTGCCAGCTTCCGAAACTGTGCCTGCGGACCTGAGGAACTGAATTAACTTTTTAAATTTTCATCCATCTAAATATAATTAACCTCTTGGGGATCGTGACCACCATTTGGCCAGCAAAGGTCTAGAGAAAGAAGGCAACATCAAGAAAAACCACATTACTACTAAAACAAGAAAGGGCCAAGGCTCCGGCGGACGAGTGCTGGGTGGGGGAAGTGTGAGGGAAGGCTGCAAGCAAGTGTGCTGAGGAGAACACAGAGAGCTGAGAACTGTAGGTCACCCCCAGGAGTTCAGATCCACTGCACGCCATTTTCATTGTACAGTGTTTACAGAATGCTGCTGTAGCCAACTGCTATATGGGAAACATGAGTCAACATAAAGATGCTTGGGGTATGACTATGTGCACATGTGTGTGTCTGTGTGTCTGTGTGTGACTATGTGCATGTGTGTGTGTATGTGTCTGTGTGTGTCTATGTGCATGTGTGTGTGTTGGAGTAAACCTGGTGGCTTGCCTCTTCTGCTCAGATTAACAGCTCTTTCTTATTAGTATGTATTTATACTCAAGAAAGCAATATACATTTGGGCATCAATATTAACTCATCTAAAATTAATAACATATATGCATATGAATATGTAACGTGTATCATCCTGAGAAATTTTTTTTAAGCACAGGGAGGAAGAAACAAGATCTTAAGTGTGTTAAAATGGATAGAGTTTCTGTGCCCAAGAAGTAAATGGAATAGCTGCCTGAAAAGCCCACACCATCATCCGAAGACTCTGGCAGAGCCAATTTCCAGTTGTAAAGAAGAAGAGGAGGCATTTAAAAGAATTAAAAGGGCGACCATGAAACCAGCCGATGGTGAGGAAAAGGGGCTGCACAGAGAGAGCAAACCAGACGGGTTAATTCATTAGCCCGGCAATGTTAACAAACGTTAACAAATGGTGGTGGAGATATTTGGAGTTTCTCTCCTAGAGACGAGGGCCAGTTGGGTTGCATTAGACCTGGAGAGATTCTAAAGCCAGCAGATTAAAACTGCACAAGAAGCTATTTATGGCTGGGAAACTGTGGAGTCCGGTGAAGAATTCAGAGCAGTGTCCTTCCGTGTAGGTCTTTAAAACAGAATAGATTCTCATCAGTCTCATTTGAAGGGTTTAAGTGTGATCCTGCCTAAAGGCAAGGTGATGAAGGAAATGACTTTTCAAGGTCCCAGCCAGTCAGCCCGAGGAGGCTGCGCTGAGGGCTGCACACTGAGGTGCTCCTTTGTTTACACATCCCTGATTGTTTCACACCACCGTGTGGCCACACTCGGTACAAAGGCTGGAAAGTTAGAAACCAAGCATGGGCCTCTCGGATCGGAGATTGTATATTCCCATGAGCTTAGAGCATCTTGGTCTGTTTGAAGACATCCCTCTGCAAACTCAGCTGGCGTGAATGTGCTTGTTCCCAGGAACAGTCATCGACCATAATTTAGAAAACATAAGCTACTTTCTGTATTATCACTATCAATGTCTAATTCTTTGATTGTGCATATGTCATCTAATAGGAACAGGATCTGAGTCTCGATAAGCTGGGCTGATGGCCTAAATACCTTTTACTTACAATAGTATCTGTACGTGTGTGGCCTTCCAGCCCTTTTACGTTTAACAGGTGCATAGAGTAAATACATGTGACTTCAATGACAGTTCCATAAAATGAATTCCAGCAGAATATCAAAGCAATAGTAGATTTGCTTGCAGGAAAGCAATAATGGTTGACACACAACAGGAAGCATCACGCTCAACATAATTTGGAATACACCACGTCAGGCCAGTGTGCCTCCTCGCACCTTCCCTGTTAATTTATGTGATAAACACGTCAGCATCCATCAGCATGTATTAAGCTCTCTGTGAGCTAACTTTCACTGGGATTCATAGTGGACAAATTAGGTTGTCTCTCCATTGTCACAACACCAACACCTCTACTGCAAAATCACCGTTAAATGTGGACAGTGAAATCACCCTAAGGCCAGACTGCTCTGGCTCCAGTCCTAGGAGGCTAAGGCTGGTAACCTTGGGATCTCCGTAGCACACAAATAAACAACATAATGTGCTATCGTTAATTCAATGACTACTCGTATGACTAAGTGCACGCTACAGTGTTGACTCGGGCGCTGGAGACACAGCAATGACAAAAGTGCATGAACCCTTTCCGGGGGTGAAGGGGTCAATACCAGTGCAGGCCAGAGAGTCAAGCCAGGAGACTTTGCAGACCACGGCCTCTGAAGCTCTGTGGTAGGCTTCAGTGCCATCGTTGGGAGCAAGAGGATGTGTGATCCAGGCACACAGCAGCGAGCATCACCGGAATTTCATTGGCACACAATGGTATCCCAGCTATAAAACACGTACGATGCTCGGCTGCTCCCTGTGGCAGTGTGGGACAGTGGAAACACAAAACTACTAGAGCCAGTGAGACGAGCTGGTTGCACCAACCCTGACCACTTAAATTCGGTCTCCGGGAACCCACATACAGGGAGGGGAAACTCCATCTCCTGCAAGGTGCCTTCTGACCTGCACGTGGTGTGAACCCATGAGTAAAATAAATAAATAACTGTAATTTTTTTTCAACTAACAAAAATGCCTCCTTAAGGAGGTGAGTGTCCGTGGGATGCCTAGGCAGAGATATTCCTGAAGAGGGTGCCAAGATACTGATTCCGTAGGTGGTGGCCCGTCTGGTCTCTCTGAGGAACAATAGAGTGCAGAGTGCCTACAGCATCATGAATAGGTCATAGGACATGGGGTCAGATGGGGCTGGAGAGATGGCTCAGTGCTTAACAGCACCTGCTGCTCTTGCTTCTAGGCTTAGAATTTAGTTCCCAGCACCCACCCCTGGCAGCACAACCACCTTGAAGTCCAATGGATCCAATCAATGCCTTCTTCTCGTCGTAAAGGACACACAGATATGTACACTCAAGTCCGTACACACAGAATCTTTTTTAAAGAGTGTTAAGACAGAGGAGTGGTTAGATGATGCAGGATTCAGATGTCATTAAAAACCTGGTTTTTATTTCAAGAGATTCAAAGCCTGGAGAGAAGGCTGCTCTAACCCTGTGGTTGTTAGGTTATCGTTATCCATCCTGGATGGAAGATAGACTAACAGAGAAACAGGGAGTGTAGCTTGGGAGGCCATGGCAATAAGCCGGATAAGAGACTGTGGACCAGTTAACAATGCTAGAGGCGTGTGGGGTGCCATATTCTGAAGTAGGTTACAAGGCGGGGAATGTGAGAAAAGCAGGAGTCAATCGTGACTCCAAGGATTTAGAGATAACTACAGTCTGACCCAGCAATAACTCTAGCAGGCATGTCTCAACAGGAATAAAACTAGAAATTCAAAGAAATACCCACACTTCTCTGTTGATCATAGTACAAAAGTCAAGGTTTGAAATCCACCCAGGCCTACATCCGTGGATAGATGGATGAAGGAAAATGTGGCATAAAGACGCATGTATACTATTCGGCCCGAGAACCATGAATTTCTTCTGCTTGTCTGCAACTATGTGAGCAAACCTGGAAGGCCTTGTGCTGAGTGTGATAAACCAGACTCTGAGAGAAATGCCTCACAGCCTTATTTGTGGAAGCTAAAGAAGCTGATTGGCTAGAACTACAGAGTAGCTGGATGATTAGCAGACTAGCGAGGAGGGGAAAAAGAGTGGGTAGGAGGAGTTGGCCCCCAGGGAAAGTGAGAGGAAAGTAAGGTTATTCATGTAAGTACATAGGACGGTGACTACATGTTAGTAATGTAATATATAATTTCAATTTCACAAAAGGAAAAGATTCTGAATACACGTCACATTGAACAGAGGTGAACCACCACCCTGGGAAAAATCGAACCTTCCAGTGAGACCGGAAGAAATGGAGGCTGCTTGCTTACACTCAGAGTAATCTTACCTAGAGGGTACATGCGGCTTCGGTTGGTTTGTCTGCTTTTGTTTGTGTTTGTTTGTTTGTTTAATGGAGAAGAAAGGAGGCAGTAACTGGTGAAGGTAAGGCAAGCGAGTTTAGGATAGGATGGACAACATCTTTTTGAGCCCTCGGGAAGCCTCTGAGAGAAAGGGGGAATCTGAAAGAGAAACACACTCAGAGGGTGGGAGAACCGTTCCAGTTGTTGCCATGACTGAGTCAGTTGATGAGAACCTGTGTGCAAACGGGTGTGTTTGGCTCACATTCTACCCTGCAGAGTGCCCCATGTGGTGCTTAGCAGTTAGGAACTCACAAATAATAAAGTTCTAGGTTCAGTAACGAGCATGAGCTCCTAGTGTCTCCCGACAGTAAGACTAGCACTAATACTCTCAGTGGACTCATGGAATGCCTACGGTCAAACAAAGGCGATAGCGACCCTGACTCTCGCTAACTCCGTTCAGGACACATACCTGATGGAGAGCAGGAAGAAGAGTGGTAAATGTTTACATTTGATTTGCATGGCAAGTCTGCCAGAGTCTGGGTCTCACGTGGAACTTAAATCCTTAGAGATGTTCACGGAAGCGCTAGCTGTCTTTGCCCTTTAAAAAAAAAAAAATCAAGACAATGAAAACACCTTGCCTGTAGGCTCACAATTACCACGTGGCATAATGCTTCCATCCCTTGTCATATTTCTCCACAGTCTCACACTGGTTCCTAAGCCTGATCTGTGGAGCAGGGCTCTGACAGGCAGCCGAGGAAGGCAGGCGGTAGAAGCATGCTCACCATGTCTACGAGGAAGCAGATGCAGTACACTGATGCTTCTGACTTACCTCCCACTTCTGAGCGCCATTCCTCAAGCCAAATCCAGTGGAAGGATGAATCGGAGTACAGACTAGGAGGGCAACAGCGTCCCCAACTCCTAGAAAAACAGCATGTGCTGCTCTGGGGAGTGCGTTTCTTCCGCGTTTTTTATTAAGCCCTTCAGTTCAGAACTGACAGCTAAACATGTTAGGTTACAGGCACCTACATGTCAAGTTGACTTGCTTTTGGATCAATATGAGAAGACTTTTCAAATGCTTTTATCAGATGCAATCAGCTGAAATGCAACTTTGCCTTCTTATATCTATAGTTTTTATAATTTGCCCATGTTCTATATGTATCCACACAATGTAAAGCCTCTGAGCATGCCTTGTCTTATTATTACAACCTTTGGGAAACAGGGCAGGATTCTCAGACAATAACGCTCCTTCACTGAAACGTTAATATACATCCCCCCTTTCCAGTATCCCATTTGGATGAAGAAAACATTGAGGTGAGTCGTGCATGCTTGTGTGTGTGTGTGTGTGTGTGTGTGTGTGTGTGTGTGTGTGTGTGTTAAAGAGAGAGAAAGAGAAAAGAGCCCACAAACATCCTTGTGCATGCTTGCAGAATCCAGAAGAGGACAAGAGATTCTCTCTTGTTCTCTCTCTCTCACTTTATCCCCTGAGACAGGGGCTCTTAGTGAACTTGGAGCTAAGTTGACAACAAGCCACAGTGACGCCCTGTCTGCATCCACAGCTCTGCAGCTAGAGACAGATACATACATGCATAACTATGTCTGGTTTTTATATGCATGCTGGGAGTCTCAGCTCAGGTCCTCTTGCGTGCCCAGCAAATGTTCTCCCCCACTAAGCCATCTCCTCGGCCCCATTGTTCATTTCTGAAGTCCTGATTTTTTTTTTCTGTCCTGAACAAGAATGTAAATGTTTTAATTCTTGGAGAAAAGTGTGATAGTAAGTTTATAGATTCTGTGCCTCAGACAGCCTATATTTAGGGAAGGAACATTTCTAATTCAATTTACAGTGATGTCAAGGAACAACATGTATCTGCAGGCGAAGATAAGAAAAACACGCAGGAGTACACAGTGATAGCTCTACTTAAATAAATAAACTTTTGGTACTGGTGATTAGGTACACAGGATTATTATATGTTTAATTGGCTAACGTGACAATTTGGAATCACTTCTAGTCACATTTAATTGGATTTGCAATCTCTGGGGAAAAAGAAATAGAAAAGCCTAGCAAAGAAACAGCCATAAAAGTAAACTGTTTTTCCAAGGGGTGCTAAGTAATGAATTAATATCCATTCCACAATAGTTTTAATATCCCCCTCAGCTTAATAAGACCAATGCAGTGTCTGTATGCACTGGATCCAGAAGCTAATTCAATTAGACACAAAGCTGGGAGGAAGGGGTTGTCTGTTGAATTGGAGTACTTTGTTTTTTCAGTCATAAAAGGCAAACTTAATCAGAAATAAATTATCTTGTAACTCAGGTAAAGTCTGAGGTGTGCTTAAATACCCACCTAATAGCTCAGAGCTATGCTAGACTTGGAGACACCTTAAAGTCTATGTGCAAGGCAAAGCATAGTGCTGGCTGCTATGAAGTACATCCCCACTGATGTAGGCCATTAGGAGCCTGTACATCTTCTGAGGCTTCATACAAAGGAACCAAAACAACGCATAAAAACGTGTGGCAGCTATTAAATATCCTTCGGTTGTACAAATGAAAAAACCATGTAGAAGATGGATGGCTCGTTTCTTCTACAGTTTCCACGTAGCTTGAAAAGCAGAGCTGCCTACTTTCTACATCTGATTTGCTTTTTCTTAATCTTGCTACAGTTAAATGTGTGCATTGCAAGATCTCATCCAGCGTTTGTGCATGCTGCCTGTTACAGTTTTCTCCCTGCCTTATAAATCCATGCTGTTTTACATCTGTTCTTGTTCCCAGGAGTGCCATGATCGCGGACTACATGTTCTGGCTCTGTGGAGGGAGCGAGCACAGCGTGAGCAAGCTCATCAAACTGTATTGGCAGGTAAACCGTGATGCCCCACCTAGGGAGGATGGGTGCTCAGAAGACCATGGAGAAAGGGAGCTCTGGGCAAATCAGTCAGACCGGTACTGCCCAGTGGTGACATACTTGGAATGAAGTGGATTTCTGAAACTAATTTTAAATGTGAAATTCAGGGCTGTTAAACCTTGGCCCATTCCAGAGTTCCACAACTCAGTATAAATTTTAGACATCCCAAGAACAATGTTCCAGGAATGCTGTGACGACATGTCCTTTAAAATGCATTGTGTTTGCATACATCCTTTTTTTGAGTTACAGGTTTTAAAACCAAACATCTAAAGTGGTATCAGTCACAGGATCTTGGATAGTGAAAAGACAAGGGGTATTTATGGATGATATTTATTGAAAACTGGGCAACAGCAAATGTTCTGTCACTTGTTAAAAATGAGAGCAGGGTGTTCTCTCAGAGCCCAAGGAGAAGCCAGCACATCTCAGACTCGCAAAGAAGATTCGGGAGTCACTACTAGTTCAGCCTCCTTCCATCTAAAAGACTCAGTAACTCATGTGTTTCCATTCAAAGACTTAAAGTTCAATTTACCTACTACTACAAAAAAACAGATTTGCATTTTTTAATTACCCCTCTTGTACTTGAAACCTGTCATCTAGGTGGGGAAAAAAAGAAAAAGGAAAAAAAAAGGGGGGGGGGTGAGTTTCTGATAAACAATTTTTATTCCCCCAAAAAAGATGTTCCTAATAGTAATTTTATATGTATGAAACACTAAAAAAAAATGAACAAAAATAAAATTAGAAAACCAGTTGTAGGGGTCAGAAACAGTGTGAGAGCATTCAGTTCCCAGCATCTAGCAGCTCACCACCACCTACAAGCCACCTGACCCAGGGATCCAATGCCTTGCTCTGCCCTCTGAGAGTGACTGCACTCATATGCCCAAGCCCAACACATATTTCTTTTAATTTTATTTATTTATTTTATGTAAGTACACTGTAGACACACCAGAAGAGGGTATCGAATCCCATTACAGATGGTTGTGAGCCACCATGTGGTTGCTGGGAATTGATCTCAGGGCCCCTGGAAGAGCAGTCAGTGCTCATAACTTCTGACCCATCTCGCCAGCCCCAACTTCCAAAACACAATTTTAAAAGACATTTTAAAACTAACTGTCCAAAATCATACATTTGGAAACAAGCAAGCAACATGCTGTAGACAAGAGTAGACATTTGATTGATGGATCTCAAAGCAATATTAAAAGAAGCAAGAGAGGATGTGAATCTCCAGAAGGGATTAGCAAGTCTCATGTAGAGTAGGTCCCTAACAAATGCTGGGTTTGAGTTATTCGTTCACTAAACAAATATGTCCCGTGTGAATGCTGAACTTTCTATATCAAACTAGGGAGAAATGCAGCTAGTGTAGGTATGAACAAGAACAGATTGAGAGCCTGATACTTTTAAGCAAAAGAGGCTGTCTTTAGAGCCTGATACTTTCAAGCAAAAGAGGCTGTCTTTCCTTTTTTTGCTATTCTATACTAATCAGTGATACTAAAAACGCACCTTCTGTTGTATTCTTCTAATTGAAACCAACCTGTGTAGTGAAAAGAGCCCCTAGCTGCAAGAGAGGCCTGGCTCAGATGAGTTATAACCTCAACTAGCAACAGTAAAATCACTCTCTGGCTTCAGCCAAAGATGCTTCAGTAGAAAGGACAAGATGCCTGGCTCTCTTACCAGCTTCATGATGCTCCTTGACATCATGGCTTGTAGACATCCAGATCACATCTACACATCCAGTTGTGAGAAGCCATGAAACAAAGCCCAGCAGGTAACATCTGCCTATCATCTATCACTTGGGAGGTTGAGCAGAAAGATCCTGAGTTCAAGAATAGCATGGGCTTATTTAAACATAATAAAAGCAATATACAGCAAACCAACAGCCAACATCAAACTTAATGGCGAGAAACTTGAAGCAATCCCACTAAAATCAGGGACTCGACAAGGCTACCCACTCTCTCTCTACCTATTCAACATAGTACTGGAAGTCCTGGCTGGAGCAATTAGACAGCAAAAGGAGATCAAGGGGATACAAATCGGAAAGGAAGAGATAAAAACATCACTCTTTGCCGATGACATGATAGTGTACTTGAGTGACCCCAAAAATTCCACCAGAGAACTCCTACAGCTGATAAACAAGTTCAGCAAAGTGGCCGGAAACAAAATTAACTCAAACAAATCAGTAGCCTTCCTATACTCAAAGGACAAACATGTGGAGAAAGAAATTAGGGAAAAGGTACCTTTCACAATAGTTACAAAAACTATGAAATACCTTGGTGTGACTCTAACTAAGGAAGTGAAGGACCTGTATGACAAGAACTTCAAACCTCTAAAGAAAGAAATTGAGGAGGATCTCAGAAAATGGAAAGATCTCCCATGCTCATGGATTGGAAAGATCAACATCTTAAAAATGGCCATCCTACCAAAAGCAATCTACAGATTCAATGCAATCCCCATCAAAATTCCAACCCAGTTCTTCATGGAATTGGAAAGAGCAATGTGCAATTTCATATGGAATAACAAAAGATCTAGAATAGCGAAATCCATCCTCAACAACAAAAAAACATCTGCGGGAATCACTATCCCTGACCTCAAGCTATATTACAAGGCAATTGTGCTGAAAACTGCATGGTACTGGTACAGAAATAGGCAAGTGGATCAATGGAATAGAATAGAAGATCCAGAAATGAGCCCTCATGTATATGGTCACCTGATTTTTGACAAAGGAGCAGTAAACATTCAATGGAAAAAGGACAGCCTATTCAACAAATGGTGCTGGTCCAACTGGCACTCAACATGCAAAAGAATGAAAATAGACCCGTTCTTATTTCCTTGTACAAAGCTCAAGTGTAAGTGGATTAAAGATCTCCACATTAAACCAGATACACTGGAACTATTAGATGAGAAACTAGGGGAAACCTTAGAACACATAGGCACAGGAGAAAATTTCCTGAACAAAACACCAATGGCTCAAGCTCTAAGGTCAAAGATTAACAAATGGGACTTAATGAGATTGCAAAGTTTCTGTAAGGCTAAGGACATCGTCAAGAAAACAAAACGGCAACCAACAGAATGGGAAAAGATCTTTACCAACACCACATCAGATAGAGGCCTAATATCCAAGGTGTACAAGGAACTCAAAAAGCTAGACACCAGAGAATCAAATAACCCTATTAAAAAATGGGGTACAGAGCTAAACAAATCATTTTCAGTTGAGGAACACCGAATGGCCGAAAAACATCTGAGGAAGTGCTCGACATTTTTAGCCATCAGGGAAATGCAAATCAAAACAACCCTAAGATTCCACCTCACACCAGTCAGATTGGCCAAGATCCAAAACTCAGATGACAGCAGATGCTGGTGATGCTGCGGAGAAAGAGGAACACTTCTCCACTGTTGGTGGGGTTGCAAGCTAATACCACCACTCTGGAAATCTGTCTGGCGATACCTCAGAAAATTGGATATAGTACTACCTGAAGACCTAGCTATTCCACTTCTGGGCATATACCCCAGAGACACTTTAATACACAACAAAGATATATGTACCACAATGTTCATAGCGGCTCTATTCATAATAGCCAGAAGCTGGAAGGAACCCAGATGTCCTTCAGAAGACGAATGGATACAAAAATTGTGGTACATATACACAATGGAATACTACTCAGCCACCAGAAACAATGACTTAACCAAATTCTTAAGAAAATGGCTGCATCTAGAGAAGATTATCCTGAGTGAGATAACCCAGTCACAAAAGAACAGACATAATATGCAGTCACTGATAGTGGGATGCTAACCCCAGAGGCTTGCACTCCCCCAGAAACAACTCACAGACTGTATGAAGTCCAAGAAATAAAGAAAACAAAAAATATACATATATTCACAAAACAAGAAGACTTTGACTATTTCCATGTTGCGTTTTGTTTTGCATGTACTTTACGCTTATTGCAACTAGTACGTTTTCAATGCATACTGTCAAGCCCTTGAAAAAAATCAAGTACTGACTAAAAAACATATTCACATGGTTTTGTGTAAAATTTATTTTAATGTCTGAAAAAACAGTACTGACAAAAATGTATAATTTTAAGCAAAAAAATGGAAAGGCGTCTCCAGTCAGAAAGGCGGCTCGTACAGGCTGAGCAACTGGTGAGTGGGAGACCTAGGCTGCGGGGGAGCAGAGGGACCTCTGCGGTGTGCACACAAAAGGGCACCCCCTGCCCTGATCTGCCCTGTCCTCCCCGATCCAGTAACCGGGAACAGATCTTAGGAACTTCTGTTCCCACCCGGAGAGGACTTCAGGTCGCAGAGCAGAGCCTGGCCCAACCACCAGCCGGAAAGGGGGCTCCAACCAGAAAGGCGGCTCGTACAGGCTGAGCTACTGAGACCTGGAACAGATCTTAGGAACTTCTGTTCCCACCCGGAGAGGACTTCAGGTCGCAGAGCAGAGCCTGGCCCAACCACCAGCCGGAAAGGCGGCTCCAGCCAGAAAGGCTGCTCGTACAGGCTGAGCAACTGGTGAGTGGGAGACCTAGGCTGCGGGGGAGCAGAGGGATCTCTGTGGAGTGCACACGGAAAGGGCACCCCCTGCCCTGACCTGCCCTGTCCTCCCCGATCCAGTAACCCTGAACAGATCTTAGGAACTTCTGTTCCCACCCGGAGACGACTTCAGCTCGCAGAGCAGAGCCTGGCCCAACCACCAGCCGGAAAGGCGGCTCGTACAGGCTGAGCTACTGTGACCAGGAACAAATCTTAGGAACATCTGTTCCCACCCGGAGGTGACTTCAGTACGCAGAGCAGAGCCTGGCCCAGCTGCCACCCGGAACCTGGGCTGCTGGGGAGTAGAGAGATCTCTGAGGAGTGCACACGGAAAGTGTACCAGGGACACAGACCAGATACAAGGGAAAGGCAAGAACATATCACTGACAACAAAATGGCAATAGGAAAGAGAAAGAGTATATCCCAAGGAAACCAAGACAATCTAGCAACACCAGAACCCAGCTCTCCGATAGTAGCAAACATAGGAATTCCAAACACTCCAGAGAAAGAAGACACAGACCTGAAAACATGCCTCAAGACGCTGATAGAGTTACTTAAACAAGAAAGGGAGGAAAAGCAAAAAGATTCAGAAGCTTTTAAAGAAGAAACAAGAAAAACACTCAAAGAACTCAAAGAACGAGACGAAAACAGAACCAAGGAAATAAAGGAATGGAAGAGGGAAATTAAAACAGAAATTGACACAATAAAAAAAGCGCTAAAAGAGATAACCCTAGAGTCAGAACACCAAAAAAAGAAATCAGGAGTCACAGAAGCAAGCATTTCCAACAGATTACAAGAGATCGAGGAGAGAATCTCGGGGGCAGAAGACAACATTGCAAACATAGACAAAACAGCCAGAGAAGATGCAAAAAACAAAAAGCTCCTAACCCAAAATGTCCAGAAAATACAAGACACAATGAGAAGACCGAACCTAAGGATAATAGGAATAGAAGAGGGAGAAGAGTATCAACTAAGAGGCACAGTAAATATCTTCAACAAAATCATAGAAGAAAACTTCCCTACCCTCAAGAATGAGATGACCACGAGCATAAAAGAAGCCTTCAGAACTCCAAATAGGTTGGACCAGAAAAGAAATACCTCCCGACACATAATAGTAAAAACATCAAGTGCCCAAAGTAAAGAAAGAATACTAAAAGCAGTAAGGGAAAAAGGTCAGGTAACTTATAAAGGCAGACCAATCAGACTCACACCCGATTTCTCAGCAGAGACTATGAAAGCTAGAAGAGCCTGGACAGACATCATGCACTCCTTAAGAGAGCACAAGTGCCAGCCCAAGCTGCTATACCCAGCAAAACTATCAATCACCATCGATGGAGAGACAAAGATATTTCAAGACAAATCAAAATTCACACAATATATGACCACAAACCCAGCACTACAACGAATTACAGGTGGAAAACCCAATACAAGGAGGGAAAATACAGCCTAGTAAAAACAAGAAAACTCCTAAACAAGAAAACTAAAAAAAGAAAAAAAAGCACGGACACAACTCAACCCAAAAAAGCAAAAATGGCAGGATACAGAAACAATTATTCCTTGATATCTATTAACATAAATGGGCTCAACTCCCCAATAAAGAGACACAGACTATCAGACTGGATACATAAACAAAATCCAGCCTTTTGCTGCATACAGGAAACTCATCTCAGAGGCAGAGACAGACACTATCTCACAGTAAAAGGGTGGGAAAAAAACTTCCAAGCAAACAGCTCCAAGAAGAAAGCTGGAGTGGCTATTCTAATATCGAATAAAGTAAATTTCCAACCAAAAGTTATCAAAAAAGATAAAGAAGGACACTTTTTACTCATTACCGGGGAAATCTGTCAGGAGGAACTCTCAATCCTTAACATATATGCTCCAAATAAAAAATCACCCACATTCATAAAAGAAACTCTACTAAAGCTCAAAAAATACATTTCACCCCACACAATAATAGTGGGAGACTTTAACACCCCACTCTCACCAATGGACAGATCAGGGAAACAAAAACTGAACAAGGACACTGCAAAACTAGCAGAGACTTTGAACCAACTAGAATTAATAGATATATACAGAACATACTATCCTAAAGTAAAAGAATACACCTTCTTCTCACCACCCCATGGCACCTTCTCGAAAATTGACCACATAATTGGACACAGAACGAGCCTTCATCGATATAAGAAGATTGAAATACTCCCATGCATCCTCTCAGATCACCATGGTCTACGGCTGGTCTTTAACAACAACAAAGACAACAAAATGCCCACATACACATGGAAACTAAACAACACTCTGCTAAAGGATAGCAGGGTCAAAGAAGAAATAAAGAAAGAAATTAAGGATTTTCTAGAATTCAACGAAAACGAAAACACAACATACCCAAACCTATGGGATGCAATGAAAGCAGTATTGAGAGGAAAACTCATAACCCTAAGTGGTTCCAAAAAGAAACTGGAGAGAGCTTACATCAGCAACCTGACAGCACAGCTAAAAGCCCTAGAACAAAAGGAAGCAGATTTACCCAAAAAGAGTAGACGGCAAGAAATAATCAAAATTAGGGCAGAAATAGACCAAATAGAAACAAAAAAAAAAACCATTGAAAAAATCAACAAAACAAAGAGTTGGTTCTTTGAGAAAATCAACAAGATTGATAAACCCCTAGCCAGACTAACTAAAGGGAAAAGAGAGAGTATCCAAATTAACAAAATCAGAAAGGAAAGTGGTGACATAACAACTGAAACTAAGGAAATTCAAGAAATCATCAGATCCTACTACAAAAACTTATACTCCACAAAATTGGAAATTCTGGAGGAAATGGACGAATTCCTAGACAGATACAAGGTACCAAAGTTGAACCAGGACCAAGTAAACCATTTAAATAACCCTATAACACCTAAAGAAATAGAAGAAGTCATCAAAAGCCTCCCAACCAAAAAAAGCCCAGGTCCAGACGGGTTCAGTGCAGAATTTTATCAGACATTTATTGGGGATATAACACCAATATTCACCAAGCTATTCCAAAAGATAGAATCAGATGGAATATTACCCAACTCATTTTTTGAGGCTACAATAACCCTCGTACCTAAGCCACACAAAGACCCTACAAGGAAAGAGAACTTCAGACCAATCTCACTTATGCAAAAATACTCAACAAAATCCTTGCAAACCGAATCCAAGAACACATCAAAACCATCATTCATCATGACCAAGTAGGCTTCATCCCTGGGATGCAGGGATGGTTTAACATAAGGAAATCCATCAATGTAATCCACCATATAAACAAACTTAAAGACCAAAATCACATGGTCATCTCACTAGACGCTGAGAAAGCATTCGACAAAATCCAACACCCCTTCATGTTAAAAGTCCTGGAAAGAACAGGAATCCAAGGCCCATATTTAAACATAATAAAAGCAATATACAGCAAACCAACAGCCAACATCAAATTTAACGGTAAGAAACTTGAAGCAATCCCACTAAAATCAGGGACTCGACAAGGCTGCCCACTCTCTCCCTACCTATTCAACATAGTACTGGAAGTCCTGGCTGGAGCAATTAGACAGCAAAAGGAGATCAAGGGGATACAAATCGGAAAGGAAGAGATAAAAACATCACTCTTTGCCGATGACATGATAGTGTACTTGAGTGACCCCAAAAATTCCACCAGAGAACTCCTACAGCTGATAAACAAGTTCAGCAAAGTGGCCGGATACAAAATTAACTCAAACAAATCAGTAGCATTCCTATACTCAAAAAACAAACATGTGGAGAAAGAAATTGGGGAAAAGGTACCCTTCACAATAGTTACAAAAACTATGAAATACCTTGGTGTGACTCTAACTAAGGAAGTGAAGGACCTGTATGACAAGAACTTCAAACCTCTGAAGAAAGAAATTGAGGAGGATCTCAGAAAATGGAAAGATCTCCCATGCTCATGGATTGGAAAGATCAACATCTTAAAAATGGCCATCCTACCAAAAGCAATCTACAGATTCAATGCAATCCCCATCAAAATTCCAACCCAGTTCTTCATGGAATTGGAAAGAGCAATGTGCAATTTCATCTGGAATAACAAAAGACCTAGAATAGCGAAAACCATCCTCAACAACAAAAAAACATCAGCGGGAATCACTATCCCTGACCTCAAGCTATATTACAAGGCAATTGTGCTGAAAACTGCATGGTACTGGTACAGAAATAGGCAAGTGGATCAATGGAATATAATAGAAGATTCAGAAATGAGCCCTCATGTATATGGTCACCTGATTTTTGACAAAGGAGCAGTAAACATTCAATGGAAAAAGGACAGCCTATTCAACAAATGGTGCTGGTCCAACTGGCACTCAACATGCAAAAGAATGAAAATAGACCCGTTCTTATCTCCTTGTACAAAGCTCAAGTGTAAGTGGATTAAAGATCTCCACATTAAACCTGATACACTGGAATTATTAGATGAGAAAGTAGGGAAAACCCTAGAACACATAGGCACAGGAGAAAATTTCCTAAACAAAACACCAATGGCTCAAGCTCTAAGGTCAAAGATTAACAAATGGGACTTAATGAGATTGCAAAGTTTCTGTAAGGCTAAGGACATCGTCAAGAAAACAAAACGGCAACCAACAGAATGGGAAAAGATCTTTACCAACACCACATCAGATAGAGGCCTAATATCTAAGGTGTACAAGGAACTCAAAAAGCTCGACACCAGAGAATCAAATAACCCTATTAAAAAATGGGGTACAGAGCTACACAAATCTTTTTCAGTTGAGGAACTCCGAATGGCCGAAAAACATCTGAGGAAGTGCTCGACATCCTTAGCCATCAGGGAAATGCAAATCAAAACAACCCTAAGATTCCACCTCACTCCAGTCAGATTGGCCAAGATCCAAAACTCAGATGACAGCAGATGCTGGCGAGGCTGCGGAGAAATAGGAACACTTCTCCACTGTTGGTGGGGTTGCAAGCTAATACAACCACTCTGGAAATCGGTCTGGCGATACCTCAGAAAATTGGATATAGTACTACCTGAAGACCCAGCTATTCCACTTCTGGGCATATACCCCAGAGACACTTTAATACACAACAAAGATATATGCACCACAATGTTCATAGCGGCTCTATTTATAATAGCCAGAAGCTGGAAGGAACCCAGATGTCCTTCAGAAGACGAATGGATACAAAAATTGTGGTACATATACACAATGGAATACTACTCAGCCACCAGAAACAATGACTTAACCAAATTCTTAAGAAAATGGCTGCATCTAGAGAAGATCATCCTGAGTGAGATAACCCAGTCACAAAAGAACAGACATAATATGCAGTCACTGATAGTGGGATGCTAACCCCAGAGGCTTGCACTCCCCCAGAAACAACTCACAGACTGTATGAAGTCCAAGAAATAAAGAAAACAAAAACTATACATATATTCACAAAACAAGAAGACTTTGACTATTTCCATGTTGCGTTTTGTTTTGCATGTACTTTACGCTTATTGCAACTAGTACGTTTTCAATGCATACTGTCAAGCCCTTGAAAAAAATCAAGTACCAACTAAAAAACATATTCACATGGTTTTATGTAAAATTTATTTTAATGTCTGAAAAAACAGTACTGACAAAAATGTATAATTTTAAGCAAAAAATGTTTAAAATCTTTACATCTATCTTTGTTTTGAAAAATAAAATCGTTTAAAAAAATGTTTAAAATCTTTACATTTATCTTTGTTTTGCAAAATAAAGTCGTTTAAAAAAAAGCTATTATAACATTAAGGGTATTTCTGGTAATGAATTATGCAGAATAATGTAAAATATTCCTAGAGCAGTTAGGATTATAGTCTGCTGGGTAGGGGTCATGTGTGTAAGGATAGTTAAAGACAGTCTCACAGTTTGGTCTTTGTATCTGAAACACAGGCATAAATTCATAATTATCAAAACCACAACCTTCTTGTTTCTTCCTGAAGCCTGAATATAAATTCTGGGAGTGGGTACTGGTATTTTGAATTTGAACATATTCTTTATTGTATGCTGATGTTAGTTATACCATGAAAACTTTTGTTTTAAAGAACAGTAACAGGGAAGCTACTAATAATCCAATAAGGCCGATGATCTAAACTCATGAACTTTGTACAGATTGATGCAGGTTTGGATGCTTAGGCTTTTTGTTTAAGTGTGTTTTTAAACATACAAAACATTTCAGCATTTAAACCTCCTTTTACATATAATGATTGCACAGATTAATAAAAAATGGATTGAAAAAAAAAAGAATAGCATGGGCTACATAATAAAAGCCTGCCTCAAAAAAAAAAAAGAAAAGAAAAGAAAGAAAGAAAGAAAAGAAAAGAAAAACTGGAACAGACAAGCATTCTTTTCTTCTCCATTCTCAAATAAGAAGTCACTGTGTCCGGAAAGAAGAGTGGGAAAGTATAATAATGATCTGTATACAAGGAAATGCTCTCATGAAGCCCATTCTTATTAAACTGATTCAGAGGACGAAAAGCAGTCACTCTAGTGCAGATAATCCCTAACATAAGATGGCTTGACTTATAGGGCTTTTTTTCCCCACTTCATATTTTTTCATTCACATTCATTGATTTCCATGAGATGGTCAATGTTTTATTCCCAAGTAGCTTTGGTGCTAGAAGGTTTGCCTAACAGAAGTTTAATCTAAGTGTTCCGAATGCACTCAAGATGAGCAGGTCCAAGCTGCAGCATTTGCTGTTAGATGTATTGAAGGCATTTTGGTATAGATGGGAGGGGCTATTGGAACATAATGCCACCATACGTTAAGGTCTCCTGCTATATCCCTTTCCAAATGCATAAAATCCCTACTCTTCTGGTTAGCTATTCCCTTTGGAGGTCTTAACACAAACTTTCAGAATATAAAAGCTTCGTTGCATTTCCGTTCATAGATTGATACAAAAGAGCTGCTCTCATCCATGCTTGACTCAGGAACAGCTCTCAAACTGCACTAGAAGCATGTCCCATATCATCATTCCATCAAGGGGCAGAAAACAGTGTAGCCATCTGTGCCATGTGATACTGAGCCACCTCACTCTGCTTAAAAGTGTTTGAGCACGTTATTCTATGATAGCATCCATTCATCAGCAGGTGGCGAGTTGACAGTAACAACTGGAGGCTTCATGAGAACACAATGGCTCTGTAGCAAGATGTCCAATCTTCTGCCACCAACAATTCTTCATGGAGAACATCTTGAGACTTCTTCACAAGGCTGAGCTAAAGCAGCAAAATGTGGTATGTTTAGTTAGGCTGGTAACTGGCTATTTTGAAGCAGATGTCTCATGATGCAGATGCATGTGAATGTGTAGGTTCCATCACAGAGGCCAGAGGAAGGTGTCAGATGCTCTGAAACCGGAGTTACAGGCAGTTGTAAGCTGCCTAGTGTAGGTACTGAAAACCGAACTCTGGTCCTCTGGAACAAAAGCAAGTGTTCTTTACCACCAATGCTCCCTTACTCTTAACATACTATTATTACAAGGACTTTAGTTAGAAGCTTTATTCTACCTCCCAAGCCTGCAGCCCCTTATTGGAAGACTAAATTGTGAAGGATCATATAAACAAGGAGGTTGAGCTCTTCCGGTTGGTTCTATAGAATGTTCTTCCATGTTCACCCTCAGTCATGTGTTCCCAACATATTCAGCAGTTTGTATGGCCTTGTCTTCAACAATGAAATGGCAAAAGCTGACCCTCTTGGCATTGCTCTTCACATGGAATCTGAAAAAGTGGAAACAAATTTTGCTGTAATATACCGGCAAGTTATATGCAAAGAATCCCCGGGGAACCTTCAACTAACTCACTCCCCACATTAATTTTTATTTTCTCAATTCTCTTCATCCTATTCAAGCTTAAGGCCTTCCAGTCACAATCTCAGCACCTTCTGAGAATCAGATTCATTCACACAGAGAGAAATATAGGCAGAGGCAGACAGACAGAAACAGAGGGTGTTTATTTATCTCATTGCATTAGAAATTGGCTTAAGCAAATGGATGGAACTAGAGAGTATCATCCTGAGTTAGGAACACACATGGTATGTACTCACTGATAAGCAGATACTAGTACCAGAAAGCTCTGAATACCCAACAAACAATTCACAGACATTATGAAGCTCAAAAAGAAGGAAGGCCAAAATGGGGATGCCTCAGTCCTTCTTAGAAGGGAGAACAAAACACTCATGGGGGGAAATTCAAGGTCAAATAGAGGAACAGGGATTGAAGAAAAGATCACTCAGAAGCTGTCTCACCTGGGGATCCACCACATATGCAGCCACCAAATCCAAGCACTATAGATGACCCCAAGAAGTACTTACTGGCAGAAACCAGATGGAAATGCCTCCTCAGGGGCTATGTTAGAGTCATATAGATACAGCTGGGCATGCTTACAGCTAACCATCAGTCTGAACTCTAGGACCCCAATGAGGGTGCTAGCAAAAGGACCTAAGTTGCTGAAAGGGGTTGCAACCTCATGGGAAGAACATTATCAACCAACCAAACCCTCCACAACTCTATGGAATAAAACACCAACCTTTGTGTACACATTGAGAGACCTATTGATCCAGTTGTATATGTAGCTGATGATAACAGTGTCTGGCATCAATGTGAGAAGAGGAATACCAAGACAATGGGGTGGAGAGGGTGATTAGGAGGAAGTGCACCTTTGTGGAAGCAAATGGAGGGGGAGAGGGGATGGGAGCTTGGGGGAAACGGATAACAACTAAAATGTAAACACAGAGTATTCAATAAAAAAAAGATAAAGGCAAATTTTAAAACGAAAAAAGAAAGAAAGAAAGAAAGAAAGAAAGAAAGAAAGAAAGAAAGAAAGAAAGAAAGAAGTTGGCCTAAGCACAATCTAACACCAAAGCAGGGCTGAGAATTATGACTTTTACTCTACTATAAGGTTGTAATTTTCCTGGTATAAGAAGCTGGAATATTTGACATAATATCAATTTCAATGTTTCATTTTAATGGCAGCAAATAGTAAAACTTGGGCTAACAAAATTACCGATTGCAGATGGAGTCACAGCGTCTTATGTGTATGGAAACACTCGTCAAGAAATACCAACAGCTTCTACTCGAATTGCTATTACATCACTTCCTTTCCTTAGGCCACTGGGGTCTTTATTAGGGTGCCATCATCAAGGTTATCTATGCCAGCAATCTCTTGCAATTTTAAGACAAACTATTTGCCATGTGTCTGTCCCCAGTGACAACTCTCAGGATATTGTCAGTCTCAGCTCCATGGCTGGCGACTTCCTAGTTATATGAGTCCAGGTGTCTCATTTAAAGTTGTCAGTTAGAAAAAGGACAGGCAAGAGGTCGCTCCACAGTGCTACCCGTAGTTGACTTCAGCATCGTCACACCAAAGACTCATCTCACTCACAGGGCTGTTGGTCATCACAAAGCTATGTTCTGGAACACACCCATTATCAAATTAGGCTATGTTTTCTCTATTTGGAAAAAAAAATGCATAAACATTAGCCAAACAGAATCCTTTCTAAACCTCCTTTCTTCACCGAGCCTTCTGAAATATGAAGGAACTTCTGGGTAGGCTCTTGCATTTAGAGAAAGAGCTTCAGAAAGGCTCTCTAACTGAAGCTCTTGGCTCTGAGGAAGCCAAGGACTTTCACAGCAGGAGGGAGCCCTCTTTGGGGATTGTTGGAAAAGCTGTTGACACCAACACATGCCTGTGTGGAGAGCCTGACATGTGGAGCCTCTTTCTGCAGTGAAACAGCAAAGGCTGAGGCTGTGCCAACTTCACAGGTCCTCCATCTGTGCAGAGAACGCTACGACGTCCCACCCAATTCAAGTTGGTACTTGGCATTGAAATGTTCCCCATCTCAAAACTATCAATGGCCTATATAGCTTCCAGAGAAAGCTCACTAAAAATTGTTCCGGTTTTGTTTGTATTAGTGTGACCCTTCTACTCTCAAGGAATAAAAGAACTGGACCTTTTCTACTCACATGCCCAAAGAATTCAGTGCACTGTGTTGGTCTCTAAGGTATTCCCATGCACTTCAGTGTTTGAGCTGCTGATTCACTCCTTCTCTTTATACAGCACTATTACTGCAAACCCTTTTGTCTTTGATATTGGGCCTAGAGGAGACATCTGCTTCTAGCACCAAAGGCAAAATAAATAAATAAATAAATAAATAAAGCCCCAAGCATGTTTTTGTCATAGAGTGCTTCCATCAACTTTCTATAGTTATTCAACTTTCAGATCTTTATAATTCAGTCATTCAGGCACATTTGAATTTGCTCAATACCTTTCTCATATATATTTAAATTGTCTTCATCATTCATACTCACTTACCACTGAGCAACTATGTATAAGCACACAACTACATGCTAGGGATACAGAGGTAAACAGCCAGACATCACTCTGTCTTGAGGGACCACATATAGCATCCTCCTCATGAGCAGTATCTCTTTCTTCAGCTCCAGGCACCTACTGTCGATAGAGGCTTGAAAATACCAAATGGCGACCAGGCATGTTGGCTTGCACCTGTAATCTTAGCACTCTGTGAGCAGAGGCAGGTGGATCTTTGTGACTTTCTGGCTAGCTTCATCTACATAGTAAGATCTAGTTCAACCAAGGATACCTAGTGAGACCATGTGGAAAGAGTTGGAGGTAAAAAAGGAGAGAGAAAATGGAAAGAAGAGGAAGAAAAAAAGGAAGGGGAGGGGGTACATTACATTGTATGCCATTCTGGGTAACATGAAGAAGTAGTCCACCTGTTAAGACCCACAGTAGTCATTTCAGCTAGAAGACCATTGATCATAGTATAAAGTGTTAAGTTAGCATATATCCTTAGTAATTACCCCAAGTAAGAAGCAGTGACTCAAACATGTTGAAAAGAATATATGAAATGCACCCTTCAAGTAAAATGATTAAGAAATAGAAACACATAACTGCTCTATTTGTCTCTGTTGAGCATCTCTCATTATGCCTAAATAATAAACTATGCTTTATGATAGAGCTGTGCATGGTGGGAACATACCTAATTTGTGTAGGATTGGTACAACCCATAGTTCAAGCATCTGTTGGGGGAGTTTTGGATTTCCTCCCTGGCTGGTTAGAGAGGAAACAACTGTATTCTACCATGAGATATATACAAGAAAGAATTACAAGACTGTAAAATAATTAAAACACACACCACTGCTTAATAGTCTGCCTTTCTTCCAGGGTGCCATCAAAGCACATTGCAAAATGCCACTCAATAATAAGTTGTTAAATCAATCAATCAAATTAGAAATTAGTTTGACATGAAGCCAAAACCACTAATATCTAACTGAGAACATTTTTGCCATCATTGTTTGGTAATTAAGGAATTCAGTGATTATACAAAGAAATGCTAATTGCCCTGATTTGTTCATTGTGTATTGTATATATGAATCAAATGATCACACTGTACCATATATGTATATGCAATTATGTGCTTGTTATAAGTTACATGCCTACCCACATATGTATTCTGTATGTGAAGGAAGGGAATCTCAGAGTAGATACTACACAGTTCCCAGTGAATATTGTGAAAAGTGAGAGCAATGTTCTTAATTAGTTAATGCAATTTTTAAAATGAAAAAAAAATGAAGAAAGGGAGAGATGAATTTCTTTAATCATGTAAAATTCTTCTGTATACCTGTTGTCTTAGTCAGAGTTTCTATTCCTGTACAAAACATCATGACCAAAAGGCAAGTTGGGGAGCAAAGGGTTTATTCAGCTTACAATTCCATATCGCTGTTCATCACCAGTGAAGTCAGAACTAGAACCCAAGCAGGTCAGGAAGCAGGAGCTGATACAGAGGTCATGGAGAGATGTTACTTACTGGCTTACTCAGCCTGCTTTCTTATAGAACCCAGGTCTACCAGCCCAGGGATGGTACCACCCACGATGGACTGGGCTCTCCTCCCTTGATCACTAGTTGAGAAAATGCATTACAGCTGGATCTCATGGAGGCATTTCCTCAACTGAGGTTCCTTTCTCTGTGATAACTCCAGCTGTGTCAACATGAAACAAAACTAGCCAGTACACATGCATGTAAGTTTTCAGTTCAAATTTGTAGATTTTTTTTATTCTGTTGTGTTTGAGACTCACCAGAATGTATAGGAATGCTACAGACATCCAAGATTCTTTGCAATGGTTGGATTCCATTCACTCATGAAAGTCCCAGGGATTGACTATTCATTTCTTCTGTTAAGATGGTCATCAAGGAGTTCGTAATCATATAGAAGCCTTTGAAGCATCCAGAGAGTCACATGTCATATGTTACTCCTGGAGTGAGTGGAGAATTGAAACTAATAATAAAGCCTAACTTTCTACTCCTTTTTTTCCTTGATATTGCAAAGTCATCCCAATATTACTCATTTACTTGGTTAAAAACTTATGTCTCTACCTCAGAACAAAAATAAAACCTTCAACATGAAATTACAGGTAAAGTGAGGTCAAGGAGCCAGAAACATCTATCATTATACTGAATAAAACACCTACATTTTCCAGAGGAAAAAAAAAATATGTTCCCTAGAGATGAGCCTCCATGCGAAAAAGTTTCCCACACAAAGGTACAAACTAGAAATAACCATGTGAGCATCTCGGTTAATGGCCAATATTCCTTATCTGTTTATTTAGCTTGGCCTTGTCTGTCAGAGAGTTTATCAAAACAGATACCTAGTGTCTGAAAGCAGCCTTGTTATTGCACATTCTTCAGATTAGACTTAATTTGAGAAGCACCAAAGACACTTACCCAAAGATATGTTCTCCATCAAATGTCATGCATTGTGTTTAAACTCCTAGTACTTGGCACCAGCTCTCTAGTCAGCCTCAGGTCAAATGCAAACTACATTTAATCTAAGAGAGCTTAGCTCAGTAATGGGTGGCCTCTGAATACAGCAGTGAAAAGTGGCTCCTCTAGACTCTCTATAAACATGAAAATGCATCTACAAAAGGAACAGGAGTAGGAGAGAAGCAAGCTTAACTGAGAAAACTGACAGTGTCCTGGGGTTGAGAGATTTGGATGAAGCAAAAGGACCCAAGGAAGGCAATGTGACTGACTGCTGCTCACTTTTTGCAGGAAAGCAAACAGGAAGAAAAATGTTGTAGGGCTACAGGAGCTACAAGCTTGGGTCTGCTGCTAACATCCAGCTTCATTTCTATATGGATAGGTTAATGCTGTGATAATGTTCTATGCCAACAACTATAAAACTCCCAGTAACCAGGTTGGCTGAGATTCAGATGATCCAGGCTCGCCTTCATTAGGCTCAGCTCCACGTTGAGAGAAGTACAAGTGTGCTGCACACATCTTTTTACCTCTGTTCACTGAGACCTACCTGCTGTGTATTCTTAGGAGGAAAATGTGGCATTCCAAGAAAAAGCCAGAGTAACTAAAATTACTTGAATCCTCTGTTCCAAGACAATCAAGAAGGACAAAGAAAGCCACATGATCCAGCCCAAGTGCTAGGAAGTTCTACCCATCTCAGAACCAGGACAAAGTCATGAATACATAGCCATGGGGGTGGGAGTTGAAGAAGCTAACAAGTGTACAGGTATTGTATCTCTTAGCTTAGTTAAAGTAGTAGGCATGCCTCAGTGGATCTCAAGTATCAGTGTCTAGTAGTGACTGAATTAGAATCTCCTGAGTTGAGTGGTGATCCTGTTACATTTCTGCTGCTATGACCAAACTTCCCTAACAAAAAGCAACTTGTGGGAAGAAGGGTGTTCTACCAGCTTATACTTCAAGATTAGAGTGAATCATTATGGGTAAGCCAAGGCAGGAACTTCAAACACCTACACATCATATTCATAGTCAGGAGAAAAAAGAGAATAATTCATGCATTCATGCTTGTTTGCTTGCTTGCTTCTTTCCTTCTTCCTTCCTTCCTTCCTTCCTTCCTCCCTCCCTTCCTTCCTTCCTTCCTCCCTCCCTTCCTTCCTTCCTTCCTTCCTCCCTTCCTTCCTTGCTTGCTTGCTTATACTCATCTCAACTCCAATACAATTCTGGATCGATCCCCAACTAGGGAGTGATGCCTATATTGGGCTGGGTTTGCCACACTGATTAACTTAATTAATTAAGACAACCCCCTCAAAGGCTAACACTCAACATATACAATCTCTCTTTGAGACTCTCTTTGCAGAGGAGGCTATGGTGTGTCAAATTAACAATTAAACCTAACCATCAATATTGGAGCCCTCTAACCTTCCTGCCCCACCAAGTGATTCCAAGGCACTGTTTTTGAACTAAATGTTTGTAAGCCTGCATTTCCGGTTTGCGAAGTTCGTGACCAGCTTATCCTACCATGCAGCTGAGCTGGAGCTGCAAAAGGGTATAACACTGAGAGTCTATATCTGTCTATCCACAGTATAAACAGAACCCAAATGTTAGGCACCTCATGTTTCCCACTGTTAAATATGAGTAACCGCTGTCCCTGTCCCATGAGTGTCCTTTCCAGTGGTTCAGTGACCTTGCTTGCATTCAGTGTCACAGCTAGACCACAATAGGCACTGAGTTATTCTGAAGTCACTTGCCTGTGAAGAAATTTGTCTATTAAGATAGGCAATGTTGAAATTCCCATTTTACAAAAATGTCCTTTTTTTTTTTTCAGTTACAAGGCAGGCTAAAGAGGAGGTGTACAAATTGAGATTTGAGGCAAATGAGAGCTTCTTTTCCTGGCTCTTAGGGGGAAAAAAAGATAAATATGGAAATGAATTTCTCATCTAATTATTCATTCCTGTTTATATATTCTTTAATGATATGTTCCCATGGTTACCAGCATTGTTAAATGCT
This sequence comes from Micromys minutus, assembly GCF_963924665.1. Taxonomy (NCBI): domain Eukaryota; kingdom Metazoa; phylum Chordata; class Mammalia; order Rodentia; family Muridae; genus Micromys; species Micromys minutus. Next base: position 26,883,818 of record NC_137984.1, read on the forward strand.
GCCTATGTTTCATTTTGCTTTGATGCTATTTGAGGCGGTCTGCCAGTAGGAGAGGTTCACTTTTAACTGAAAGGTGTAATGAGGCATATGTTTGATCCAAGGTTGTGTGTTCCCATGAAGGAGACAGTGACCGTGACATTGTTTGCTGGTTGTGTGACTTTGTGTAGTTCTTCAGTGGTATTCTGTGTCCTAGGCTTTCAACAGAGAAGAAGAAAGGGGAAGGCATGGGCGGGGATGCGGGGGACAGAGTCTGAACCATACACATGTAAATTCACATCAATGTCACTAAGATGCTATGCATTTGATTTGCCCACACTGCCAAGTAAGTGGGGTTGCTTTGCCCTTACTTTTCTCCGAGCACACTACCCCACTTCAACCACACACTGCATGCTTGGTGCAGAAGCCCCTTCCCAACAGAGTGGAATAGTTACTTTACCTCAGTGTGGGATTCAGCCAAAGTGCCATCTCTACAGAAGCTACTTGTCCCTGGTGCCCTAAATCTCTACAGAATAAATGGCTCTTTTGTCAGCCACCAGATCACAGGAGAACTGGAGGCAGGAATCCCTGCTGGTGCCTCAGAATGTCTGCAGGGGGCAGCCTACTGACTGCCTCCCTGTGTTGGCAGAGATCTTCAGTTGCACATAGATCTCACAGATTCCTTAGAGAACAGGGGCAAGAAAATGACTCTTCAGCTCCTCCTGGGAAATGCTTACTCTGCCCTAGCCTACATGAGGCTGTTTCTGGCCCTGGTTTGGTTTTGCAGCCATATCTGTCAATGAGGCAGGAAGCTCATAGTCAAATTCTTTCTGTTTGTCTCTGTGGCTCTGTCTGTCTGTCTCTCTGTCTCTCTCTGTGTCTCTGTCTTTGTGTGTGTGTCTCTGTCTCCCTCTCTCTTTCCCCCTCCCTTCCTCCCTCCCTCCCTCCCTCCCTCCCTCCCTCCCTCCCTCTCTCTCTCTCTCTCTCTGTCTCTCTCTCTGTCTCTTCCTCTAAAAAAGGCTTTGGGGTGGTTTGGTTTTTAGAGGAAAAAACAGTTACCCCTAAATTTCTTTGAGTTTCCTATCATTGGAGAATGAAACCAATTATAATCTGAGGCTCCTTGTACTTAGACGGATTGAAGCCTAGCTGTTGGGTGCTCCAGGTCCTGCAGCCCTTCTCCCAGGGTACCAGGATGTTGTTTGCTTTCCAGCTGAAATCTGCAAAGGCCTCTTCCCTCATTTGTGGTTTGCATCTGAAAAAAAAAACCAAAAACTATTATGAGCAACACCAAATGCAGAGGTTTTACGGCTATCTTTTATATTTCCCATGGGTTTTATGGGTTATTGATTTACAAGCTTGCAGAGAAATTGAGGCCACTTTTTTTAGCAGTTGGAGATGTACAATTATATCCTATAAAATCATGGTATTTTTTAAGCTGTGCTCACCTAGGTGTAAGATAATCTGTAAAACTTGGAGCTTTTAATTTTTTAAGCCATCCTTTGGATGGTGCTGCACACAATTTAAAAGGGAAGTTCTCTTTTCTTCAATTCAGATGACTGTATTTTCTTCACTCACTTCTAAAGACATTCTGTTCTACCTGTATCTGGGTTGAATAATTTTCTTTTTCATAACAAGTTCCCTTCTCCTAAATAATGAGACCTTGACATTTCAAATGTCAACCTTTAGCATATGACATATTTGATTTTTCTCAGCATCATAAATTAACTATGAAGCTAACCTATTTCTTTTTTTGAAAAAAAAAAAAAAAAGTAAGTGTTCTTATATGTAGTACAGCCTAAGGTAGGAGTCAACAACCTGGGAGAAACAACCTCTGGAGAACCTCGGGCAGATTATTTCAAGCCAGCTTGAGAGAGATGAAAAGCATTAGTTAGTACACATGTCTTCATCCCATCCCTTCTTCCTTCCTCAGCCCTCAGAAGCCAACCTCAATGACTATAACAAGGCCATCAGAGCTCTTCTGTAGGACTATGAAGTCAATAGCACTCTTATTTATGAATATCACTTGACACTATAGTTTGCTCTTATAATACAGCACATGGAAATATACCCATATATAATATATATTGATTTATATTACACACACACACACACACATATACACACCAATTTTGGCAAAGACATTGAGTTTATAATAGACATAATCATCCCCCCTCTGAGAGAGCTTGATGTTAGGTGACATGATCAATAGTCATATGTAGGAAGCCAGCAGTCTCATAAAACCAGATTCCTGAAATCTGATGGCATACCTAGCAGATATCAGTTGCAGGCAAATAAGAAAAATGAGGAAAGACTGGAAATGTCCGATGGCCAGACAAGGTTGAAACTTGAGGGAGAAAAGAGATTAGAGGGAGGCAGCCACCAAAGACCTTGAGTGACATCTCATTTGATGGGTTTCAGCCGTCATCCTCCTTCCTTCGTGCACAGCAACTCTGCAGCTCTACAAGGGACCACTCACCTCAAAGACAAATTGTTCTCTGGGATGAAGACTTGAACTTTTGTCTTCTGCCTATAAACTCACTCTTGTCTTCCAGAGCACAGTCAAGAAATCTTCTCATATTTGGAAGTCTGTCTTAGCTGACTGGACCAGTCTGTAGACCCCGTTTATAAGTCTCCAGAGTCTAAAGGCTCTGATGGAGATGTAAGTAATTTTAGTCCAAGTATCTGTGTGACCCTCACACCAGGGGAGAGAATAACAGGTTGTAGGATTAAACTGTTTTTCTCATCTATAAAATGGGGACATGTCTAGTTTCTTATTCTTGTTCTTTTTTTTTTCCTTACTCTTATTTTAACAAAGAAGTAACCAAATGCACAGAGAGCACTCATCTAATTAGCAAATGGCATTGTGGGTATGTCCATGAGCTGATGGAAGCCCACATCATCACAGTCTGTTGCCCTTTGATGACAGGAAATAATATCTCAGCCTGTCTTGACCCTACCATGAAATGCATAGGCTATGATCTAGTTGTCCTCATAAAGTGATTGAGGATAATATAGCTGTTTCTTCTTTCAACACTTTCTAGTGATTCATTTTTTTTAGTCATGAAGAACAAAAGTGTTGCGGCATCCTAAGGAGTCTGGAGGCCGCTGAAACCCACACAGGGAAATCTTGAGTTTCTATCAGCTAGTGTTCCCCTAAGGCACAAGTGGGAAATTATTCAGTCTTTAGAACAAGAACATAATTTAAGTTCTATTTATAAATTATATGTACTTTGTCGTTGAATAAGCTAACCAATCTAAACACATTAATATGGAAGTTCCCCTACCGAGAAGCCTATTATTTCATTTTTATAAACCTTTCCTTTGAGATGAGCATGCTAGTTAGCAGTATATACTAATCTAATGAGGTGCCAATGGGACAAATAATCTTACTGTGACCAGTAGGTGTGAAGACTGTGTGTTAGGACCATTGTGCCAAGGGTTTGATGTGCTTATGCCTTGTTATAGCCACTTATTCTACTCCTAGTGTTGGAGCCTAATTCTAGTTTTCTTTACAGTGAGAATAGGATTTTCCTGAAGGAAAGGGGGGGGGGATTAATGCTTGATCTTCCAGGAATTTACAATCTAATTTAAAAGATGAAAAGCCTTCAGTATAGGAGAAAGCATTGGCTTAGGAGACTCAAGTCCTCATCCTGCTTCTACTTCTAATACTGTGACCTCAGATGAATCACCAGAAGTTCTATGCTTGTTTCTTAACTCTGTAAGTGGGCCTGGAATTGTACCACAGGTTTTTTTTTTTCTCTCTCCTCATTCCCATGTTGAAAGTACATGCAAATAAAATTTTACTACAAAGTACAAACGATTAAAAATTAACACAAGGAAGGTTTTTAGCTCTAAGGTGATGCAATTTATAGAAGCATCACGTACAGTCAAATCCCAAACAGAAGACAGGCATACTGTCTCAGCTTTATAAGCCCAGCACTTGGGAGCCTGGAGCAGGAGAATTATCAGAGCTTGAAGACAGCCTAAACTAACCAGTAAGACTAAATAGTGAAACCCACTGGGTAAGGTCACACATAATTTTAATCCCAGCTAAACTAATCTAATTGGGAGGCAAAGGGAGAAGGATGGTTGAGTTTGAGACCAGCCTGATCTACACATCAATTTCCAGTCCAGTCAAGGCTACATAGAGACCCTGTCTCAAAGCAACAAGAATAGCTGTTATCTAAAAAAAGAGAGAGAGAGAAGAGATAGGGAAAGAATGAATGTGTAACAAGATTACATTTTATCCACACCAAAAAAAAAAAAAAAAAAACACATATATGTGTGTGCTAAAAAGCCATACCATCTACATATACTGCAACACTATAGGAAAGGAACTCTTTTTAGAATATAAAATGTTATTTATTATGACTTTTTAAACGGCAAGAATTGCAAAGTAGAAAATTTAAGAAAGCTGTATCAAAATCTGTTTACCTAGTTACCAGTAACCTGATCATGTAATCATTAGTGGCTTACAAACAATGAAAATAAAATGCAAATACCTTATTTCTACCTCTTGATGAGATCACTAGCCTTCCCATCCTTCGGCTGACAGACATTCAGTGGTTGTTGCTTCATAAAAGAACTCCTATCCAACATGATAGAGCTTCTGCATTGAAGTATTGATTCCTGTGGCAAGAGAAAACAACCTACTATTGCATAGTCTTTTCTAATATTTTATTATATTAATTGCATAATCACAGAAATGTTGGCCCCAGTTTTTGCCTAAGCAACATAGTGAACAGATTACAGGACAGTCACAGGGAGAGACATTTAGGAAAATATGCCCTCTCTTCCAAGTCATTGAAACCTTCCAAATTAAAACAATATTTATTTACCGGGATTAATTTTTTTAAATGTCACTTATAGAGTTTTATTTTTCCATTTTCTGGTAAATGATACTATCATTCAAAATTATATTATTATTTATACAATAACATGGAGTTATGGTAGCCATTAAAGACTAGGTACCATCTTAACCATATAACTTCCAAGTATAGGAAATTTCCTTTGAACATAATAACAGTTGCTCAGAAAATAGAACTGCAGGACCATAATATTCAGTCCCTAATAATACCTACCTAGATGGAATCTATAAGCATTAATGAAAATAATATATACAAAAGCTTGTATTACAGTGCTAAGTGGAAAACTGTTACTTTATCTTTAAAATGCTGTTTTTCTTTACTTTTTATAACACCATAAGGCTTAATAGATAGGAATGGATTATGAGCCAGATTCAAGTTTTCATTCATTACTATTTCTGTGTTAGGATTAACTAATTACTATAGCAATTTTCAGAAATTACTATAAAATTAACAGTAAGACAATAAAATGTGATTTTGTGTTTACGTTATACCTCCATCTTTTTCCCTCTCTTCCTGGAATCAATCTCCTCTCTCTCTGTCTCTCTCACTCTCTCTCTTCTCTCTCTCTCTCTCTCTCTCTCTCTCTCTCTCTCTCTCTCTCTCTCTCTCTGTGTGTGTGTGTGTGTGTCTGTCTGTCTCTCTCTCCCTCCCTCCCTTCCCCTCCCTCCCTCTCCCTCTCTCCCTCCCTCCCCCCCCCCCACACACACAGAGGATTGAATCTTGAGCCTCTTGCATACCAGATAAACATGTTCTCACACTTACTGAGCAACATCCATACAACTATATAACTAGCCCTCTTCTATTTTGAGGCATCATCTCAATAAGTTGTCCAAGAAGACCAGAATGGCCTTGAACTTTCAGTTTACACTACCACTACCACCCAGTCTCTTGAGTGGCTAGGATACAGGACTTGGTCACTAGGCTTGACTGGGAATTGTCTTCAATCCCCAGTGGGAAAAAGCATAGGATGACCACACTAAAAAAAATACTCCTGAGTCAGACACAGCAAAAGTATTCCTGCCTCCCTTACATAATTACCTGTGAGAGTCTATGAAATTTCTGTCATGTCCCCAGTGGGTAAAACTTTAATTTTTCAAAAGGAAGTGATTTATATTATAAAAATCTAATTTTAAATTCTATAAAATGAAAAAAGCTGTTCATCCTTAGAAAACCCCTTAAAGCCTCCCCAAATCTCCACGAATTGGGTTGAGAAAGTCCTGAGGTGCCCTCAGATCTAATTTCCTCAGCAAATTAACTTACTGTGAGTGTGGTCAAGACTAATATTGGGAGCAATAAGGAAATAATTTGATGGCCTAAAATTATTTGATTGCATTTCCTAATTAGAAGTGACAGGATTCCCCCTACTCCATCACTCCCATCAGACACCTGTCAAGAAAAGGGGGAGGGGCTGTGCAAAATAATCTCACCTTCCTGAGATACTTTGAATTTTATACCTCCTGCCGGCTTAATTGGGATCCTTTAAGTACTGAAAAGTTCTTTTGGGGAGGACCCAACACTCTGGATGTGGGATGGGAAATGAACCCCTCCCTTTCTCTCCTCATCTGTTCACACTTACTTGTCTTTATCCTGATGGAGTCGACCTCCTCCCCTCTCTCCTGTAGCTTCTGCTGCACAATTACCCGGGGCAAGCTGACTTCCGGGGCACTCAGTGGTTCCTTTTACTTAGCTATAGTACTCAGAAAACTTATTATAACCCGGTGTTTGTAGAGGAAAAGAGCTGCCTGCATACATTCCTACCTTATCACATTGTATAATCTTCAAGACTTCCAAAAGCAAGAGAGACAGTAGGGAATTCACTGGAACCCATAGGGCCAGTTTCAAAGCTTCCATCTGAGGATAAGCAGGGAGAATATAATTAGCAACACTGTACATTCAACGACAGGACCTAGGGCCATTGGAGCACCGTTCTCTACACACAGGCAACATCTATCGGCATCAAAGGAACACATCTGGGAAGGATGGACAAAGTGAAAACATCATTAGAAATTGACTCCAATTTTCACACATTTACAAGCAGCTAGATATTCATCTGGTCTCTATTTTCAAAGTCGAGGAACACATTTGATCACGAACACCTGTATTTTAATCTCATGGTTATAACTAAATATTCCAATTTTAATATATTTTTATGTTTTTGAAATTTTTATTCATGCTTATTATGTAGTTTGATCATACCCATCCCTACACCCCACTTCTACCAGACATGCCCTCATCCTCCTTGCAGTTTCTTGGTACCTTATTTTTTAGAACTCCCTACATCCACATGGGGAAATGATCATGCATGGAATATGAGCAACCTATGAGAAACCATGCCTGAAGAAAATTGACCTCCCTTCTCTCCTTCCCTTTCTCCCTCCCTCCTTCCACGGTCATCAACTGCCAGTAGGCAGGACCTGTACTACTCTCTGGTTGGTGCTGGAATGTTGAATTGCTTGATCTCATGTAAGTCTGGCAGGCAACCACAGTGACTATGGACTGATGAGGACAATGACCCTGATATGTCCAGAAGATGCTGATTGGAATCATTCCTCTTCAAGACATCTCTAGGCCTTCTTACATAATATTCCCTGAGTCCTGTTGGGTAGGGATGCAACATGTGTCCCTTTTGGGACTCGGTACTCCATAACCCTTATTCTCTGCATTTTGAACAGTCTCTGCATTAACTACCACAAACAAAACGCTGCTGGTGAGGGCTGAGAGCTGTGCTAGTGGATAGAACTAAAGGTGAATATTTAAAATAGAGTTTGATGCTATGTTCATCTAGCAAAATAAGAGCAGTAGATTCTCGCCTTGGACCTCTACAGCCATGGCTGCTTAGCTAGGCTTGTAATACCAAGTGAGCTCCTACCTGTGGAGTGTGTCTTCTATCTAATCAAAAAGTGTTTGGTTAGCCCATCCCATAATAATCACATCACTATGGCACCAATGTGTATATTTTGCCCTGCTGCTGGACATTGTTGTAGCCCATGAGGTTCACAACTTGATAAGACTACTAGTGACTTTTCTCCCCCAGCAGCCTGCATAGTACCTTCCAGCACTATAAGGCTAGCCCGAGAGAGGAAGCTTCTAAGTCAGCACCTGCTTGATTTCTCCATGTCCCGTCACTAGGGCATGACACCTTCAGCAACAAGGTTTTACCATCAGATTTTTTTTTTTTTTTTTGAGTGACCAAAAGCAATGTTAATGGCCGGTGTTGCTTTGGAGTCTCTGGTACCTCCATGACCAATAACTTGAAAAGAAAAAATTTTACAATAGGCACAAGGATTTTTGTTTAATAACTTATGGCTTATAAGAGAAGTATATTATTCTTCCCCATACAGGTTAACTACAAAAGTGTGTGTGTGTGTGTGTGTGTGTGTGTGTGTATGTGTATACATGAGAAAGAGAAGAGATTATACTATAATTCCCATGTGGCTTTTTGGGTATTACCTATATCCCATCCTCTGCCAAACTTGCCCTACATTATTTTCAACCTCCCTCATAGTGTCAGTGTTCTACCATCTCCTCTTCTGTAAGATCTTCACACACACACGGACAGTAGCTTCTTTCCAGTTTCCTGGCTTCTCCTTCTCCTGACACTAATGAAAACCAGTGTGGAGAGTCCATGAAAAGTTAGACATCGAACTACCATATGGCCCAGCCATGCCATTTCAGGGCATTTACTCGAAGAATTCTGAACTGGAGGTTTAAGGGTTCTTTGGAGAGTCAGTTGTGTTGGATGGTGTTTTGCTGGGGTAAACATGTTGAAGAGTGTTTTTCTGAAGTGGACACAGGTGAAAGACTAAGGCAAACTCATGAAGGAACGTTTCACTGAAGCAGGCACAGGAGAGAGGAGGTTCTGATAAAGCAAGCATGTGAAAGGACACATAATGAAGGAATTTTTGCTAACAACATGCATCTTGTGGTCTACCCTACTTACATTGTGTAGTTGAGCTGCATCTGTCGGGACTCCACAGACTCTGGCTGAATGCATGCCCATGCTGAGGCAAGACACATGCTTAGGCAAGGCATGTGGAGGACACATGATGTTTGGAAGGTATAAACAGGACTCTGTGGAGTGACAGAGACTGAGCTTGGCTTGCTGGTACGGCTCGCTGTGAAACACTTGTAGGTCTCAAGTCTTCACTGATCTTTGCTCCTCTGAGAGAGGCACAGCTGAGAAAACCTCCTGATGTTCCTGTAGGTCCCTCCTGCTGACTCAAGCCAAGGCTGAGGACTGGCTGTCTCTGCTAAGATGGCATGTCATCACTGTTGCTAACCTGACTCTACTGAACTGGACTGCTGGTATACCCATAAATTATTTGCGAGTGGATCGAGATGCTACTGCCTGCTAACTAAATGGCCAGTTTCCAGATAACACGGATGGGAGTTGCTCCAACGAACCTTACTAAACAGGTCCACTTTTCCGCCTTACCCCCCACACACACACACATACCCACATCCTTTCTTTCCCACTACCTCTGGAAGGTGGTGGGCTACAAGGGAGGTAAAGCATTTAACAACCACAATAAAAATAAGATTTGAAAAAAATAAAGTTACAAGATTCTCTACCCACAGAAATACTTGTTTATCCGTGTTTGTTACAACTCTACTTACATTATCTAGAAAGTTGAATCATCTTGCACGTCCATCCGCTGATGAATGGAGACGGTTACTTCAGTCTATCCCCCCCCCCCCCCCATGGTACCAGAAAACATATATTTTTTGTTTTTAATGAAGTATATAGGCTGAAATTTTTCTAGATTCTTCCATCAACTGGCCACACAATAATGTAATTATACTGAGTAATGTATGAAATATTGCTGTATTCCTTTACCAAAGCAATATGAGACAGGCTCAAAGTCCAAACGATTGTTAGTTCTAGAAAAAAAGCATAGCGAAGATGTTTCAGGATCCAGCGCAAAAACAACCCATATTCTCATACCTACCTACTCTGATGAAAATCATTATTCCTTAAGGTTATAAAAATGGTCTCCAAATAAACATCCTTTTGGAAACTGTCCTTTCTTTCATGGCTTTGTTTTGCTGTGAGAAAAGATCCCTCTCATGTAGCCAAGGCCGTCTTTGAACTTCCGACCCTTCTGCCTCTACCTCCTAAGTGAAGGGAAAACAAGCACGTGCCACCATGCCCAGATGGAAAATTCACGTCTTATTCATAAGCTGTGTAGGCAGTCTGCTCACTCAGCCACTCCCTTTGGAATCTCCAGGACGGAGGGCAGGAGACAAAAGAATCACCTTTGTTGGTTCCCAGTGAAAAGAAAACAGTCTACTCTCCTACTCACCTTTGTCAGGAAGAGCCTTGGAAAGGCCTGATTTCAAGGCCTGACGCAGTAAGCCAAGGGCACAGATTTGCCAATGAGCAGATCAAGCTGCCACATGAAAACCACACTTCTGAAAAGCTAGTGCAAGTTCTTGGGCATTCGCCTTAAATTCCTGCTGCACAATGGCTTTGCCAAGCGGCCCTGCCAGCAGTCACCTACACCGACAGCAGCTGGAAAAGAAATGGGGTGGAGAGTGTTTTCTCCCATCCTGTCCTGACTGTGGGCTTGTTAATGTCTTTCTAGAAGCAAGCTGGGAGATTAAATACCTTCACTAATATTTTTAAGCCAGAGTTCAAGACAAAAGTCCACTTCCAAGAGATTCAGAAAGATTCAGCCTTTTAGCTGTTAGAAACAAATAGGCTGGCATTTGTGTTCCCATCAAACATATTCAAGTAAAGTGCTAATGCCCAGTGTCCTAGAATAAGTCTAATTTGGAGATAGACTTTTTGAAAGGAGGGCTGGGTTAAAATGAGTTCTCTGGTGGACCAATCCAATAAGAGTGTAGTCATAAAGGCATTAAGATGCATAAAATGTAGCTGGAAATGTAACAAATGGGTCAGGCACATGCCCCACATTGAGTAGGTGCTAGACTCAATCACCAATATCAGACAGACAGACAGACAGACAGACACGAAGAATAGAAGAAAGAAGACAGAAAGAAACCACCATCTCCAAGAGAAGAAGAGAAGCCTCAGAAGAAACTAATCTTGATGGCACTTCAGTCTTCAGCCTTTAGGCTCCAAAGCTGAACAAATATGGATTTCTGTTGTCCTGTGATCCTCTCTTGTGATAGCCCTTACTATCAGGAGCCAACAGATTGAGGAATGCAACAAGCAATGACCAAGTTCAACTAGACTGTTTAACTTAAAATCAACATAATAGAAACTCATGGGTTAGAAGAGTTAATACAGCAAAAATGGCTATTCTGACCAAGCCCATTCACATGTTCAATGGAATCTCCATAAAACCTCAATACCATTCACAGGAATAGAAACAAGTGATCTTAAACTCCACATGGAAGCACAAAAGATACTAAGTATCCAAATCAATCCTGACCAAAAGGAGAAGCACAATCTGACCTTAAGTTATACTACAGAACCACAGCTGTAAGAACAGTGTGGTAATGGTATCAGAACAGTTCATATAGGCCAGCATAGAGGACTCAGAAATTATGTTAGTAGCTATAGCTACCCAATTGTTCTATAAGGATGCCAAAACCATATAGTAACACACGGCAGCTTTTTTAGCAAAATGGTGCTGGAGAAAACTGGATATTCATGTGTAAAAAAAAAAATAAGCTAGCTCTGTCTCTCTAACCCTGTATCAAAAGCAATGCCAAATGGGCCAAAGACCTTACTGCAAGACTTCTGATACTGTTAGGAGGAAAATTAGAGAAAAGAGTTTAAGGTATTAACATGCACATGCACTTCTTGAATAGGACTCCAGTCACTCAGCAGTGCCAATGATTGACAATTGGACAAGTAAACGCTTCTCAGGACATTCTGAAGCAAGCAAGTAAAGAAACAAGACAGGCTACAGGATGGTAGAAAATTCTCACTCCCTATACAACTGTCAGGACTAATATTTAAAATATACAAAGAACTCAAGCTACCTAGCAAGAATTTAAACATCCCAACCAATAAACAGGCCTCCGAAATAAGCAGATAAGCCTCCAAAGATGAAATGCAGCCAACTAAACATGAACTCCTATTGAACGTTATTAGCCATAAGATAAAACTACATCTGAGATTTCGTCTCATTTCGGACAGAATGGTGGCCATCAAAAAAAGAAATAGCAAGGACATTTAGACAATGGGAAAGCCTTATGCACTGCTGGTGGAAATGTAGAATTGTCAAGAAACTATGGAAATCAGTATGGAGGTTACTTTTTTAAAAAAACTACCATATGACCAGCTATACCACTTCCCAGTACTTACCCAACAGCCTCCACATCAACTCATCGCAGAGACACTTACACATCAAATGTTTGCTCGTGCCAAGAACTGGACCAACAGGAGGAATGGAATTTTACTAAGTGCTGTATTTGCACAATAGATTCTTGCAGGAAAATAGACACGACTGGAGATAATCATATTGAGTTGAGTTGGCCTCAGAAAGACAATATCACATTCGCTCTTGTTTGTGGGTCCCAGATGCCAAGCTACATAAAATCATGTGAATTGTTAATGACCTGAAATAGAAGCAAACCCATCTAGAGAACCAGGGGATTCATGAGACAGGAGGAGTGCAAAGGTAGGGCCCCTGGGGGGGAATAGTCTCAGTGTAACACATACATGTATGAAAATGGCCTATGTGACACTGTAACATGGAAAAGTCAGCTTATTGCTCTTCCCCTTATTAATGCTTCCAAAATACCAAGTTAATAATGATACAATTTGTTCGTTGGGTTCTCCGTCTCTGTTACACAGTTCCAATCTGTTGGTTTTCTTATTGGTTGTAGATACGTCTTATTTGTCAGAGGAGTTTCTTATTCTTATGTAGTCTTATGTATGGACTTTTAATATAATGTGCTTTTGTGCTATTTTCAGAAAAATAGGGTAGCTACAGACATACTTTTCGTACAATCTTCAAGACTCCTTCAGAAGGAAACGTGGTAGAAAAAGAACAGACAGCCTTTAAAATTTGAAATGGCTCCTTTTTACAACCTTGTGCAGGTATAGTTGTGGCCTATTTAAAGCAGGAAGCTCAGAGGGAGGGCAAGGCCCTAGCAAGAACTGTGTGTGAGCAAATGTAATTTAAAGAAACATCCTGCACAGCTGAATATGCCTCATGTCACCCAGGATCCAGAGGTAAGAATGCCTCACTGAGAAAGGGTCTCACTGATAAAGGCTTCCCCAGGAGTGGGAGAAGAGGAACATATGTGTAGCTTGTTATGACTCTTAGAAGGATAATTCAGTCCAGGTGGTTTGCTGCATTTTAAAAATATTTTTGCATAAATTGATCGCCAATATCTGTTTTATCAGTAGACTGGTTACAATGTTGTACCTAAGAATTTGATTTAAAAACAGAATTTTTATTTTTATCTTAAGACAGGCTTGGGGTACAGGTGGCTATTTGCAAACTTTCTCCACTTAATTGGATTTCGCAACATGAAATAGTATTTTCAAAACTAATTAAATTGTGTTCTAATGAATATTTAAGACCAAAATATGTTATCTTTGCCATACAGTATATAGATTTTTTTAAATCATCCATAAAAGTAATTATATTTTTTTACATTCTCAAAAAGTATTATGCTATGACTTCTGCTAAGTGGGCCGTTTCCTTCCCCTCAGGCCATGATTGAAGAAGCTATCACCAGAGCCGAAGCGTTCTCAGTTATGTACACGCCTTTTGCAACGAAAATACGGGCTGACAAAATAGAAAAGGTGAAAGAGGTATTCATGAAAACTCACCCTGCCTATGTGGAGTGTATCTACACAGGTGAGTTTGTCCTCCCTCACCTCCCTCACCCGCAGGTGGCTGATGTTGTGGTGCCCATGGCAACCAACGCAGCATGCTTCATGTTTTGCTGGTTGTTTGTGTTAACAGGCATAAGCTTTCATCGAGAGAGTTCAAATGTGAACTTATTTTTAAGACTTTAAGTAGAGCTTCCTTTTGCTTCAACACAATATGCCTTATGTGCTCACAATTTTAGGCTTTTTAAGGAATAAATCTGGAAACTCTTAAGGTTTTAAGAGAAAAAAATAGTAAAAGTCTGTGATGAAAAGCTAAGCTAACTCCCCACCTCTGGTAGCCCTCTGGACTCCTAGAAGTTAGTATTTTCGTGAAGACAGACTCCGACCCCCATCTCCTACCCCAATACCTGCTGTTTGTATTCTTGTCCATCATCCCCTCACCCCCTCTGCCTCTTCCCTCTGCCTAGGTAACCAAAAGCACCTGCTTTAGTCACTTTTCTTAAGGGAGGAAGAGGTTTAGTGAGCATGAAAGGGAATAAGTGGTGGGAGGAACCTGAGCGGCAGCAGCGTATGGGCACTTGAGGAAGCCAGATGCTGCGGGGTGGGCTATAAACCTCCAGGCCTTCCTTTCCTCCCAGGTTCTCGCTTCTCCAGCTTAGACCCCACTTTCTAAAAGTTTCAAAGCCTTCACAAAACAACACCATCAGACAGAGGCCATGTGCTCAATGTCTCCCACCCCAACCACAGCAGGGCAAAGAACACGGCACTAGACATCATACCCTTCTCTCTTCTTCGTTGTAAAGGTCTCCTGTTTTTGTACACTCGTTCCAAACTATTTTCCCTATTCACTATGTACCAAGTGTTGTTTTGAGGTAAAAGGAGTTTTGCATGCACATGCTAGACAAAAAGTTGCTGACCAAGGACTCTGAGATGAGGCAAGATCTCCAAAGGCACGCATCTGCTGTCCCAGGCTCATTTCAAGCGTCTTTGTTCTTTCCTATCCCTGGGGCTGAGCCGTTGATTTATGAGATTAATAACAAGTCTATTATTGATCACTTTCCAAGAATCGGCACTCTACATTTGTTCCCTTGTTGTCCCCATAATTTATGAGGAAAGATGATCTACATTAGAAAACAAAACAGTAGCAAGAAAAGACAGCCTTCTGAGGGTGACTTGCCAGACTGCTGACTGGAGGCCTCTGATGTGAACCCAGACCTGACCCTTGAGCCGCATGCTTCTACAAATTCCTCATTTTCATCCAGAGCCCTCTGGTACTTCAGAGGAAAGATAATAACTCCAACTATTGGCAGCTGAATCATAAATCCCTAAAGACCGGGGGCCGTTTGAGAAGAAAAGAGAGCAACTGAATGCAGAATTCATGCTAAAATGAGGGTTGATCCTGGGTTAGTGAGTTTGAGCACTCTCTTAAGCATTGGACAAAAGGCCAGAGAAAATGACTCTGTAGGAAAAAGCATTCACCACAGGAGAAACCGTAGAAAAGCTGGACACACCCTGGTATGCATGCCCATGATGAGATGCAAACTTCCATCATCCTGGAAGCTGAGAACACCATCCAACAGGAGGGACTCTGCCTCAAACAAAGGTGGTACAATGTAAGACTGATCCCGTCATGTCCCTCGGGTATTCACACATGTGCTGTGACACGTGCGCCTCATACACAAGCATACACACACATACTCAAACCTTTAAAGAAAGAGTAAGACACAAAGGAAAAAGCATAATTTCCGGAGCAATTAGCATTTCTCAGAACTTAGACTGGGCTGCTTATTTTCATCATTTTTCATTATTTCATTACATTTCAAGGAATTTCTTTCTTTATGGGTGGAGTCAGTAACAGCACATAAAAGCCACGCCTACTTCTGACCATGGAAAACTGAGTCCACTTGGCTGCTTTCACTCTGTTATCTTGAAAACAGCAAGGGATGCAGTGGGATCGCCAACTTGCCAATTTCTCATCGGGTGGAATTAGTTTAGTTATATTTAACATACTTCCCGGAGAAGTCACCACGATTAATTAATACTTAGGAAGCATCATTGCCACCGAGGGTCTGAAAACAATAATAACATTAATGAGCCAGACGCACGTCTCCTGAAACTCCATCAAACCTGTTATCAGGATGAATTATCATCTGTCAGCAAGACAATTCATGCTAAAGGATCCTACACTTTCCAAGAGAAGATAATTACACACCCCTAATGATTGTTTCTCTTATTTCAGAACCACTAATTGCTAGCGTATGACAGTATGCTATGAGAACCTAGGCTGGGTAGATAAAGTATGTCGAGGGGCTGGGAGGTAGGGGTGGCAGTGTAGAATTTAAATTATTTGAATTTCTTTGGGGCTACTAAAGCTCCGTTGACTCTGTGGAGGCTGCACTCTGAGTAAATGAGATGGCTGTTTGGTCATTTGCTTCTGGGACAAAAAGAAAACAGGGATTTTTTTTTCCATTGGTTGTGATGAGGGTGAGATCATTATCAACAGCATAATACTAGGGGTGACTCAGCTGTGAGGTGGGGCTTCTTTGATCCAAAGGTGAGTGTGGGTACAGGGTGTGGAAGAGAAAGGGTCCTTCAACACTGGGACACCTCTCCCAGGAGATGCAGAAGAGTTGCTAGAATAAGCCTCAGGACCACATGTAGCCATCCAGGAAGTCCCTGTGTTTTCCTGGCATGCCCCACAAAGTAGCATTTGAGATAGGCTCTCACTGTCTATCCCTGACAGTCCTATAGCTGGCCTCACACTTACAGCAATCATCCCTCCCGCCTTTGTTTCCCAAGTGCTGCGGTGATGGGCATGCCACTAGAACCAGCCCTGGATAGAACAGAAGCCCTTACTGGACATTGGTTCGCTCAACAGACATTTGTGCAGCAGCTATTGTAAAATAATATGAATTATGTGTATCCCTGTCTAGCTTCAAATCAATCAGACTCAAATTGGGATTTATTTATTAGGCTCTGCTCAATTACTGGGGGATGACCCCTAATCTAATTCTCTAATGCTAGACTGGCTACTTTCCCAGCTGTGCCCCTGAAATACTTTTGGTTGAGTCTTCTGTGTCTGCTCCAGCAGTCTGGAGTCCTGGGGAGACATTGCGCTCAGCCATGTGCTGCTGGTTTGTCATGACTAATGGAGACCTCCAGTTCTCTCCATCTTCTGATCAATGCTCCTATCTATGTGTCTGTCTGTCTGTCTCTCTGTCTGTCTATCATCTATCTACCATCTATCTCCTTTCCCTCATGGTCCATACCTGTCACCCCCAGCCCAGTAACTCAAACACTGCTCCTTTTTCCTCCCCAGTAATTGGTTGTAGTCATTTTTGTTTAACCAGTGGATTTTAACTGGGGAGTAAGATTTGCCCAGCAAAGGCTGGTGTGCATGGGAATTCACTCATCAGGGGCAGCCAGATCTTGGGATAGAGAATTGAGAATATTAATACAAGTAGCATCGGACAAACCCCCAACAGGCTATGACTGCATAGTCACATGCAGATAAACGACAACAAATGCTAAATCCACGGGCTGGAGAGCTGTGCTTGAGTCCTCTCTCACCCAGTCCTGGTGTCTGAAAAACCTGCTTCCATGCACAGCCAACACTTTCTTGAGAAACATTCAACATGTTAATGTGTTCCTCTCTTCATTTACCACTATGTCCATGTGCATGTGTGTACAGTGTATGTATATGTGAAAGTATGTATATTTGAGTATTTGCCTGTATAGATATGTGTGCTAGTGTGTCACTTCCTCCCCAAATCTGGGATTACAATTGACTATTACTTGGCATGGCTTCTTACATGGGATGGAGCTAGGGTCCTCGTACATGCACAGCATGCACTTTGCCCATTACCTCCTTTTTAATATGGGTTTACTCGACACCAGGTGTTACCCAAGCTCTTTACTTTTGTACACATATTTCTCTTTACGTTCACCCTCCACAAACAGCTAAGAAACATATTTGCAACCACCCAGCCAAACAAAGTTTCAGAAGAGAGAGAGGGAGAGAGGTGGGGGAGAGAGGGGGATGGGGAGAGAGAGATGGGGGGAGAAATAGAGAGAGAGAGAGAGAGAGAGAGAGAGAGAGAGAGAGAGAGGAAGGAAGGTGGGGAGGGGGAGGAAGAAGAGTAGGGAGGAAGAGAGAGAGAGAGAGAGAGCGAGCGAGAGAGAGAGAGAGAGAGAGAGAGAGAGAGAGAGAGAGAGAGCGAGAGAGAGAAGAGAGAGAGAGAGAGAGAGAGAGAGAGAGAGAGAGAGAGAGAGAGAGAGAGAGAGAGAAACACAGAGAGAGAGGCAGAGAGAGAGAGAGTTGTCCCAGTTTCTCCCTTATAGGTATGAAGGTTTTACCACAGCAAGGGAAATGAAATGAAATGAAATCTGAAGGTTTTCTAAATTAGAGAAATGGTCTGAGGAAGCGGAATAGGTAAGGTCATATGGCAGGACCTTGAGACTCTCAGAAGAGGTGAGGATCCAGCAAAGCTCGGCTACAGAAGCAGTTGTTACCATCAAAACTTGGAGACTAGCACACTGCCCATGGAGGCTGGCAGACAGACCTCCACCTCAGAAACTCTGCCCAGCTCTGGGTCACCTTCATGGATCCTATCTGGGACAGAGTGCCTCCCTCCCTGGTCACAGCAGAGCAGCAAGCCCAGCTGCAGTTGGCACAGGTAACCATGAGCAGGAAGGTCCCCAACCACCAGCATGTTTTCCCCAACCAGTCTTCTTCATGAAATATTTCTAGGTTAAAAATAGAGGCACAGGAGGAAGGTACTTTTGTAATTCAACCGGGAATAACTTTAAATTTTAGTTTGGGTTTTAATATTTCCTAAACGAACCAGTTAAGTTCATGAGAGAAATCACTCACCTTTTGTGGAAGGTGATACTATTTCTCTGGTCGTTTCTTTTGTTATTGTTGTTGTTTGGAGGGGTGTTTGTTTTTGTTTTGTTTTGTTTTCAAGATAAGGTTTTTCTGTGTAACAGCCCTGGGTGGACTAGAACTCACTTTGTAGGCCAGGTTGGCCTTGAACTCATAGAGATTGACTGCCTTGACCTCCTGGGTGCTAGAATTAAAGGTGTGGGCCACCCCACCCTGCTTCCTCTGATCATTTCTCTCAAACTGATGAGGAGAATGTTAACTGTGCAGGATGTCTGGACTCCGGTGTGTGTCAGACTTCAGAGTACAGCTTTTTCTTACTTTGGACCCACCAAACTCTTCAAGCCATATTATCATAGAGCCCCATTGCACTGTGGTTCATGGAGAAAAATTACTGATTTTTTTATAGCATAGCTATCCATTTTTCTTATTTAAAGAAACATCCAGTTTGATTCATGCGATGTAGTCCGGGTATATAAAACAAATAATAATTCACCAGCCCTGGAATTATTATGCTTTCATTTATAAAGATTTTGCTTGTGATTCTTATTCATATATTCCAATAAAATAATACAATTCCATGCAGTTCTTATTCTTGCATGGCTGTATTTTAATAATAATAAAGTAATACAATAAGCATACCCTGTCTCCTTTTGATGAAAATATCAAGATTTATTTGCTAAATAAATAAATATTCAGTAATGGATCTGTGCTTAGCCATGTTTAATAGAAAAGTTCTCTGGATCAGATATCAATTACTTTAACATTTAAGTAGATAGAGTCATATTTTGTCTTTCTTGTGCTCTGTAATTCCCAGGAGTAAATATGTATGTTCAGGAGAATAATATATTGTTTTTTAATAGGCCTTTAAAAATTGCTCCTCACTGGAATTTATAAGTTTTCTTCTGCATAGCCATCGTTTACTGGGAAGGATAATATATTCCTATTTTCTCTGAAACATCAAGTCAAAATTCCTCATTTTTTTAATTCCTTTCTTAAATCATATAATTTTATCATGATCAAGAGTTTTCCAGATCAGAATGTCTTCCTCTTTGTAACCATCTCTTAGAAATGGAAAAAAGATATAAAATTAAAGAAAAAGCCCCACAGACCCAACAGTGTTAGAAAAGTGTTACAGGCAAGTTTGTGGCAAGTTTGTTATCATGAGGATAAATCAACCGGCATTTATCCCTATAGAGTTCTCCACAGACTTACTTTACCCAAAGTAAAGACACGCCTCATAAATGGGCAGGAAGTCTGTACTGTTGGCACAGAGCGCTGCTCTTTCTGGTGTGACGTCATGTTCAGGCATCGTTTTAAGGGAAGTGCTTCCCAACCATAGTTCATATGTCCCCTGTAGCAGCAGCATCCCAGCTTTGTGGGTTTTTATGTCTCTCTTGTACCTTACCCAAGCCTTACCTAGACCCGCTGCTTACCTAATACATCTCATGATCTCTGAGCAAAGGTTGAATTGTCAGCCAATGGTCCCAAACAAAGTCAAAGTAATAGAAGCATTTGCAGCAGTCTCTCAAGAACACCGGGTGGGGTGGGACAGGGTGGCCCAGTGGAGTAAGCTGTGTACAGATGTCTCCATCTGTAAGCAGATGTGGAAAGTAGGTGCCCATTGAACTCAGTGGCACTATGTAAAAAGCAAACATCACCATCAAAGACTGCTCCTCACCCTAAGATCTCTAGACACACCCTTCAAATATTCAGATAAGTCAGTTCCTTGGCAGTGTCAGACCTGGTGCTGCATCTGCTTCTCAGGTACCAGACCACCACAGTCTGCACAGCAGAGCCCAGTGACCATTTCTTGACATGTAAAGCCCATCTTAGCTGACATGGAAGTCATGTGGTAAACACATGTACCTGTTTCTTTTCACTAACCCAGCCACTCTGTGTCTGATCCATTGTCTGACACTGTCTCTAAGGAGGCAAGCATGGTTATCTAGTCATCATATACGGAACTGATAACAGACCAAAGTAAGAATACTACCAACTCCCAACTTGGTGAACTGATGAGTTTTATTTGAGTTACTTCCATAGATATAGGAAGGAGCTACTTAAAGGAACAAAAAATAAAATAAACTAAGACAGCTTTATCACCAAAGCCCAGTCCAGAATGGGTAACATCTCATGAAAGCTGGAAACCTAGGGAGCGCTGCACTGCCATGCAGCTCAACAGGTGGTTGGAGAATCCTTTGCATGTGCCTTGTTTGTTCTGAGGTTTCTTTCAGGCAATTCTGCTGGTCTTTGATTCTTTGAGGCATTTTAACTTGTCTGAGAGGGACTCTCAACAGTCCTTACAGTTTATATACAGTTCGGAAGACAGGGACCTAGTGAGTCTGTTCAGTTTCAGGAACTTCCTGAAGCCATTTAAAGTTATCTCTGCTGAGTGTTGTAACTCACAAACTGAAATTCCCGTACCTTTAGCCCTTGTACCACATAGTGAGTTGCTGGCCAACATGGGCTACAATCAAAAAGCAAAGGAAGAAATGATTGTTTTTAAGAATGTGTGTTTTCAAAAAAAGAAGTGTAGTAGCTTGAGTATTATGAAAAGAGATGGGGGCTGAAGAGATGGCTCAGTAGTAAAGAGCACTCACTGCTCTTCCAGAGATCCTGAGTTCAATTTCCAGAAACCACATGGTGGCTCACAACCATCTGATTCCCTCTTCAAGTGTGTCTGAAGACAGCTACAGTGTAGTGTACATATACATAAAGTAAATAAATCTTTCAAAAACAGAAGAAAAAGAGAGAAAAGAGATGGAGCCACAGATTCCAGGATGAAGAATGGCCTGTTTGTAAGTGGCGCCAACATCTGGGGCTATAGTGAGGTCCCAGCCCGAGCTGCACAGTGTCGGGGTTAGTGTCAATGTCTCAGGCTCCTATTTCCACTTGAGAACATGGAGACATTCTGGTCAAGGCAACTGCTGGAAATCATGTGGATGTCCAGGGGCTGTAGAGAATGGGTCCTGCTCCTCACTGACTGGGGAACTTTGGAGAGCTAACCCCATCTCTCACCAGCTACAGCACTCAGTAGAGTGGGGTCCTGTGCCTTGCCCAGGCAGTACAGTGGAGCTGACCCTGGTGGTACGGGTGTGGGAGAGCTCTACACTTCACCTGGGCAACACAGTGGAGATCCTGCCTCCTACCAATGGCAGCACAAGTTGGCCTAGCCCACCTCAAAAATCTACATCATCTGTGAATAGTTGGGATTCGTGAAGGGGCCAGTTCTGCGGATCCAAAGCTATGGGATTTCCGTCTGACACAGGGAAACAACAGGATGACCAAGAGGAGTTCCAGTGAGGATCCAATACTGATGGTGTCACAGAAGCCAGAGACCTCAAACCAGACCAGTGACTCATTGCAATTGAAGACATGAACAGAGGAATATACTGTGGGATACACTGTGATGCACTAGAGCTTACAAAACAAGAAGTTTTTCTATGCTGAGTGTGTGTGTGTGTGTGTGTGTGTGTGTGTGTGTGTACATGTGGGTGTGCTTTGCACGTGTGTTTTATTTTGAGTGGAAGGTGGCAAGAGCGAAGAGCAGATATGAGGGAACAGGCAGATGAGCAGAACCGGGGCGTATTATGTGAAACTCAGAAAGAATAAATAAAGTGTTTGTGAAAATGAAAAAGGTGTATGTGGAGGCGCACAGCTTTAATCCCTTCACTGGAGACAGGCAGATCTCTAGTTTTGAGACCAGCCTGGTCCACATAGTGAAAGCTAGACATAGAGAGACCATCTCAGAAAGACAGACCAGCAAACACCACCACCAACAACCACAAAACCTACTAGTTATTATGAAGTAAACATCAAGTCAAGAAACAAAATATTTCCAACCCCACAGACCATCCCCCTCCTCTGTTGTGCCTTTGCCAGTTCCAAACCACATCCCTCCTGCCAATGACCAAGATAATTACTACCTTAACCTTTAGAATCCTTTCTTCCTGCTTTGGTTTAAGTGTGATCTGTACCCCTAAATACATGTGCTAGAAGTATGGTCCCCAATGTGGGACTGGAAAGTGGTGGGACATTTGAGAAGTGAGGTTTGAAAGAACATGCTTAAGTCATGAGGCACCATTATATTAGACTCATGTCTCGAGTGTGAAGGACCCACAGGACACCAGAAACCAGGTTGCTGAGGCCAAGTCCAGCATTTCCCCGAACCTCAAGCCACACAGCATTCTCCTTGCTCCCATACACTACCAGTTAAGATCCCACACACGATTCGTGGCACTTGTTTTCTCATAAAGTCTCAGCTTCAGGTGTTGTGCTATAACAACACAAAAATGGACTTAAATACTCCCTTATTTCCCTATACAGTGTCATAACATAAATGCTGACTATTTTTTCAATTTCATTGGATATTTTCTGTATTTACATTTCAAATGCTATACCATTCCCCCCACTTCCTTCCCTCCTCCCCCTCAACTTGCTTCCATTAGGTGCTCCCTCCCAATCACCCTCTCCACCTCAGTGCTTGGCTGATGATGATGTTGTTCCTCCCATGAGGTTGCAAACCTTTCAGCTATTTCAGTCCTTTCTCCATCTCCTTCATTGGGGTCCCTGTGTTCAGTCTGATGTTTAGCTGCCAGCATCCTCATCTGTATCTATATGACTCTGGCATAGCCTCTGAGGAGACATCCATATCTGGTTCCTGCCAGTAAACACTTCTTGGCATCAGCAATAGTGCTTGGATTTGGTGGCTGCATGTGGGGTGGTTCTCCAGGTGAGGCAGTCTCTGTAGATCTTTTCTTCAATCCCTGCTTCTCTATTTGACCTTGTGTTTCCTCCCCTGTTTTGTTCTCCCTTCTAATAAGGACTGAGGCATATACATTCTGGTCTTCCTTCTTTTCATAAGTTCTGTGGATGGTTTCTTGGGTATTCCAAGCTTTTTGGGCTAGTATCCACTTATAAGTCAGTACATACTATGAGTGTTCTTTTGTGACTGGAAACCCTGGCTTTTAATTTGCCACTGTGGAACATTATACATCTGAAGTCACATAAGGAATACTCTGTCTGGCTTCCTTTATGCAACAACATTTCATGAAATCACATCAAAGGCCCTGATTGGCTGGTTATCACCAATCTCCAGCTTTTCCACATGAAAAGCTCAGGAATTAAACACGTCTTCTACAAGCGATAGATGTAAGTGACCTGCAGCTCCTGGATGCTACCATTTACACTCTTGTAACTCCAATGATCCTGCTGGTCCAGGGCACTGTGCCTGAGAGCCAGATGGCAGGGGAGATAGACATCATACTGATTTTCAAAGAGAAATACCAATGAAAGTTGTCCCAGTCAGGCGTTAATATTCTTATTTTCATACATCTCACAGTGACACATTAGTCTAACTTTAATTTTAGGGCTTGCTTGCATTGCACATATCATGTGGTTGATGTTCTTTTCCTGGACATTTAGTCTGTCTGGACATGTAGTCTGCCTAGGTCTCCTGCCGTGTATTCTAAAAATGGCAGCACTTTCTCTATCAGGTTGTCACCCTTCTTCTATTTGCCAACCCCGCCATAGGAAAGTGGAGATGATGGGGAGGAGGTCGGAGTCCATAACCTTTGGTACATCTTGTTTTTCTTCTCATATGCCCGTTACAAAGGCCAAACTGCCTTAATTGCTGCAAGTTTCTGTGATGCCTCGACACCCCAACACTGCTCTTCTTCTTTGCTTTCCTCTCTAAAGCTGTCAGATTATCATCCTTGGCCCCTCATATTTATTTCCAAATGAAATACAAACCATAACCTCTTCTGATTGCTGTTTTTAAAACTATCAGGGGCTGAAAAGATGGCGGCGCAGTTCAGAGCACGGGCCATTTCAGCAGAGTCCTCTTTGGTTCCCAGCACCAAACACAGCTCCAAACATGGCGGTCATGCTTGTCTGCAACTCTAATTCTGGAGGATCCAGGCAGGTACACACAATACACATAAAATGAAGTAGATTCACATTTCCAGTAAAACCTGCTGGAAACCTATCTCAACTTAGGAAAACTGGTATCTTTATAATTTCTAATCTTGCAATTCATGAACATAAGTCTGTATAAATTTCTTTCACTTTTAATAGATACCTTGATTTTTTCCTTCCAATTTTTTGCTCCTTAGACTTGAGCTTATTTATCTTTTATTTTTCATTAACACATAGAAATTGTACATTTATGAAACAGAGACTGGCATGTGTATACCATGTATAATTATCAGAGTATGTCCATGGTATATCCATAGCGGCTAAAATTGCTTCATGTTTGGAACATTCAAAATTCTGAGAAAAATCATGCAGTGGGTTATTATTGTTGTTGGTGCTGTTGCTGCTGTGTATTGAATGGTAACTCCAGCAATTTTCAACTTCTCCAACTGAAACTCTATATGGATTAAGTAACAGCTCTGTCTTAGTCGGGGTTTCTATTCCTGCACAAAGCATCATGACCAAGAAGCAAGTTGGGAGCAAAGGGCTTTTTCAGGTTACACTTCTTCTACACTGCTGTTTATCATCAAAGGACGGACTGGAACTCAAGCAGGTCAGGAAGCAAGAGTTGATACAAAAGCCATGGAGGGATGTTACTTACTAGCTTGCTTCCTCTGGCTTGCTCAGCCTGCTTTCTTATAGAACCCAGGTCTACCAGCCCAGGGATGGCACCACTCACAATGGGCTGGGCCCTCCCTCCTTGATCTCTAGTTAATAAAATGCCTTACAGCTGGATCTCATGGAGGTATTTCCTCAACTGAGGCTCTTACTCTGTGATAACTCCAGATTGTGTCAAATTGACACAAAACCAGCCAGTACAAGTTCCTTCTGCCTTCTGCCTATCTGTCTCTGTGAATGAGACTTCTCTAAGGGAATACTTGGAACCAAGAGATCTTTTACCCATTTGTACCTGGCTTATTTCATGTCACAAGACTTCAGATGATGTCTCCAAGGTTCATTCATTTTGTCATATAGCAGATGTCACTTTCCTTTTATGCATAAGACTTCACTGTATACATGTGTGTGTGTGTGTGTGTGTACTTCATTTTTCTGCCCATTTTCTGTCTTTTTTATTTTCGTTCCTACCTCTTGGTTATTATGTGTAATGTGAAAAGCTTGAGCCTATGACTGTCGATTTAAGCATCCTCTTGCAATTATATGGAGCACATATGTAGAAGTGTCAGAAGCAGTAATGTCACTCTTCATCACGGCCACCTAGTTATATAACACCACTGGATTCAATAGTGGCACCATCAAGAGGCACTCAATTCAGAATAGCTAAGATTAAAACCTCATGTAACAGCAGATGCTGGGGAGGATGTGAAGAAAAAGGAACATTCCTCCATTGTTGGTGAGATTGCAAGCCGGTGCAAAAGCTCTGGAAATCAGTCTGGAGGTTTCTCAGAAAAATGGACATAGTACTAATTGAGGACCCAGTTATACCACTCCTGGGCATATACGCAAAAGATGCTCTGACATACAACAAGGACACATGTTCCACTATGTTCATAGCAGCCTTATTCATAATAGCCAGAAGCTGGAAAGACCACAGATGTTCTTAATGGAGGAATGGATACAGAAAATGTGGTCCATTTACACAGTGGAGTACTACTCAGATATTAAAAACAATGACTTTATGAAATTCCTAGGCAAATGGATGGAGCTACCAGCTATCATCCTGAGTGAGGTAACCCAGTCACAAAATAACATTCATGGTATGCACTCACTGATAAGCAGATATTATTCCCAAAACTCTGAATACTCAAGATACAATTCAAAGACTACATGCAGATCAAGAAGTTGGAAGACCAAAGAAGGGAATCTTCAGTCCTCCTTAAAAGTCAAAACAAGATATTAACAGATGTAAATAAGAGACAAAGTTTGGAGCAGAGACTGAAGGGAAGACCATCCAGAGACTGCCCCACCCAAGGATCCATTCCATATGGAGTCACCAAACACAGACAATATTGTGGATGCCAAGAAATGCATGCTGACAGGTCCCTGGTATAGCTGTCTCCCAAAAGGCTCTGCCAGAGCCTGAGAAATACAGAGTTGGATGCTCTCAACCAACCATTAGACTGAAAATGGGGTTCCCAATGGAGGAGTTAGAAAAATGACTGAAAGAGCTGAAGGGGTTTTCAACCCCATAGGAAGAACAATAATATAAACAAATCAGACCTTCCCAGAGTTTCCAGGGACTAAATCACCAAAGAGTATACATGGAGGGACCCATGGCTCCAGCAGCATATGTAGCAGAGGATGGCCTTATCAGGCATTAATGAGAGGAGAGGCCCTTGGCCCTGTGAAGGCTCAATACCCCAGTGTAGGGAAATGCCAGTTTAGGGAGATGGGAGGGACTGGGTGTATGAGGGAACACTCTCAGAGAGGCAGGGGAAGGGGGGAGGGAATAGGGGGATTCCAGAGGGGAAACCGGAAAAGGGAATTAATAACTTTTGAAATATAAATAAAAGAAATATACAATAAAAAATAACAACAATAACAGCAAAAAGAATTAACAATCCCAACTCCTCCTGTGAGGGGAATGTATAAAGGAAATACTCTCCTCCAACACTGAACTTGACGTATTTATATGTATTTGACATGTCAACGCTAGTATTATAAAGTTTCTGAGTTATTTATAGATGAATTGAACTTCTATCTGAGTGCACTAACTGCAGGGTGTATGCTTTCAGAGGACAAGACAGGGTGCAGAAAAGGTGAATTCACACCATTGAAATAAATGTCTGCTTAAGACACACCTTGACCCCACAGCTCCGTATCTCTACTGCTCTGTTTCCATGATCACCTATTCTGAAGCTGTACCTTGTGTTTTATCAGGCATCCTGACTCAAGAAGTAGGTCCTAGAGAGTAATAGCACAATGTCCAAGTGTGTTCTATGATGTGAAATTGCACCACTTAAAGAAACATGAGGAGCTCATTCACAAACTGTATCGTGTGCACAAGGCTGAACAAGGAACTGTAGTCAACCAAATCTAACACATTGACTGACGT
Source organism: Micromys minutus (assembly GCF_963924665.1). Classification (NCBI taxonomy): domain Eukaryota; kingdom Metazoa; phylum Chordata; class Mammalia; order Rodentia; family Muridae; genus Micromys; species Micromys minutus. Next base: position 26,911,294 of record NC_137984.1, read on the forward strand.
AAGTTCACCAGGTCCCACTCTTTAAAAGATGCCTTTAATCCTTATGAAGGCAGAAGCAGTTCAGTCTGGATTTCAAGCTATCTAAGGCTACATGCTGAGACCCTGTCTCAAAGAAATCTTTAAAATATTCTTACTCATATGTATGCATATGTGCATGTGTGTGAGCCCATGCAAGTGTGTGCTTTTAGCTACCCAGAAGAGGGTTCAGATCCCTTGAAACCAGAAAGCAGTTGTGAGCGTCCTAATATGTGTGCTGAGATCTGGTCCTCGGAAAAATAGGGAAGTTCTCTTAACTGCTGAGCCTCTCCAGCCTGGAGCTCGCTGTCAGAGTATAAAAGTCATGGAGAAAATTTTTCAAAGATTTTGGTTTTGGTTTTTAAAGAAAGAGAAAGGGAGGGGGAGGGAGGGAAGGAGTAGGGAAGGAAGGGAGGGAGGGAAAGAAGGAGTAGGGAAGGAAGGGAGGGAAGGAGGGAGGGAGAGAGGGAGGGAGGGAAGAAGGGAGGGAGAGAGGGAGGGAGAGAGGGAGGGAGGGAGGGAGGGAGGGAAGGAGGGAGGGAGAGAGGGAGGGAGGGAGGGAGGGAGGAAGGAAGGAAGGAAGGAAGGAAGGAAGGAAGACGTTGCCCTCAACCAAGCAATGGCCATGCCTACCTGTAAGCAGTGCAGTTGGCATGGCGCTGGTGCCCTGGGACAGGAAGAACTGTGCCCGCGAACTCTTGCATTGCCTCAGGCTTGAGTGACTTCAATGTGATGAATCCCAAGTGGATTGGACTCACTTCAATGTAATGAATCCCAAAGACCCAAAACAGCTGACTAAAGATAAATTTGCAACCAACAAGGATTCTGAGCAAAATAGAAATGAAATGTATATAAAATTCCTGTGGGGTTACTTATCTTTCTAAATTTTATACAGGCTATGAAAGGAAACTTAAATACACCAAATTGGTCTCAGAGAAGTAGACCAGCGCCTGAAGTGAAAATGAGGATTCTTGGGAATGGAAGCCAATTCTTTGCTCTTGCATGTGTAACTCTGTAATTATAATGGCCCAAGGGAAAATACAATTTATTATGCAACAATTCATTATTCATACGGCTGATTCACACATCAAATGCGAAACTCCAAGTATACCGTCTATGTGGGGTGTTTGCTTGCTTGGGGTTTGGGGATACTCACTAAATAACCCAACCTTGCCTCCGATTTGCAGTCTACCTGCCCAGCCTCCAGAATGCAGGGGCTACAAGCACGCACAGCCAGATCTTCTGTGTATTTAAAAGGAGAAAAACTTTGTATTATTTATGAGGCAGGGCAATGAAGGCAACTTAGCTGAAAAGTTGCTGCCTTTTGCTACTTTGTTGCTGATGTGAGTTTGTGGAAAAGTTCCAAACTAGAAGCAAGAGTTACAAGGTAAAACTCAGAACCGACTAGGACAGTGGCAATGACCAAGTGTTGGCATTCAGAAGCACGGCAGAGCCTAAACTCTGAGACTGATCAGTGACAAAGGAGTCACATAAAACTCACAGAGCCCCGTTTCGCACTGAACAATTGGGACCTTTAGAAATGAGATTTTGCTCTAACCCAAAATGTCAGAACATTTTGTTATGGACAAAGGGCAGGGGAGATGACAGACTCCAGAAAGCAGAGGAATGAAACAAGGAGAAGTGTGATGAGGAGAAAGATCTGCAAGTTTCTCGTGGAGATTTGAAATCTCTGTGACTTTTTTATTATTATTGCTTTTAAACAGTGAGGTAATAGCCGTTAAGATGAGTCAGCAGAAAAAGACACTCCCACCAGACACATAAGCTGAGTTCCTTCCCTGGAATAGAACTCACCTAGTAGAGAAAGAAAACTAATTTCTTTAAGTCTCTCTCTCTCTCTCTCTCTGTGTGTGTGTGTGTGTGTGTGTGTGTGTGTGTGTGTGTGTGTGACTGAATGTGTGTCTGTATGCCTATGTATGCACACAAATAAATAAACAAATGTAATTTTTAAAGAAAATATATGATTAGGTGTCCAACAGAACGCCCTGATGATAGGTACTTGTAGTTCATACTTTACTGCCCAAGAGTTCACATTTCTTTTTACCAGTGTTCAACAAGTACAGCTATCCCTGACATATAGATGACTCTGTTATCCCATAATCAACACTTCACGTTTCTGTTGATCCTTTTCCTTGCTGCCTTCTCATAGCTCCATCTTCTGTGACCAGATGCCCATAATGCTTGAAAATTCCCAGAAGAACAGGCAGTGTCTGAGACTCAGCCCCAGTTGTTTGAATGACACTATCTCCCCAAGTTGGTGGCGCCATTTGCAGAGATTGCAAAACCTAAGAAATGGAATCTTGCAGGAGGAAATATGCAGAATTTTTCATCCTACAGTCTTATCCTCACCCAACTCTTTCCTGTATGGAGATGAAATATGATTACATGGATTCCAGACTCCCCTGCCCCAGACAGGTCTCCTATTTCTGCTGCCCTGCCTTCCCCTCCATAATGGACTGTTTCCTTCAGGAGCTATAAGACTAAAGAAACCCATTCCTCCTCTGAATTACTTTTGCAGTAGATTCTGTCCCAGCAACAGTCAAGTAATTAATACAGTCTGGCTGAAAAAACATTGTCTCAACCCAATCAAACCTGCCATGCTGATTTCCGTGTCAAACCAGTGGGTAGCCCTTAGTAAGATTAAACCATAACCCATCTGAGCTTGAGTTAAAATGCAAATCATTCCAGTTCTTACATACAGCTAGTGACAGAAAAAAATGTCCTATCTCAGAAGCAGCAGACATTTGTTCTCATTTGCATCATTCAAAATTTGGAACTTGGGGGGTGGGCAGTGTTTCTAGACTCTAATGAAGTGACCACAAGTTCCTTGGGGCATGAATATGGCCTGAACATGTGAGATTCCCCATCATTAGGATCTATTGATGAGTTAAGAGATGTCCTCATGGAACAGCAGAGTCCCTGAAGTTAAGAGGGTAGATCTCATCCTGAGAGTCTGGAGGAGACAGCTGACACCATCAGGGAAGCCTTCCAGACAAAGTGAAACAAATTAGACCCAACTGAAAAACGGAAGGTAGAGAGAATGGATGACTGTGTAGTCTTGGGGCATAAACAGACATTCAGAAACAGGGTAGACACAGGCTGGTGCAATGCACAGAGACCTGCCCAAATGACGGCAGATCTATACCAAAAATAAAAACACAGAACCCAGGGGAAAAAATATGAGATGATGCATACTTATTTGCATGCTTGCTTAAAGTTGTTGGTGACTGGGTCTTCTGTCATCCTCCTCAAAGTTGCAATCCACCTATGCATGTCTCCAGAGTACGGCAGCCACAGGCAGGCACCACCACATGCAGCTCACCTGTGTGTTTAAAGTAGAAACATTTTCATCATTTCTGAGACGTGGCAATGATGGTAACTTAGCTGGGAGTCTTGGTTGTCTGAGAAGGAAAAACACTGAATCTCCTAAGGGAAGTTATGACAGTGGCAGTGGGGTAGGGAGGAGCTGCATTCACATGCAACAGTGATGCTGTGATCTGATTTTTACATGATGAAAAAAATCTGAGCAAAACAATGGCTGGAAGACATGGAAGGAGGGTGAAGTGGGGTGTCTGGCCAGCACAATTAATTAGTATATGAAGGAGATGCCATACACTTCAAGGACTCAAGAAAAAGATAGTCAACAATTGTGTAGATTGAATTTTAAGCCGGAAGCAAATTATTGAATAGTGGTTATCCTCATAACACGGGAAAGCATCAGGGAGACAGGAAACTGTGAAGAGAAAAAAGTCAGCTCTGGGAACAAATTTGCTCCATTTGAGGTAATTTTTTGAAATGAGCAGACAGCAATGTCCTGGCAGGCACTAGGAAATATGTGTTAAAATGTGAAATTTATAAGATGTGACTGTAACACTCACCATCCATGTTTTTTGTCAGAATGATCAGGAAAATCTACAGACTAGAGAAATTCCCCAAGGGTGTGTGATGAAGAGAACGGCCCTGAGCCACAGAGAGCTTTGGGGGTCCCTGGAGAAGGAAGAATCAGTATTTGTGTCTTATCTCCTAGTTTGGTCCTACCACTATGATAAGGATGTGACAAGCTACTTGGGGAAGAAAGGGGTTTATCTGGATGACAGATTGCAGTGCACTGTCAAGGGAAGCCAAGACAGGAACCCAAGGCAGGAACCAAATGACGCAGAGACCGTGGAGGATCACTGCTCACTAGACTGATCTCAGGGCTTATTCAGCCTGCTTTCTTACACAGTCCAGACCACCTGGCTAGGAGTCCCACCACCCAAAATGCTCCAAGCCCTCCCACATCAATAACCAATCAAGAAAATGAGCTGCAGACCTGCTAATAGGTCAGCCTGATGGAGATGTTTTCTCAATTGAGGTTCCCTCTTTACAGTTGACTCTATGGCCTGTGTCCAGTCAATAAAAAACTAACCAGCACACTTTCTTTACCTGTTGCTATGTAAAATGCCCTGACAATAGCAGCTAAAGAAGAAAGGGTTCAGTCTAGCTCAGACTTCAGGGACAGGAAGTCAGGGCGCAGGACTTCAAAGCAGCTGGTCCCATGACGTACACAGCCAGGAAACAGAGCAATGAATGAATCTAGTGCTGCTCCATTCCCTTTACCTACTTTGACAGGCCAGGAGCCGAGTCAAGAAATGATGATCCCCACAGTAGGCTGGCCATCTTATCTCAATTAACACAGATAAGGCATACACAGAGGCTCATCTGTCTCCCGGGTGATTCTATACTCTTTCAAGTCAACAACCGACACTAACCATCACAGTATGTAAAAACACAAAAGAGAAACATACAAAAATACCAGAAACATGATTTTAAAAAGAAAACATCAGAGATGGAGAATTCTGAGAGCTTCAGTATATTCAACAGCTGATTCGACCATGCTAGCTTTCCCTCATACTCCACACTTCTGGTTCATGAACAACCATTTAAAGCTCTTTCACTAAGTATTAGCTATCTTTCGTCTAGTAGGAAGAAAAGAATTGAACAATATGATTTTGTAAGAAATGTAACCTTCATTGTCTCTGATAGTATTCTTTTTTAAGAATCCACTTTCCAAATAGTCAGAATGTAAATCTATGTCATACCTGCAAACTGAATTTTAATAATAAATTTCATCTCTAGTGGTGATAAACTGTAAAGGGCTGCACTAAAAGTACCTCTTCCCGCCAAGTGTTCTTAATATGACAGGAGCAAAAGGATATTTTTTTAATCAGTTCTACCAAAGGACAATATAATCTGATTATCTTTCTTACCCATCAGAAGCACAAGAATTGGACTGGAGAGATGGCTCAGCGGTTCTGAGTTCAATTCCCAGAAACCACATGGTGGCTCACAATCATCTGTAATAGGATCTGATGCCCTCTTCTGGTGTGTCTGAAGATAGCAACAGTGTACTAAAATATACAAAATAAATAAATTTGTTAAAAAGAATTGCAGACACAGAAGCTCGTGCACAAAGTTCAACCTCTTATTGTTACACGAGCTTCAACATTTGGAAAGTGTGCTGTCATGTGGGGTCACAGACTACCTGCCAATCTAGGTCTTCACAGACTGCAGTAGAAACCTTACATGGAAGTTAATAATAAATCAAATACACACTGGATGAGATGTATACAGGACCAAAAAAAGCCAAAGCGTACCTTTATTTTGTCAGCTTGTTACGAAGTTGACTCTGGGGCTAACATTAGTTTTCCTAGACACTCTAATCACATCCCATAGTAACACTGGTCTTCTCTTATTTAACAAATACTCTAGGCAAGCCAAACCTTCCAGGTCTCCCTGTTTCGCTTTATCCGGTACTCACATGTCTACTTTGGTTGGGCAATATCACAACCAAAACACCTCTACAGTTTCCTCTGCACAAAACCCAGTTATCACCATTGCCATTAAATGTGGTGGCTCTACTCCCCGAGTACATTCGGTGAGAGAGTGCCATCCCGGTAGCATGTGATGTCCGTGACTCTGCCATGAGTATTTCAAAGATTGATTTTTACTTGTATGTGCATGTGTTTGAGGGTAGTAGACATGTCCGTGCAAGTAGGGGCCAGAGAGTGACATCAAATGTCATTCGAAATTACTTCCCACCTGAGTTTTTTGAGATGAGATCTCTCATTGAACCCATTGATCACCCATTCAATGAGATGGCTGACCATTGAGCCCAAGAATCTGCCTCTCTCTGATGCCCCAACACTGGGATTGTAGGCACATGCCACTGTTTTTATTTTTAATCTGGATGCTGAGACTTGAACTCTCGAGTTCTCCGGATTCCATAGCTAACACTTAACCAACGGAGCCATCTCCCCAGTGTCAACTGTAATCTCTTGAAGATCCAGCTTCATAATATGCAAGGTTAACCATAGATATACCTTACCCTTCATGTGTGCTGGGAGAGAGAGAGAGAGAGAGAGAGAGAGAGAGAGAGAGAGAGAGAGAGAGAGAGAGAGAGAGAGAAAGAGAGAGAGAGAGAGAGAGAGAGTCTGAATAAAGCATGTGACACAAAAAAATTAGGTAAATCTCAGTCCTCATTAAGACTACAATCATCCACCCAAGGAAACCCAAAACATGTTAAGTATGTCTTTGTTCTAAGTTTTAGTTCTGTAGTATTTAGTTCTTGGAAGAATCAGAGTATATTAAACTATGTGATACATATGTTGAATAGATAGATTCCCAATCACTTATTGTAGTTTTTTTCACATACTGGAAAGGGAGACTCCATGGAGAGGCTCTGCTCAGCTACCACATGTGAACATAGAAGGGTTCAAGGAATGAGAGGGTATAATCCATGTTCAAGTTCTCAAGCTTAAGGCATCAGAGCCCAGCATGATGCGCCACTCATTTTCCCAACATTACCAGGGATCATGGGTTCCAAATTGGTATTAACCATGTAGGAGACCCTGACTAAATAATGAGTGGCTTCTCAGCAAACATTTAGCTGAACAGAAGCAAAGGGGCTAGGGAGAGCTATACAGATGTAACTCAGATGCGCCATACCTATCATTTTTAGAGAAATATTACCAATAAAGACAAAGCTGAAATTGAACCATTTGATTCTATGATTAAAAAAGCAATCTTTAATAAAAATCACAATTCCATGATATTACAGACTTGTTCCATTCCTTTTTCTAGCAGGACTCAGCCGTGAACTTACTCAGTCTTGCTTCTCTATCATCACCAACTGAGAAGCCAGTTCATAGTAGAGCAAAGATGAATGGGGTAAATCTGGCAAAGGATGACCTTTGTTCCCCCCAAAAGTAGCACAGGATCACCCAATCTGACACCAAGTACAGTGGCCAGAGTCTCCGTGGTGAGCCATCTGTGGGCATGAGACCTAGCTGCCACTTCTGAGCTGCTTTCCTTGGCTAGTTAGCTCCAAGAAAGGTCCTTCCTATTCCTGATTCCTAAGGCGGTGAGGTGACATCACCCATAAAGACAGTGTACATTCAACACTTAAATGCTGCTGGGAAGTCATCTTCAGCTAACAGTGGCTCTAACAACAAATTTTACTACCATAAGAGTTTGTTTTAGAGCTGGGCTCCCAACACTTAGATTACTTCCAAGTCTAATTGCTACAGTCAATGCCACAATCATTTCTGAGTTTTCCTCTCGTAACTGTAGTTTAAGTTATCATCTAAAGCAATGTGTTCATATATCTTCCTCTTTTTGTTATTTGTGCTTATTTTATCTGTCCCTCCCCATCTCCTCTCTCCCATCCCTACCCTCCACTCCCTCAGCCAAGGTCATACCTTGTTCTTGTTTTCCTCTCTTGCTATAGCTTCTTTTGTCCCTGTATCCCAGCTTGCTAGACCCCTTCCTCCTTACAACAGACCACCTCCCAAGTTTATGTCACATGTGCTCGAGAATCCTCTCTTCCCCCAACTTAAAATCTGTTCTTCATCTTTGATGGTCTTCTCTCTAGTCTCATAATCTACACACACACACACACACACACACACACACACACACACACACATCTTAGTTCCACATCTGAGAGAAAACTTTACTTACCATAATTATTTTGATTTTCCTTATGGATGAATGAAATTCCATTGTGTACACACACCACCACGTTTTCTTTAACACTTCATTGATGAACATGAAGTTGGTTCTATTTCTTAGCTACTATAAATAGTGGAGCAGGAAACATGGAAGCACAAGTGTCTTTGTAGTGTGTTGATGGTAGAGCCCTTTGAGGATATACCCAAGAGTGAAATTGCTAGGTCATATGGTTTTAGCATTTTTAGAAATCCCCATGCCATTTTTTCATTGTGGCTATGACTATTTACATTCTCATAAGCAATGAATAAGGAAGGAATGAAGGAGAGGAACTCTTGCCCCACATCCTTACCAGCAATTGTTGCTGCTCTTTTCCTAATGGTAGTCATTATGACTTGGTTAAGACAACATCTCAAATAGTTTAAATTCACTTTTCACCAAGGGCTATAGATGTTTCACATTTTCTGAGTGTTTATTGGTCTTTTGCATTTCTTCTTTTAAGAATGTTCTGAAAAATTCAGGGCTGGACATTTGTGTTTAATTTTTGCAGTACCTCACATGACCTGCATATTGATCCTGTCTGACGGGTACTCAGGAAAGAGCCTTCCTTTCTCTGGGAAGTCTCTTCACTCGTTTGCTTTGCTTTGTAGAAATATTATTGTTGTTGTTGTTGTTCATTATCTTTTTTCACAGTCCAGTCACCATCCCCTCCTACCCCACCCTCCAACTGCTCCCCATCCCACTCTTTTCATTTCATGCCATCTCATTGGTCAGTTTGAGGATTCCATCCTGTGCGCTTGGTGTTCTCCACAGAGAATCCTTAATTGTGTCTATTCTTGAAGTGTTTCTTCTGCCCTCTTCTTACAGTCTCTGAGTTCCAAGTCCCTTTCTCCTGTCCTTCCCTCCCTCCCTCCCTCCCTCCTCCCCTCTCTCTCCCTCCCTCCCTCCCCCCACACACACACCCTTAAGACAGGGTCTCACAGACTAGCCCTGGATCATTCTGTAGACCAGACTGGCCTTGAACTCAGATATCCACCATTTGTCTGCCTACCGAGTGCTGGTATTAAAGGCAAGCACCACTCCTGCCCAGTGAGTTTCAAGTCTTTACATTAGGTCTTTGATGCATTTTGAACCATGCTTTGCATAGAATGAAAGATGATGAATCAAGTTACGCTCTTGTACATGTAGATAGCCAGTTTTCCCAGCACCATTTAATGTAATCCTCACGCATTTATTTTCTTTTATACAATACTATTTTCTTAGTCATCAGCTAGGATATAAAATCACACACAGAAAAATAATCCTAACTCAGAGCTGCTCCTGAATAGCTACCATCCTGAATGGGGAAAGATGACTACATAATCGGCAGCTTGTCACTGTGTTCTGTGTACATGTATATCACTAAGAAGAACACAAATAAGAAAATTAAATTTTACATATTAGCCACCTGTACTTCTGATGAGTGTAATTTTACTTTGCACCTTTAATATCTATACTTATCCTTTTATTTTCAAATGATAATTTGCAGTTACAATTCCTAATCTGGAGGGACCTGGAGAAGATAAACCTGCAACCAAGACTCCCCTCCCTTCCTGTCTCTGCTGTTTTTCAGATACCCAAGGACTGCATGTGCTGCCGCAGACAGCTGACTGGTCCTGTTTTCCTCCCCAACAATATCTGTTGACACTTGGGTTCAAGAACAAAGAAGATGGGAAATTTTTGGAAAAAGTGTCAAATAGGAAGCTGCCCACCTTCACAGGTGATTGGGACCTCACTATGCTACTACATTTCAAAATAGGGCCAAGGATGGGACTTTGTCACAATACCCAGTTTATAGAAGGGCCTAAATAATAATTTTAAAAAGTTTGGTTATAAGGCTGCAATCTTTCTTAATTTTCTTGCAGGCTGGTTAAAAACAAACGGGGCTCTGATCTCAGGAGCGCTTTTCTCCAGGAACACATTGCACACTACCTGGAGTGCTTACTAACTCATTCCTAGCACTCCACTCCAGACACCATCGCCTGCCTTAGCCACTGACAGTACAACAGGCCTTCAGGCCTAAGGACTCAACAGTTAAAGTATTTGCCCTCAAACATGAGAACCAAAATTCCAATCTCCAGAATCCCAGAGGAATGCTGGATGAGTTTAGTGTAATTCTGCTTGTGAAAGGGAGAGATGGGATCACCAGAGCAAGTTGGCTACCTAGTCTAGCTATATCAGCAAGCTCTGGGTTTGATTGAGAGAACCTGCTCAATCAATAGGATGGAAGAGCAAGGAAGGCTGAGTCCTGCTATGAACCTTTGGCCCCTGTGTGTATTTTTGCACACACACATATACACACACACACACACACACACACACACACAAAGCAGTTAAACACACATGCATGCATGTACACACAAACACATATGCACTGGGAAAAGAAAAACAAAAGATATATATCTTTATCATTAATTAGCAAACGTGAAACAGCTTGTCGACTAGAACATGATATCAGAAGTGTATCAATGACAAATGCAGGTCACGTGGACTGTCTGCTAGGGCACTAACTTCTGCTCTCCTATTCTCCCACATAATTGGAAAAGAGCTTAAATCTCCTGAAGAGCACATCATTTGATGGTATTAAATAATTCTGGTTCCAATTTTCAAGAAAATGCTTACGTCAAACTGAAATCCCAAACTGTCAGCCAAACTCCTGACCAGACTGAACTGATTCCTTGTGTTTTGAGCACATAATTAAGAATTTGTGTTTTGTCAGATGCAGAACCCTCTGAGGTTTCCCTCAACCTCAAGACACATTCAAAGTCAATGACATCTTCACACTTGAACAATACCTAAGAGGAGCAAGACAAGCGACATGAGTGTTTATGACATTTTTTTTTCATATTCAAGACAAACATTCTGCATAGATGCATGAATTGTCACAGATTGGCTCTTAGATCTTTTGATAGAGACCATGAATGTTAGTTTCTAAAGGGTTATGGCGTCTCTGCTGTTCTCCTGGCAGATGTTTTACTGTTACACATCTGGCCTGCGGATGGGGCTACTGCCCACACTAAAGATTTGATATCTGTTAATATTGAGATATCTGTTTATAGCTCACTAAAGAAAGCATCCTGAAATGGAATTCTGAAAAAAATATAAAATTTTATTGTTACAATTTCTAGAACATAAAACCCCCTTCTCTCCACTGACCAGAGAAGATTCAGTGAGACACATGGAGATGGTGGGGAAGCGAATCCTGCCAATCCTGGACTTTATCCGAAGCACACAGCTGAATGTGAGTATCTGAGGAGTCTTTCTTCTGTCCCATGTTTGAACATCAGAGATTTCTAGGAGTGTTAAAAGTTAAAGAAGCAAACATTGTGATAGTTTTTGTTTTCCTTTGTTTTGCTTTTTTTTTCCCTTTAGAACAATGCACAGAAAATCACATTTACCAAACCAAACACATGTTAGCTAGTGACTCTATCCCATATCCATTCCTACACATGTTCCAGTGACACACTGGGGACCTGAGTGTTTTCCAGACAAATGTCTCCTTGAAAAGCTTTCCTTCTCTGTGCCTTCTAACCATCTAATTCAAGGCTGCCATGAATTGTTTTTACTTCTATTTTAAATCTATAGCCAAACATTAGCCAGCACAATGCTCTTCCTCATGTACTGAGCCATTGTGCAGCACTGCCTCATCTTATGCAGGAACTCAGTTTCACCAGCTCATGCCTGCCCACCCCGATCACCTGCAGGAGGTTACTCTAAATATCTCTGAGTGGCACATGGTGTTACAGAGGAATGATGTAATCCCTCTTCACGATCCAGGGAAAGTGTGCTCTCCCTCCATCTTGTGTCCTAAGACACACTAAGTGTGACCCAGGTTCCTTGCTGCTCTTTTACAAACCATACGTTCTTGAACTGAGAATACACAAAGAGAACTACTCATTAATATACTATAACGGTAACAGATTTCTCCCTCCTTTAATATTTTTCAAAAAGCCTTTAGTTGAAAATTGTAAAGAATCTTCTTCTGTGGCTTCTGTATTACGTTTGATTTGATGTTCATAGAAGGAGAACCGAGGGGGTCGTCCTGAGCAGCTACTTAACATCTGTTCAGCAATTACTTGCTCAATAACATCACCAAGCATTTTAGGAAAGCTATAAAATGTCTAATCTATTTGCATGATTTGTAAATGTATAAGTTACAAATAAAAAACTGCAGTGTCAGCTGTCTTTCTGCCGCAAAACCCCTTCTCTCTACAACTATCCTCCACTCGGTTACCTCACCTTTTATTTCTGCTGGTGAAGAATCCATCTTCAATGGTTCTTCAATGGCTTAACTTGGCTCAGGCTAGCTATTGTGCCAATGTAGTGTTATTATATTAAAATCTTCCGGCAGGGGCTTCCTTCCCCCCCCCAATGGTTTATGGTCCCAAATGAAAGGCACACACAGCCTTTATATTTAATATGCCTTAAGCAACACAAGAGCTGGGCAGATGCCTAGCCTCCGTGCTGCTAGAATCTACCTCCCAACAATAATCCTGATTACTACTTACTAATCTCTATGTTCCATCTTGGCTGCTCCTGACCCAGTTGAGCAGCCCTCTGGGCTGAGCTCTGCAGCCCCTTCACATGGCAGCTTCCCAGTCCTTCACTCTGCTTAGCCATGGCGTCTCTCCTCTGCCTTCCTCCCAAGCCTGCGAATCCTAAATCCAACCTGATTCTCCTCCCCAGATATTGGCTGCTGGCATGTTTATGAACCAATCAGAATTGACTGGGGGCAGGTTCCCAGGAGTTACATGCAGATCCTCTCGTGCAAACTAATTTGGGAGACCCCATTAGCATTGGAATACAAGCAGCCTTATGCCAAAATGCCATAGATCGAGTGGGGTTCAATGATAGACATTTGCTACCATCTTAAAGTGATTGCCCAAGATCAAGATGGCAGCCTAGTGTGGTTCCAGTAAGACCGTTGCTCTGGGTTTTCATAAAGCTGCATTTTCACTGTGTCCCCATACAACTCAGAGAGACAGAGAAAGAACACAAGTTCCGGCATCTATTTTTGCAAAGCCCCTCATCCCTTCATCACAGCCTGTTCTGCTTTGCTTTGAGTTGCTGTGATAAACACCATGACCAAAAGCAACTTGTGGGAGAAGGGGCTTATTTCACTTTATACTTTTAGTTAATAGCCCATCACTGAGGAGAGTCAGGGAAGGAACTCCAGCTAGGAACATTCCAGCAGGAACTGAAACAAAGACTGGCAAGCAGGCAACCAGTTGATTTGCTCTGGGGCTCGTGCTATCTCTGTCTGTCTCTATCTGTGTCTGTCTGTCTCTGGTCCCCACCATCTCCCTCTCTACATATATGTTTGTACACAGCCCCAGGACTATTAGTCCTGGTATGGTCAACAAAGTCCTTCCACTAGTCAATAATTAAGACAATCCTTACAGATATGAACACAGGCCAATCTGATCTAGACAACACCTCGAATGAGACTCTTTTCCTCCTTTGTGAGTCTTGGTTGTGCCAAGTTGATAATTAAAAGTGACCAGGTCAGGGCCCCATCCTCATAAACTCAGCTTACCCTAATTACCTGGTACACAAGTGACATCTCCAAACACATTCCCATTGACACTTGAGGTTGAACATATGAACTTGAAAGTGACACATTTTGTCCACAACAGTCTCATTAGCAATACTACAAATTTTGAGTCTTCTATGGTATACCTTTATCATAATCCTCTCTCTCACACACACACATACACACACACACACACACACACACACACACACAAACACACACACACACATATTCTCACTGTAACACTGGGTATTAAAGTCTTCATTACCAAGAATCATCATGTGAGCATTGGTTGATCGCCTCTGTGTATGGCTCTCCTGGTGACTCGGATGCTGTGTGCTGTAGGAGAGGTCTTCTGATGCTCTACGTCTCCGATTCAATGCCTACCTTACCTCCTAACTTGTTTGGAAACCAATGATATGATTTGCTGCTGTCTTGGATCACATGATCTAAGTGTCAGGCACTTTTTCAGGGTCCAACACTGCTTTCCTTCCTCACATACCCAAGTGTATCTTGACCACTTGGAAATTTGTATAAAAGTATCTTTATGGAGCTGAAAATGTCACCTCCTAACCAAAATTATGAGATTTTTGATATCCAGTCAACAAGATCCTCTGCTCTAAAATTGGTCTCAGAATAGTAGATGCCAGAAGTCCTGTTCTCTGTCTGTCTCACCTAGTTGTGAGTAACATTCACTTCCTGTCTTTGCTTTTGTTGGAAATAACACATTAGGAAGACTATCTCTATGGAAGTGAATGAGTGTAAAGATTCTCTGAGACAACATGTACTGGCTTCCAATATGTAGGCTCCCAACACTGGCTTCTGTGTCTCGTGGTTGCCCATCCACAGCTCCACAAAGCAGCAGGACCCAGTAAAGCTGACTGCAAAGGTAACTTAATGTAGCAAACAATGAGTTGGTCCCTGGAAAGTATTCCCATCTGCTACCATTAACAAGCAGTCTTAACAGTGTGTTTTTATCTATTTACATATCAAAGGCCATGCCTTGAATCACTGTACACTGTGCTGTCCATGCATTTCCCCTAGTTTGCGACTTCCGTAAAAGGAGCCATTTGGCCAAGGTGTGTAAGCCCTTTATTAAGCATTCGGGTTCATAGAAATTTAATTATTCATGCTGGTTTGGGTTTTGTTTGACAAAAAGGGTTGGTTCATGGATCTTTATTTTTCCTTGTACATCTCATGTGGTTTGATTTTTCTTCTAATACAGGGTAGTGCTGGGGTCCCATAATACTTAAGTCACTTTCCTTCCATCACTGACTCACTTAGCTCCCCCGTCACTTGCAAGACGAGTGTCTTCTCCAGCCATGAAGCAGATCTGCTGCCCACAGCCTGCAGCCTCCATGACCACAGACTCTGACTGTGAGCTATTAGCTCAATAAACATCTCAGTGCAAAGGAACCAGTATCCAAAGCATTGTGATCATAACATAGTGACTGATGTCTGAACAACATACCTATCCTGAAGAACCTGGGGATTTATCCATCATTCTTAATACAGTGATTCAGACATGACTTTGAATGACCAGTAAGACATCTATTAGATGTATGGATAGATAGATAGACAGACAGACAGACAGACAGACAGAGCAAGCTATCTATCTATTTGGGGCCTCTATCTTTATATCTAATCCCAGTCATTAAGAAAGTAAGAAGGATGCTTTGTGTCATATATGCTCAGATATTTTCTTAAACTCACTTAGACAATATTCCTTAATGTAAGTGGCTTCAGAGTATAAAAATAATATACGTTACAGGTTTGGCATTCATTAGGATTCAGGAAAGCCAAAACACAACATCAATCTTTGATATAATGCTATGATCAAAACCAGTTATATAATTTTTAAGCATTATCAGGCTTACATTGTCACATAAATGATGATTAATATGTGAATGTTTAAATAATACTTAGACAATACCAAGAATTCTCATGATACTTTCTCTAAACATATTAAATATTAACAAATATATAAATAAGAAGTATACATCCAACATCTTTAATTAGAAAAAAGTTAACATAATAGCATGCTGAATTATATTATAATGCTAAGTTATTATATCATTGCAAAATCTTTTACTAGTTACTTTAAATTTGAATTTCCCTATTGTGAAATAAAAGGGTACAGTTTTGTTCTCCATACAATAAATATATAAAAATAGGATAACAGAGGGCGCAGAACAGGGCGCGGCCCACCTGCCACCTGGATCAGCAGCTCCTAAAGCTTTAAAGACGGGGACCAGGAACACAACTTTGGAACTTCTGTTTCCACCCGGCGGCGACTTCAGGGCACAGAACAGGGCGCGGCCCATCTGCCACCCGGATCAGCAGCTCCTAAGGCTTTAAAGACTGGTGAGTAGGAGATCTGGGCAGCCAGGGAGCAGAGAGATCTCTGAAGAGTGCGCACGGTAAGCACACCCCCAGCCCTGCCTGATCCAGGGACCAGGAACAAAACTTTGGAACTTCTGTTTCCACCCTGCGGCGACTTCAGGGCACAGAACAGGGATTGGCCAATCTGACACCTGGACCAGTGGAGATCCAGGGACACAGACCAGATACAAGAGAAAGGCAAGAATATATCACTGACAACAAGATGGCAAGAGGAAAGCAAAAGAGTATGTCCCAAGGAAACCAAGACAACCTGGCAATACCAGAACCCAGCTCTCCCATAACAGCAAACATTGGAATGCCAAACACTCCAGAAAAAGAAGACGCAGACCTGAAATCATTCTTCAAGATGCTGATAGAGATACTTAAACAAGAACGGGGGGGGGGGAGTAAAAAGATTCAGAAGCTTTTAAAGAGGAAACAAAAAAAAAAAAAAAACCCAAAGAACTCAAAGAACTAGAGGAAAACAGAACCAAAGAGAGGAAGGAATGGAAGAGGGAATTTAAAACAGAAATTGACACAATAAAGAAAACACTAAAAGAGATAACCCTAGAGGTAGAACACCAAAAAGAGAAATCAGGAGTCACAGAAGCAAGCATTTCCAATAGATTACAAGAGATCGAAGAGAGAATCTCGGGGGCAGAAGACAACATTGTAAACATAGACAAAACAGCCAGAGAAGATGCAAAAAACAAAAAGCTCCTAACCTAAAATGTACAGGAAATCCAGGAAACAATGAGAAGACCGAAACTAAGGATAATAGGAATAGAAGAGGGAGAAGAGTATCAACTAAGAGGCACAGTAAATATCTGCAACAAAATCGTAGAAGAAAACTTCGCTACCCTCAAGAATGAGATGACCACGAGCATAAAAGAAGCCTTCAGAACTCTAAATAGGTTGGACCAGAAAAGAAATACCTCCCGACACATAATAGTAAAAACATCAAGTGCCCAAAGCAAAGAAAGAATACTAAAAGCAGTAAGGGAAAAAGGTCGGGTAACATATAAAGGCAGGCCAATCAGAATCACACCTGATTTCTCAACGGAGACTATGAAAGCTAGAAGAGCCTGGACAGACATCATGCACACCCTAAGAGAGCACAAGTGCCAGCCCAAGCTGCTATACCCAGCAAAACTATCAATCACCATAGATGGAGAGATGAAGATATTTCAAGACAAATCTAAATTTACACAATATATGACCACAAACCCAGCACTACAACGAATTATAGGTGGAAAACCCAATACAAAGAGGAGAACTACATCCTAGTAAAAACAAGAAAACTCCTAAGCAAAAAAAAACCAAAAGAAAAAGACACAGACACAACTCAACCTACAAAAGCAATAATAGCAGGAAACAGAAACCACTATTCCTTGATATCTATTAACATAAATGGACTCAACTCCCCAATAAAGAGACATAGGCTATCAGACTGGATACATAAACAAAATCCAGCCTTTTGCTGCATACAGGAAACTCATCTTAGAGACGAAGACAGACACTATCTCACAGTAAAAGGGTGGGGAAAAAACTTCCAACAAACAGTCCCAAGAAGCAAGCTGGAGTGGCTATTCTGATATCGAATAAAGTAAATTTCCAACCAAAAGTTATCAAAAAAGATAAGGAAGGACACTTTTTACTCATTACCAGGGAAATCTCTCAGGAGGAACTCTCAATCCTAAACATATATGCTCCAAATAAAAAAGCACCCATATTCATAAAAAAAAAAAAACCCTACTAAAGCTCAAAAAAAACATTTCACCCCACATAATAATAGTGGGAGACTTTAACATCCCACTCTCCCTAATGAACAGATCATGGAAACAAAAACTGAACAAGGACACTGCAAAACTAGCAGAGAATTTGAACCGACTAGAATTAATAGATATCTACAGAACATATCATCCTAAAGTAAAAGAATACACTTTCTTCTCAGCACCCCATGGCACCTTCTCAAAAATTGACCACATAATTGGACACGGAACAAGCCTCAATTGATATAAAAAGATTGAAATACTCCCATGCATCCTCTCAGATCACCATGGTCTACGGCTGGTCTTTAACAACAACAAAGACCACAAAAAGCCCCCATACACATGGAAACTAAACAACTAAACAACGCTCTGTTAAATGATAGCAGGGTCAAAGAAGAAATAAAGAAAGAAATTAAGGATTTTCTAGAATTCAACGAAATCGAAAACACAACATACCCAAACCTATGGGATGCAATGAAAGCAGTACTGAGAGGAAAACTCATAGCCCTAAGTGCTTCCAAAAAGAAACTGTAGAGAGCATACATCAACAACCTGATAGCACAGCTAAAAGCCCTAGAACAAAAGGAAGCAGATATACCCAAGAAGAGTAGACAGCAAGAAATAATATAAATTAGGGCAGAAATAGACCAAATAGAAACAAAAAGAGCCATTGAAAAAATCAACAAAACCAAGAGTTGGTTCTTTGAGAAAATCAACAAGATTGATAAACCCCTAGCCAGACTAACTAGAGGGCAAAGAGAGAGTATCCAAATTAACAGAATCAGAAAGGAAAGTGGAGACATAACAACTGAAACTTAGGAAATTCAAGAAATCATCAGATCCTACTACAAAAACTTATACTCCACAAACTTAGAATATCTGGAGGAAATGGATGAATTCCTAGACAGATACAAGATCCTAAAGTTAAACCAGGACCAAGTAAACCATCCAAATAATCCCATAACACCTAAAGAAATAGAAGAAGTCATCAATAGCCTCCCAACCAAAAAAAGCCAAGGTCCAGATTGGTTCAATGCAGAATTTTATAAGAAATTTATTGCGGATATAACACCAATACTCTCCAAACTATTCCACAAGATAGAATCAGATGGAATACTGCCTGACTCATTTTTTGAGGCTACAATAACCCTCGTACCTAAACCACACAAAGACCCTACAAGGAAAGAGAACTTCAGACCAATCTCACTTATGAACATTGATGCAAAAATACTCAACAAAATCCTTGCAAACCAAATCCAAGAACACATCAAAATGATCATTCATCATGACCAAGTAGGCTTCATCCCCGGAATGCAGGGATGGTTTAATATAAGGAAATCAATCAATGTAATCCACCATATAAACAAACTCAAAGAACAAAAATCACATGATCATCTCACTAGATGCTGAGAAAGCATTTGACAATATTCAACACCCCTTCATGTTAAAAGTCCTGGAAAGAACAGGAATCCAAGGTCCATACCTAAACATAATAAAAGCAATATACAGCAAACTAACAGCCAACATCAAATTTAACGGTAAGAAACTTGAAGCAATCCCACTAAAATCAGGGACTCGACAAGGCTGCCCACTCTCCCCTTACCTATTCAACATAGTACTGGAAGTCCTGGCTGGAGCAATTAGACAGCAAAAGGAGATCAAGGGGATACAAATCGAAAAGGAAGAGATAAAAACATCACTCTTTGCCGATGACATGATAGTGTACTTGAGTGACCCCAAAAATTCCACCAGAGAACTCCTACAGCTGATAAACAAGTTCAGCAAAGTGGCCGGATACAAAATTAACTCAAACAAATCAGTAGCCTTCCTATACTCAAAGGACAAACATGTGGAGAAAGAAATTAGGGAAAAGGTACCCTTCACAATCGTTACAAAAACTATGAAATACCTTGGTGTGACTCTAACTAAGCAAGTGAAGGACCTATACGACAAGAACTTCAAACCTCTAAAGAAGGAAATTGAGGAGGATCTCAGAAAATAGAAAGATCTCCCTTGCTCATGGATTGGAAAGATCAACATTTTAAAAATGGCCATCCTCCCAAAAGCAATCTACAGATTCAATGCAATCCCCATCAAAATTCCAACACAGTTCTTCATGGAATTAGAAAGATCAATGTGCAATATCATATGGAACAACAAAAGACCTAGAATAGCGAAATTCATCCTCAACAACAAGAAAACATCTGTGGGAATCACTATCCCTGACCTCAAGCTATATTACAAGGCAATTGTGCTGAAAACTGCATGGTACTGGTACAGAAATAGGCATGTGGATCAATGGAATAGAATAGAAGATCCAGAAATGAGCCCTCATGTATACGGTCACCTGGTATTTGACAAAGGAGCCATAAACATTCAATGGAAAAAGGACAGCCTATTCAACAAATGGTGTTGGTCCAACTGGCACTCAGCATGCAAAAAAATGAAAATAGACCCTTTCTTGTCTCCTTGTACAAAGCTCAAGTGTAAGTGGATCAAAGATCTCCACATTAAACCAGATACACTGAAACTATTAGATGAGAAAGTAGGGGAAAACCTTAGAACACATAGGCACAGGAGAAAATTTTCTGAAAAAAACACCAATGGCTCAAGCTCTAAGGTCAAAGATTAACAAATGGGACTTAATGAGATTGCAAAGTTTCTGTAAGGCTAAGGACATTGTCAGGAAAACAAAACGGCAGCCAACAGAATGGGAAAAGATCTTTACCAACTCCACATCAGATAGAGGCCTAATATCTAAGGTATACAAAGAACTCAAAAAGCTAGACACCAGAGAATCAAACAACCCTATTAAAAAATGGGGTACAGAGCTAAACAAAACATTCTCAGCTGAGGAATATGGAATGGCTGAGAAACATCTGAGGAAGTGCTCGACATCCTTAGCCATCAGAGAAATGCAAATCAAAACAACCCTGAGATTCCACCTCACACCAGTCAGATTGGCCAAGATCCAAAACTCAGATGACAACAGATGCTGGCGAGGTTGTGGAGAAAGAGGAACACTTCTCCACTGTTGGTGGGGTTGCTCACTAATACAACCACTCTGGAAATCAGTCTGGCGATACCTCAGAAAATTGGACATAGTACTACCTGAATACCCAGCTACTCCACTTCTGGGCATATACCCCAGAGACACTTTAATACACAACAAAGATATATGCATCACAAAATCATAGCAGCTCTATTTTTAATAGCCAGAAGCTGGAAAGAACCCAGATGTCCTTCAGAAGATGAATGGATACAAAAATTGTGGTACATTTACACAATGGAATACTACTCAGCCACCAGAAACAATGACTTAACCAAATTCTTAAGAAAATGGCTGCATCTAGAAAATATCATCCTGAGTGAGATAACCCAGTCACAAAAGAACAGACATAATATGCAGTCACTGATAGTGGGAAGCTAACCCTAGAGGCTCGCACTGCCCCAGAAACAACTCACAGACTGTATGAAGTCCAAGAAAAATAGAAAACAAAACAAAAAAAATAGTCATGCTCAATCCTTACCCACCAAGAACACATTGACAAATTCTGGGTTGTACCCTGTATTACATGTACTGTCTGCTCATTGTTTAAAAAAAAATCTTTACACACCAAGAAAACTTTGACTATTTCCAGCTTGCATCTTGTTTTACATGTACTTTTTGCTCATTGTAACTGGTGGGATCTTGATCACACTATCAAACCTTTAAAAAAACAAAAAAAAAAAAAACAAGTACTGACAAAAATGTATTATATACTTTTATGCAAAAAATTGCTTAAAATCTGTACATTTATCTTTGTTCTTTAAAATAAAGTTGTAAAAAATAGGATAACATATCTTCAAAGAAGCATATTAAACATAAAGTGAGTATAACAAAATTCTAAAGCCTTTTCCTCAATCTATGCACAGATCTTATTTTTTCACAGAAATTTTCTTATCTTGCAAACTTCTGAAGTCAGACAGAGAAGCCTGGCTATAAAAGAGGGCTGAATGTTTTGGATCTGTGGCACAGAAGTCTTTGCTCTGTTGACATGTGCTCTCTCTCTCTCTCTCTTCCCACCCCCGTGTGTGTGTGTGTGTGTGTGTGTGTGTGTGTGTGTGTGTGTGTGTGTGTGTGTATGTGTGTGTCACTCCAAGGGTACATGAATTTTAACCTCTTGCATGAGCTGGTAGACAGCAAAGTTGGTAGTCTTCCCTGGACTCATGATCCTGTGTTTCAGACAGTGATATCCTTTACACTCTGACACAGGCTAAGTTTACCTGTCTCCGTAGACGGCTTTTCCAGGTTCACGGTGCATAGATAAACAACGATGTTCTGATGTTTTTATAAGCTATAACCTAAAATAGTCCAGTATGAATGTCAACCCCTCTCTCCAGCATCCTTGTGTGAGGGCTTATTAATTTTTTCTCTTAATTCCTGCTTCTGAAGACTGTAGTTCTAAGGTCTTCAGTTTCCCCTTGTGGTTCTGTGCTTTTCCACCATTAGCCTCGCTGGCTGTTAGCAGTCTTGAACCATCTACACTGCGTCCCCTGCTTAAATGCTTAAGAATTCAGATCATTAAATCTCTTGCCATGCATGAAGCTCTCTTCCCAGGGTGACTTACCAAAAAGTGACGTAACTAGCCATATTTTAATAACTCGTTGATTTTACTTTTCATTTCCTCCAGACAAGCATGAAAAGTTGTTGGCATGTGCCCCTTTAAAGGGAACAATGTGTCTTATTCACTCTCCACTTGAGGGGAACCTTTCTATATGCTATGCCAAATGGAAATGGCCTCCAAAGGCTAGCCTCTGCCTCTCGCAGGACTAGACAGCACACTTATTTGCTAAGCATTTATCCGTAATTGCTGCTAAATCCAGGCGATTCTCTGCCAGAGCCTTCATTTGAACTTGCTATTTGCCTAACCTTCATTGCACCCAGGTGAGGTTTTAGCTTCAATCTTGGCCACTTTATTACCCTCACTCCAGAAGCTAAGGGGCCATTTGATGGCTCCTAAAGTCTTACCAGGAGCGCTCACACCCTTCCCCACAACTAGACGCTTACCCTAATTCCTTCATTTCCTTGATTTTTCTCGCAGCAGCCACATTCAAACACCCCTGCTGACACGGGATATTGATGTTCGTCTTTTTCCACTCAGTCTTTCAAAAGCCCTCATCCTGCATATAGACAACATTGATCTATAGCTTCCTGATAGGCAAATTGCATTCGGCTGTGGGGAAGGGAGGGGCGAGCGACTATTAGAGGAGTAGGTTCCTTCCCTAGGATCTCATTCAGATGGAGGGCTTCCTGTTTTGTTATGCACCCAACAATCAGGCTAACAAAGCACTGTTGCTTTCAACTATTTTTATTTTTCCCAATGTTTTGGAAAATTACACTAATAGATTATTCTCCCTGAGCATGCTGCAGTCGGTTCTGTTCTCTGAAGTTGAGTCACTACAGCAGCTCTCTACAGTTAGCCCTATTGTTTCTTTTAAGAAGGACAAAGGAAGCAATTGTTCTTCAGTAAGAAAAAAAAAAAGGTCTCTCCTTCCCGCTTGCTTTTCGAGGCTTCACAAAATGTCATTGTTCAGGGACCATGTTGCAAACAGCTAGCTTTTTCATCAGTTCAGGCAAAGGACCTCATACCCACTGTCTGGAATCATCACTCCTAGAAGTTCATAGACTTTCACAGAAATAACTACTCAGAAACAACAGCTAGAAATGGAAGGTGGCACTTGGAAGGCACAGGTAGCCCTTGAGGGGAAATCAAGCCAAAAGAAGGCCCACCCTTCGTTCATTCCCAGACTCTAAGCAAGTGACACCTTTTTGGGCTTGCTGTCAGTCACAACACTGCCGTGACACTAGAGAGCATCACTTTCTAATTTCAAGTTGAAGTTCAGATGATCAGAAATGCTCTTTTCTATCAGTGTTTTTCTCTTTAGTGGAAAATTTCTTTTTTAGGAAGTGACTTAGTTAGGGCTTTACTGCTGTGAACAGATACCATGACCAAGGCAACTCTTTTGAGGATAGCATTTAATTGGGGTTGGTTTACAGGTTCAGAGGTTCAGTCCAATATCATCAATGCAGGAATATGGCAGCATCCAGGCAGGCATGGTGCAGGAAGAGCTGAGAGTTCTACATCTTCA
Source organism: Micromys minutus (assembly GCF_963924665.1). NCBI lineage: Eukaryota > Metazoa > Chordata > Mammalia > Rodentia > Muridae > Micromys > Micromys minutus. Next base: position 26,935,174 of record NC_137984.1, read on the forward strand.
TCTGCAGGCTGCTGGCAGAACACTTGATTCCAGGCAGCTAGGACTAGGGTATTAAAGCCCACACCCACAGTGACACACCTACACCAACAGGGCCACACTTTCTAATAGTGCCACTCCCTGGCCTAAGCATATACAAACCATTGCAGGAAGAAATCTCATGTTTCCTTCAGGGAGTCAGTTGATACAAATTCACAATCTAAGATAGTCCTTACCAAATTGTAAGCTACAGGAAATGGTGTCATATAAGCTGCTCAAGATGTCTGGATATGGAGGCAGGTGTCTATATAAGCCTTATTTCTAAGACTACACAGCAAACCCAGGGACTTACTAAAAGAAGCAAGGGCATTGCTAACAACCTGCTTATCAGACACACCCAAAGCCTCTGCTGGTCCAGAAGTCCTGTGGGAAGGATCCCAGTCACCAGCTTTGATTTTGAAGACAGTAGCTGCCAAACACCCTCAGAACCCAGCAAACGTTCAAGGCTTTAAATTTTGATCACCATGTGTTCCCCCACGAATCTTTCCTGAAGAGAAACCTGGGAACTCTATCACATGTTCTGTCTTTCCTATTAAGCATTACAACCTGTTTTTGACTTTGTAGAAGAGGTGGCAACTTCTCTTCTGTGCCTGGCAATAGCAAATACACAGGAAAGCCACCCTATCCTATGTTGCCTCATTTCCAGTAAACCAGGGATACCCATATATCCATAAGGGGGAGCACTTTACAATGAGTTGAACAATCTATCACAGTATAGATTTTGTCATCTATTGAAACAGCAGCTCTAGTGGCTAGAGCAGATGGGGTAACTACAGGGTCAGGGTACAACCCACCCTCAGAAGAACTAACAATAAGGATAGAGCTGTTTGTTCAAATTGCATAAACGGCCTTTGACACACATGAGAACAGGAAACTCTTGGTGGATGTGATGCTTTGATAATGTAAATAAAGTCACCTGAAGGGGGTCACAGGCCTGTGAGAGGACAACTAGGAGAGCCCAGGGAAAATTCCAACCTGATTTTTCTCAAGAGCCTATTCAGGGCAACTGGAAAACCCATCTCAACAGTCCTGCTATCAGCTGCCTTTCATGTATCACCACCTTCTTATGAAAAATGTAGAGGCCAATTCTGTAGCAATGAATTAGTTTAACTGCTTAGGCTCCTGGCAGGTGACACACCCACACTGGTTCTGGATTCACAAATGAAAGACACACACACACACACACACAGAGAGAGAGAGAGAGAGAGCTAATTTTGCTGTGACTTGATTAGCTCAATGGTTGGGCACTTTGTTTTTTAATTGGATATTTTGTTTACTTACATTTCAAATGTTAGCCCCTTTCTGGGTTTCCCTTCTGGAATCTCCCTATCCCCCCTCCCCCTGACTTTCTGAGAGTGTTCCCCCACTCACCCACTCTCTCCCATCTTCCCATCCTGGAATTTTCCTTCGCTAGGGTATTGAGTCTTCACAGGGCCAAAAGCTTCTCCTCTCCCACTGATGCCTGATAAGGCCATCCTCTGCTACATATGCTATTGGAGCCATGGGTCCCTCCATGTGTATTCTTTGATTGGTGGTTTAGTCTCTAGGAGTTCTGGGGGTTCTGTTTCATTGATATTGTTGTCCTTCCTGTGGGGTTGAATACCCCTTCAGCTCTTTTAGTCCTTTTTTAACTCCTCCATTGGGGACCCCATTCTCAGTACAATGGTTGGTTGAAAGCATCCAACTCTGTGTTTCTCAGGCTCTGGCAGAGCCTCTCAGGAGACAGCTGTACCTGTCAGCATGCACATTTTTGGCATCCACAATACTGTCTGGATTTGGTGACAGTATATGTGATGGATCCCCGAAGTCTCGGGATGGCCTTTCCTTTAGTCTCTGCTCCAAAATTTGTCTCTGTATTTCCTCCTGTGAATATTTTGTTCCCACTTTTAAGAAGGACTGAAGCATTCGCTTTTTGGTCTTCCAACTTCTTCACCTTCATGTGGTCTGTGGATTGTATCTTGGGTGTTCCGAGCTTTTGGGCTATTGTCCACTTATCAGTGAGTACATACAATGTGTGTTCTTTTGTATCTGAGTTACCTCACTCAGGATGATATTTTCTAGTCCCATCCATTTGCCTAAAAATTTTATGAATGCATTAATTTTAGTAGCTGAGTAGTACTCTATTGTGTAAATGTACCAAAATTTCTGTATCCATCCATCTGTTGAAGGACATCTGGGTTATTTCCAGCTTCTGGATATTACAAACAATGATGCTATGAACATAGTAGAGAATGTGTCTCTGTTATATGTTGGAGCATCTTATGGGTAAATGCCCAGGAGTGGTATAGCTGGGTCCTCAGGTAGTACTATGTCCAATGTTCTGAGGAACTGCCAGACTGAATTCTAGAGTGGTTGTACTAGTTTGCAATCCCACCAATAATGGAGGAGTGTTCCTCTTTCTCCACATCCTTGCCAGCATCTGCTGTTACCTGAGTTTTTGATCTTAGCTATTCTGACTGGTGTGAAGTAAAATCTCAGGGTTGTTTTTATTTGCATTTCCATGATGACTAGGGATGTTGAGCATTTCTTTGGGTGTTTCTCAGCCATTCAGTATTCCTCAGTTGAGAATTATTTGTTTAGCTCTGTACCCCATTTTTAATAGGATTATTTGATTCCCTTGGGCCTAACTTCTTGAGTTCTTTGTATATAATGGATATTAGTTCTCTATTGCATATATGATTGGTAATGATCTTTTTCCAATCTGTTGGTTACTATTCTGTCCTATTGACAATGTTCTTTGCCTTACAGAAGTTTTGTAATTTTATGAGGTCCCATTTGTCAATTCTTGATCTTAGAGCATAAACCATTGGTATTCTGTCAGGAATTTTTTTCCCTGTGCCTATGTGTTCTTGGCTCTTCCCCACATTCTTTTCTATTAGTTTCAATGTATTGGGTTTTATGTGAAGGAGGTCTTTAATCCACTTGGACTTGATCTTTGAACGATTGAGAACTTCTAAAACTCCCCAGGGCTAACACACACTCCCCTCCCGTATTCCTGGCTTAATACTTTCAGAATCTATATTTTATCTTTGCTGCCCTGTTACCTTCTAGGCTACCCATAGGGCCGCTTTACCTTTCCTGGCTGATCTCTGTCCTGCAGCTCTTAAATCTGATCCCTCTGCCTCCAAATCATGAGATGCTCTTCCTTTCCTCCTCCTTCTCTTCCTCTGTCCCTCATCTTCCCAATCTAAAGGTTCTACCTCTGTCTTCCTGCCCAGCCATTGGCTGTACAGGAATTCTTTATTACCAGTCAAAACCAGCTGAGAGCAGGCACCCAGTGCATCTGAAAGCACAGCTTTCAGGAGCTGAATTACAAAGCATATGAACTAATTCCAAAGTGCTGCTCAAGTGATAGAAGGAAACATGTTGTTGCACCAGATCCTGTTGCTTTTAAAACATGTAAATGATTCTAGTATAATAGTACACATCTTGAATCCTAGGAGACAGAGATGGATCTCTATGAATTCAAGGCCAGCCTAGGCAGTGTAGACAGTTTTAGGCGATCTAGGGCTACATAATGAGGCTTGGTATAGGGTAAACAATACACAGATACATACATAAATAGATAGATAATAGATGATAGATAGATAGGTAGGAAGATAGATAGATAGATAGATAGATAGATAGATACATAGATAGATACATAGATAGATACATAGATACATAGATGATAGATTATAGATACATGGGTGAATAAACAGATACATAGACAGATAGACAAACAGATAGACAGATCAATTATATATATATATATATATATATATATATATATATATAGAGAGAGAGAGAGAGAGAGAGAGAGAGAGAGAGAGAGAGAGAAATAAAAGATAGTGTATTTTGCCTGACCCTGACTTGATTTTCATCTGAGAGGTCTCTGGTTCTGTGTTCTTGTTCTGAAACATTCCTTTCTCCTGTGTACCAGGGGAATTTCCATGCATGCTCAGGTGTGATGGAGAAGTTGCACTATGCCAGCCTCCTCAGCCGGCTGCAGAGAGTGAAGGAGCAGGCCCAGGTGATCAATCAAGCAATGGCAGAGCTGGCAACGGTCCCTTATCTGCAGGACATCAGTCAACAGGAGGCAGAACTGGTAAGTATTTGTTTCTCTTTGTTTAAGCCTTTACAGGCCCAGAGCCAACAGAAGACTGATGGGAACTGAAAAGGCTTGTGGTAATAACTGTTGTCTGGAGGGAGATGCCAGTCCTCATACAGCATTCAAAGGAAGGCACAGAGAGACGAGAGCAGTGTGGATCTGTGTGACGGCTTTCCCTTTCCTTTCTCCCCTTTCTGTATATTTAGCAAGAATCTTGTAATGTGCAAAAACATAGGAAAGGGATAATTATTCATATTATATAAAAAGCTTTCATTTCAATTAAAATGAAAGCATATATGCATATATATATATGTAAACACATTCATAAAACTAGACATTTTGTTCTTATACAAACCCAGCCAAAACCTACTTAGGAATAGCTTAGAAACAATCTTCAAACAGATGTGTGTATTATAATCATAATTAATATTAGAAATCATACCACCTCATTTGAAAAGTAATTATTGAACAGTGTGCTGCCCATTCAAGGAGAGGTCTAGAGAGCCTAATGTGTCATGGGGAAGGGCTCTTCACTTTGAAGCTTTAATTGAGAATAGCTAAAACTAATTATAGACTTGAATTGAATTCTCAGCAGAAGGATGAGAACAGCCCAACCTGATTACCTGTAATTTTCAGATAACTAAAGGGACCCTCCCTCTTTGAGCTTTTACAGATGAAACGAAGAAATGAGCTTCCAATGTTTATGGTATTTAACTAGACTTTTTTAAAAGTGTACTGAATAAATACTGATCTTCGGATTAAGCATTAAGTGTAACAGTCTCCCTAACCCTGTAAGAATGTCTTGCATACTAAAGATGAAACCAGTGAAATAAACCTGTTTTTTTTTTTCTGGGAAATTTTAAGTCCAAACTAGTGATGATGCTACCTGGCCCATGGTGCTGGAGTGCAGAACACCCTCTTAAAGGCTGTGTTCACCCCACCCCCCAGGCAGCAATCAACAGTGTGGTAAGTGTATGTTGCCATGGTGTAGACAGTTCGAGATGATTAAGGCCCCTCTAAGATAAGAGAAGCAAAGAAAGATACTAATTTAGAAAGGAAAATGTTGGTCCTATCTTCTCAAAAAGCACATTCAAGTCTTTTTTAAAAAAAAGAAGAAGAAGAAGAAGAAGAAAAAAAAAACATGAAGAGGAATTCCCTGCAGAAAACCTCACACCTGTGAGGATTCCCTACCCGAGAAATGCTTGGTTTCCAAAATGTGCACCAAGGGCTCAAAACCAACATCATCAACATACCTTCCAAGTGTATGATTTTTATCAGTAGCTTATACTTTATACAATGGTATTTCGTGGGTTATTTTTATATGTTATATACTCCCAACATGTAGAAAGATAGACAGCCAAAATTACTGGATGACAGGTAGCTAAGTGGGTAGACAGATTGATAGATGATGGACAAACAGACAAGTAGGTGAGTGCGTACAACCCCACCATTCAAACAGTCTGTGTCTTTCAACACTTTATGCCATACTCCTCACATAGATTTTACTTTGCAGTTTCCAAGTATCGGTCAGCCTTAGAAAGTCAGCCCCAACCTGCACTGGTAGAGCACCATGAAAACAGAGACTGTTCAACAGAGGCCTTTTGACTGATTTGGCTCCCTGCCTTCCTGATTGGGCTCTGCAGCACCAGAGAGATCATCCAAGGGTTAAACACTCAGGATCACATGTCCTGATGCAGCCCACCCATTCTGAAACTTGTTGTCACTATCCTAGTAGAGCTTTGAACTTGGTTTTCTCCTGCCTCAGCCTCCCAACTGCCATGACTGTTGTTTGGCTGTTTGTTTGTTGATGTTCATTTCTTCTGAAACAAAGTCTCCGGTAGACCAAACTCACTACTACCAGAGGCTGGTCTTGAGCTCCTGATCCTCCTGCCTCCACCTATCAAGTTCAAAAATGGCGGTCACACAGCACTACTCCTTGATCATCCCATTCTTTTCAACTGGAATATAGCAAGTGGCTCTTTGGTAGGTAAAGCGTGCAGGGGCAAAGGGACTTTGAAAACAAAAGAGGGGGAAGAAACGAACAAAGAATAGTTATTTCAAAACGTTAACAGAGTTAAAATGAACAAGATTGTCTTAAGAGGCAATAAAACATCGCAGTTGAGTATTGTCCTCTGGAGAGCTTTTTGCATGATGCCTAGAATTATGATACATTAGCCTCGGGAGGAAATGCTAAAACACATTCGTATACTACATGCCATTTCCTGAGAGAATTAACTCCTGCCATCATTCTTTACAGCCCAGATCTGTTTTTAACAAAACATCAGCACTCGATACATTAAAACCTATAGCTTCCTACAGATTTCCAGGAAGACTCCGCCCATTGTTTCCGATAGCTTCTGCAAGCAGCGGTCCTCAGTAATGACTGGAACAGAGGCGAGGTGGCCATCTTCATTGTGGGGAATATGAGTGATAAAACCACCAGCATACAAACGATTTTTTAATTAGGTTTTAATCTGTGCTTTTAGAGAAGTTATTTCTGTGCAAATGCCACGCTGATAACTTTTATCTTGGTATCACAGCTGCAGTCACTAATGGCAGACGCCATGGACACCCTTGAAGGAAGAAAGAGTGATAAGGAGCGGGTGTGGAATACAATCCAAAAGGTAAAATTCTGAGCTGAAGGAAAATACATCTTATCCTCCGAGGAAATGTCCACCTCGGGTCAAATCTGTCTAGAAGATAAAAAAGAAATGAAAGAAGTCCCTGGGGTTGTTTTCGGTCTGTGTTCTTTGTGAGGTGAATACAGCGGAGAGAATTAGAAATGTAACCAAAGCTAAGGATGGGGTTTTTGTTTTGTTTTTATTATTATTATTACTTCCCATGCACTGTGGTCATTGTACTGATCATTCTTCCTGGTCATGCTTCTTTTTACTTTCTACTTAAATGGCTGTTTCATATATACACACATACATACACACATATTATATGTATGTGTGTATGTATGTATATATACATATGCATATGTGTATATATACACACATATATACATACATATGTATATATGTGCATGAATATATATGTTATTACATATATATACATACATATACATATATATATGCATCTCTGAGCCCTGGCTGGCTTTAAACTCAGAGAACTGCCTGGCTCTACCTGGGATTAAAGGCATGTGCCACCACTGCCTGGTTTGTAATGACAATTTTTAAAACAATTTTCCTTGGAATTTTCATTGATTTTTTTTCAGCTACTAATTTTTTCTTTTGTTTTGTTTTATGTTTTTTTTCCCCACTCACTTCAGATGCAATAGCTACAGCCCAGCTCAAGCTCCAGAATCTCACACATTGGTGGGTTTGGTCAGGGAGAAGCATAATGGCTAGTTGCTAGTGCTCAGGGCAACATTACAGAGAGGCACCTGGCCCCAGGTACTCAGGAGGAGTTGTATGGGTGACAGTATAGGTCTGTCTGAAGATGTAAGGGTCGATTAGTAATGGCTAGGCCTCCAATACACTTCCAGATAATACATTCTGATTGCTCTATTCCCAATTAATTCTCCTCCCATCGTTTGTGAGATCCTGAGGTCAGGAAACAGAAAAGGATCTGAACAAAAAAGGCTTTGGTCTGAAAGGTTCACTCCCAGCTAGGAGAGCTCTGGTAAATCTAAAGAGGATCTTATGCTCTAAAATGAACTCATAAATCTCACGATATACGTGGGAAACAAAATCAACAGAATTTGTAGATACTTGAGTGTCCATCACAACAGAAAGGACATTAAGGATCAGAGATACATTGCTGGGTAGAAGCAGTGTAGATCTATGAATGGCTGCACATGAATGTCTGTGAATGTCAGTGAACAGCCTGCTTTCATAACCCATGGAAACAGATGGGAACACCTGGTCCAGGAGATCACAAAACCACCTTGTGTAAATGTGGTATTTCTATAGCACTTGTGTCCATTTCTATAGCAATCAGTGTCCATTACCTAGGTGACCGGGGAGACTGGAAGGTGGGAAGATACCTTAGTGGGTAGTTGTTGGAATTTGTGGACATGATTTTAATTCCCAGATCCCACATTTTTTAAAAAGCCATTTGTAATGGTGAACACTTGGCATCCCAGGGCAGAGGATGTGGAGACAGGCCGATCCCTGGGACTGGGCAAGCAGTCAAGCAAGCTTACTTAGTGAGTTTCAACCAGTGAAAGACCCTGTCTCCAAAACAGGTGGGTGGCAGCTGAAAAAATGTCGCTCAAGGTTGTCCCCTGGCCTCAGGCCTCCACATGCTTACACATGCACACACAGAGAGAACGTTTCAAAACAAAGTGAAAAAAAAAAAAATGTGTACCATGAACACAAAGAGCTCATCGTGTGTATCAGTTACTTTTCTACCACCATGATGAAAACACCATGATGATCAAGGAAACCTAAAAGAAAAAGTGCTTAATTGGGAGCTTGCTTACATCTTCAGAGTGCTAATCCAAGATAATCACAGCAGAAAGTACGGTCGTAGGCAGTCAGGCTTGATGTTGATGTGCACCATGATCTCAGGCAGAGAGAGAGTGACTGGGTATGTCACAAGTCTTCGAAGCCTAAAGGCCCAACCCCGATGACACATCTTCTCTAAACCCAAGGCCACATCTCCTAAATCTTCCCAAACAGTTCCACTAAGTAAATACCATGCATTCAAACACACGAGCCTAAGTAGGGCTATTCTCATTCAAACCACTACAACACTTTATGGAAGATTTATTTGGGGCTTACAATTCCAGAGGGAGAACCATCACAGCAGGAAACATGGCAGAAGATAGGCAGGCAAGAGCTGGAGCAGCAGCTGAGAGTTTACATCTTGAACCACAAACGGAAAGCAGAGAGTACACTCCAAATGTCACGTCTGCCCCCAGTGTAACAGTTACTCTTGGTTGTCAACTTGACTATATCTGGAGTTAACTATAACCCAAAAGCAGAGGACATGCCTCATCTGTGAGGGATGATGCTTAGCTTGACATGGGAAGGTCTACTATTAATACAAACATCTGAGGTAAAAAGACAAGCCTTGGGGAAAATGGTGACTCCCGCTCGCGCTCCAGAGTCGCCGCCGGCCACGGAGCCTGGGCCTGCCGTGGGCCCCGCTGGGGAACCCTGCCCGCCGCGCCAGCCGCAGCCCGTGCGCAATGTACTCGCTGCCCCGCGGCTTCGAGCCCCCAGCTCCCGAGGACTTGGGGCGGCAGAGTTCGGCGGAGCTGCGGGAGAGGTTGAGGCGCCAGGAGAGACTTTTGCGCAACGAAAAATTCATTTGCAAATTGCCCGACAAAGGTAAAAAGATCTCAGACTCCATTGCCAAACTGAAAGCTGCCATTTCAGAACGTGAAGAGGTTAGAGGGAGAAGTGAACTGTTTCGTCCTGTTAGTGTAAACTGTAAGCTAAAGCAAAAAGCAACCACGAGAGTTGATACCGACATAGACAAGGCCCAGAATTCTGACCTGATGCTTGATACTTCTTCATTAGTTCCTGAATGTTCCTCAGTAGATAGTAAATCATCTAAAACAACCTCAGAAACACAGAGACCTACACATCTCACTCACAGAGGCAATGAAGAGACTTTGGAGGCTGGCTGCACAGTGAACACCAGCCCAGCTGCCCACAGGAGAGCCCAGGCACCCTCATCTGAAGTTAATGAGTATCTCCCCCAGCACTCAAGTCAAGTGGAAGAGGTTTGCAGCAACGTTGACAGTCTGTTTATCGATAAGTTGCAAAGGATCACAATTGCAGACCAGAGTGAACCCTCAGAAGAAAACACCAGCACTGAGAGCTCTGCAGGACTGCAGAGTGAGACTCCCAAGAATCCTCATTACATGAAAGTGCTAGAAATGCGAGCCAGGAATCCAGTGCCCCCTTCTCATAAGTTTAAGACCAATGTGTTACCCACACAACAAAATGACTCACCAAGTCATTGTCAGAGGGGTCAGTCTCCTGCTTCCTCAGAAGAGCCGCGACGCAGGGCTAGGCAGCATCTTGATGATGTCACAGCAGCGCGCCTCCTTCCACTCCACCACCTGCCTGCACAGCTGCTCTCCATACAAGAGTCGCTGGCCCTGCAGAGAGAGCAGAAGCAGAATTATGAGGAGATGCAGGCCAAGCTCGCAGCACAAAAACTAGCCGAGAGACTGAATATTAAAATGCAGAGCTACAATCCAGAAGGGGAGTCTTCAGGGAGATACCGAGAAGTGAGGGACGAAGACGATGCCCAGTCCTCGGATGAATGCTGAAGATGATGCTGGGAGATCCCAAGAGCTCCTGCTGAGTTCTCACCGTCTCATCGAACTTCCTAACAAGTATCAAGACCAGTGTCAGACCTTGTTGAGGGACAGCATTTTTAAAGTTACACAAAGGTAGCTACAAAATAAGAACCCAGTTTGTCTTTCAGAAGATGACCTTCACATGCTTGAACAGTTTAATATTTGAACATTGTGTTTGGCCGTATTGTGTTACAGTTTTGCAGTATATTGTACATTGGTCTGGTATTTTAGTGTGAGTAGAGCACATGTTTTCTTTAAGATAACTGCTTTTTCCTTATTCGTACTCTTATCAGATAGCATTGCTTACACCCCTTCTGGTGAAACACTTTGTTATCCCAGGCACCTAAAGTGACTTAGGAAGGCCTGGTCCCTTCCTGAAGGGAGCAGTGTAAAGAATGGTGCGCATGCTGCGTGGACATGGTCCTGAGATGCTGGATGTGTAATACTGCGGAAGACATTCAGACATTATAACAAGTGTATCTGCTGCTCCTGTCTTCTCTGGGGCGGCTGCAGTCTTCCTATGGTGAGGATGAGGAGCACTGCTGCAGCCTTCCTATGGTGAGGATGAGGAACACTTTGAAGAGGTGTTGGGTCGGGGAGGGTCTTCTGAGCTGGTGTGGGGAACTGTTCCTGGCTCCCCTCGGCTCGAACTCACTGCTGTCTTGGTTGATAGGTCCCTGTACAGGACACTCATGTTTGGTAAGAAAACCAATGTTTTTCTTAAGAGTTACAGTTGAATTGTCAGTATATTGCTTTTTTCCTTTTTAAACCCAAAGAGGTTGTTTGTAGGCTGCAGAAACCTCAGTCATGTGTGTACACATTTGTGTTGTTTAAAATGATTATATGATTGTTTTCAGCAAAGATAACAATGTTCTCAAAAAGCCTTTGTCTATTATGTGGAACTTGTAAAGGAGAAATAAAATAACAATCAGAGCAAAAAAAAAAAAAAAAAAAAAAAAAGACAAGCTTTTCATCCAGATCTTTAATCCAGATCAAATCTGGGTCTTGCCTTCTACTGGACTCTGTGTAAGGACACAGAAGAAAGAAGTGTTTGCCCTTTGCCTGCTTGTTCTTACCTTTCTGGCACATCTATTCCTTCACTGACATTAGGCCTACTTCTTCAGGATTCTAGCATATACTGAAGACCAGCTGAACTGAACAACTACTAGATTCTTAGACTTTCCATTCATTGCCACCCATTTCTGAATTAGCTGAACTATAGCCTGAAAATTATTCTAATAAGTTACTAGAGGGGGTAGATTAGATAGAGATAGAGATAGATTCAATAGAGATAAATAGAGATTAGAGATAAGGATGAAAGAGATAGAGATAGACAGAGAGAATCATCTATAAATGCTGTTACTCTAGAGAACCCTAACTAATACACCCCAGAGACATACTTCCTCTTGAAAAGCTATACATACTAATCCTTCCCAAACAGTTTCACCAACTGGGTACCAAGTATTCAAACATTTGAGTGCATGAAGTTCACTCTCATTTAAACAACCATGCCATGCATATACACAGGGAAAGCACTCATACAGAAAGAAACATAAGGAATGGTGTCAAGATTTTATTTCTTGAGCGACACAGGATCTACAGGGAGGCCTTTTGGTACCATTTACTGAAGAAAGAAACTATTATAGGGATGGCTTTGGCTAAGAATATAAACTGCTTTAGAGTGTAGTCGGGAGGGAAAAGCCACACAAGATGGCATGTGTGTGCATGAAATCAGAAGAGATGAGAGAAAATGTAATTTTAAAATAAATGACTAGGAAGCTGTTAAATAAGAAAATTAAGAAGTGGGAGAAAAATACAGAAAATCAGTATCATTCAGTGGAGCCAGGAATCCAAGAGAAGGGGTTGGAATGACAAATTCTGAGAAATATTGGAATAGAAACTTGTCAAGTGAAAACTCAGGCATCAAGTGGAAAGAGCTGCTCTGTCACTCCTAGGTCTCAGGAATCAAATGAAAGTTCCAGAAGGACTGGGCCACAGACTCCCGAGGGTAATACACTAACACACTGATACTGTGAAGTCATGAGGAGTTCAGTAGTCTTTGGAGGAATTGTCTAGCTTTTGAGAAAGCTAGGTTCAGAAGCAATATATGTTTCTGTACTGGAGATATCTTTTCTGCTGAGATACTCAACAGAAGGCAGGAGCATCGGAAGGCAGAGAGGAAGGAACAAGCCTGTCTTTCTCTTCCATTCCTCTGTTGACAAAGACTGACTGCTGGCAAAGCAGAAGTGGGGTTTGTAGAGAACTGGCATTAGTATCACAGCTGCCCATAGAAAAGTGGATTTGGAGAAGAAAGAATATAGGTTTACTAGAGAATGTATCAAACCTGGGTGCTGTCAAGATGCATAAGTGATAATACAGAGCCTGAAGTTCTGGATAAATACTGAATGAATGTGAGAAAAAGAAAGGGGTGAGAAGAAGGAGAAAGGACTGAGTATAGTTGTTAATTTCTAGGTCCTTGGCCAGTTAATATTGAGGTAAATCATCTGAGTGGCTGACACTGGTAAGGCAGAATGTGTAAGAAAAGAAAAGAATTGTGAAGGGAACATTTCAAAATGTGAGAGAGAAACTGACAAAGGAAAGTAAGAGCTTGGGAACAAAATAGAGCTGAAGGTTCAGAAAATTCAATACTGAAGAGTCAGCAACATTACCAACTGTTCCTACTGGATATACAGAGTAACTGTTTAGAAGAGGGATCAGCAAATTACAAGATGCAGGTCAGGTTCAACATACCACCTATTTCTGTTAAGTAAAGTTTATTGCTTGCCACCATGGCTTTTGTTTCTAGGTAGTTCTGGGTGAACCCCACCACTGTAATCACTCACTGAGTCAAAATTGTTTACTATCTAGCTATGTGGAGAAGAATGCTGCTGTGCTCCAGTATGCAATAGTACATATCCCAAAAATACTGCATCCACTGAGTAAATGTTTACAAATCCAGGTATTCATGGAACCCCTGCCCAGTGACTGAATTCTATGGTCAGGCCAAGAAGATATAAAAGACATTAACATCTTTCTGCATCTTTTGAAACAGCTTCTTGCACTTGGCTATAAGCTACTGCTCATGATGCCTACATTCATGGGCACATGCCTAGCTGTATCTTCTTATCTTGTCCCTACCTCAATTATCTGGTCTGTGTAACAAACTACCCTAAGCATAGTGCTTTAAAAGAAAATCATTATTGTCTCTCAGATCTACACATTGATCAGTATCTACCAGAAAGAGCTCAAAACTTTTTGCCTAAGGTTCAGTCTTAGGGCTTGGGTGCATAAATCTGACAACTGTGATTATTACAAGATGGCAACCTCACAGAGCTGACAGCTAACACTGCTCAGTTGAGACAGTTGTCTGTACATAGGTCTCCTGAGTGAAATAGGCTTTAACCCAGTGTCTCACTGAATTCCAAGAGGACAATTCAAGAGAAGGGAAGTGAAAACATTCATTCTTCAAGAGTTGCCTTTTTTCTACATTAACTTTTGTTATATTGTGCTGATAAAAACAGTGACTGGCTAGCCTAGACATAAATAGATGGAAGAATATATTCTGCTACCAAGATGATAGTGACCATCTTGGAAACAAGGTACAACAATGGAGTGGCTCTGTATTCTGGACTGGGAAACATACCTTCAACCAAGCAGAGATCAAGGTAGACAAGAAAGGACAGCCAAGTCAAGGCCTCCCAAAAACTATAACACAACTGACCCTCACTCCACACACCCAACCAATGGGTGTCTAGTGGGTGTCTAGAAAGACTCATTGGTGAACAGCCAGTCTTGCCAAATTAAAAGCCTTGCTAATGATCATGGCTTTCTAAATAGAAATTCCTGGGAGATCTTTAGAAAGATGTGAATGGGAAAGAACAGGGTGCCAAATTTTTCCCAGGGGCTTTTAATTTGGTTAATGTGACTCTACAAAGTATGATGGTATCACTCTCAGACAATTCCAGTAGCAAGTAAGTAATTTCCTTTTACTGCTACAGAGTTAATTTGTGTGTGCAGGAAAAAAAAATAATTAAAAAAAACTAATTGTATAAGCTACACTGTGTTCTGAGCTCACTGGAAGTTGACATCAGCATCACCACCTCTGAGATCTGTTATCTGTAATAGAAACAGCTGTTGTACCTAATGAAAGCACTTGAAATTTTCATCGGAAGCAGCAGAATTATAGCAGAAGCTGCTCATTCTACATAGTTAAAGGGTCTGTCAGAATCCCCATTACCTCACACAGTTTCCTGGGCTCCACGTTGTAATAGGTCTATTAAAAAAGTAAAAAGAAAAAAAGAAGAAGCTCATCAGACTGCAACCAGATTCATGAGTACTGACCGCCTGTCTGTGTTTTTGTCTTTGCTGAAGTCCCCGCCTCCCGAAGCAACTGAGCTTTCCCCTGACTTGCTTGGATTAAAATGCATTCTTCACAGAGTTGTAGGACAGTGGTGGTAGTTGGAGTTTGACTCTGTTGGGCAGTTTTTTCCAATAATTAACTCAAGATTAAGAGACATCCATGTTGGGTTAGTGATGCAGATACCAAACTGGAGAAGTCATGCTTAATAAAATAACAAGCATTTTTCTTACTGTTTTCATAGTGTGGCTAAGACTATCAACACTTGTTAGTTTTATTCTATAACAGTAGAGACTGAGGAAGCACTCTGTCTTGAACATGCCTAAAGCCCCACTGACACCTTCCTCATACATGTAAATAGTAAAGTATTCACCTAGCTTCCATTGTTTATTAGACATTGTCCTAGACATCCAGACTCATTTGTGAAGAATCAGTGCCTTCTGAGGCAGTCAACAAGTCACCGGAAAACAAATGTGTTATAGTGAAAAACTGGGATGAAAAGAAGCATGGGAGGAACAGGAAAGGTACCCAGTGCAGAAGATAATTGTGTGGATACTGGATAGAACTCATTTTTAGTAAAGGAAAGAATCAAGTGTAAGATGGTCAGGTGGGGTGTGCCCTACAAGGACAGTGTGGAAACCACTGTAAATGAATGAGAATCCTAAACTCTGATATAAAAGAAAATAGAATGTTTTACAAAAACAAATACATTCGAAAACTGCCAGGGTTAGAATAGTGAAGGGGCAAAAGAGTGCAATGTGTCTCAGTTCCTTTTCCACTATTGTGATGAACACAAGAACTAAGGCATCTTACAGAAGGAAGGGTGTATGGGGGTGCTTACAGTTTGAGGCAACTGAGGCCACAACCATTGTGGCAGGAAGAGAAGGAGCGGGCGAGCATGGTGCTAGTGGGGACTTATATTTTATCCACTAATAGGAGGCAGAGAGAGAGGCGGAGAGAGCTAACTGGGAGTGACATGACCTTTTAAACCTTTAAAATGTCCACCCTCCTCCCCCTGTGATACATTTCCCACACGGCTGTACCTCCTAATCCTCAAACAACTCTACCAACGGGGGACCAAATATTACATTTATGAGACAGTGAAGATCATTCTCGTTCAAACCACCGTGCAAGGAAAAATCATAAGGAGGATGATCTAGGAGTGAAAACGGGAACTTGTATTTGTTACTCTTTTTCTGAAGGGATGGGAACTAATTGGGCTCACACTCAGAGGACAGCACACATCCTGGCAGAGCAAGCAGGGCAGCATAGTGTAAGGTACTTACTCACATTGTGTCCACAGTTAGAAAGAAATGAAGACTGGTGTCCCACCTGGTTTCTCTCTCATTCCACGACCCAGTTGCATGGAGTGATGCCACCCATGTTCAGAGTGATTCTGAATTAAACGTCCCTGGAAACACCCTCCAGATATACCCAGAGGAGTGTCTCCTAAGCAACATAAATCCATCAAAATGAAGACTAATCATCAGACACTCTAAACTAGCAACCCACAGACAAACTAAATCTGTCACAAACTAGGGCAAAATACCATTTCCTTATGCTGAGCCTCAGTTTCTTTAACTATAAAATAAGGATATTGGATTAGAAAAGCAGAAACACTTTCCCAGATGAATAAGTAGATGTCTTGAACAGCAAAGCACCAAAATCAAAGAATAAAAGTATTTATGAGTCACTACAGAAATTCTCTTGTTTACATAGACCAACTCATTAATCTTCATCAGCACATTGCCCAAAGTCACATAGCCAGTAAATAATACAAGTTATGACTTGAGCTGCCTTTGGGTCCTGAAATCTCTGTGATAGAAGTCTAAAATATATGATACCTGAAGAATCTCGGGTGACTATAGGCCTTCAAGAGTACTTTCACACTCAACACTGTTTGAATTAGAATGTTGAGACCAAGTGTGGGTCAGGGTTAGTATCCAGCCTAAGAGTAATTTGACTATACACTAGCCTAATTGTCTTCTCAGATTCTTCCAACCTACGCTAGAGAAGCCACGATGAGGGTTTGGGGTTAGTCTGATATTATAATTAATTGACTTTGGTGCTGGGGAGATGATTCAGTGAGTAAATTGTTTTCTATGCAAGCATAAAGATATGATTGCAAATCCCAGAAGCCATGTAGAGCTGGGCACTGTAGCACATACCTATGATCCCAGAGATCCTTTGAAGGAAGGAAACTAGCAACAGAGGAATCCCTGTCAGCTCTTGGGCCTGACAGGAACACTATGAAGAAGAAGAAAACCAGTGTAAGTCAAGAACCAACAAGCCAACACTCCGAGTTCCCCTCTGACCTCTACACATGCTTGCTGTGGCAAGTACATTCTTGTATTGGCACATACAAACATCATACGCATGCTACATAAATAAGTTAATTAGTTAATTAATTGACTATTTTGTATAGGATCCTCCTGCTCTGGTCTGTAGTTTCCTATCATGAGACGTTACTGTGCAACAAGTCACCACCTTCTGAGAAATCCAGTGTGTCCAGACCCTTTCCTCCTTTAGGTCCTACCATTTTTGCTACTTATCACTGAATCCTTATGTTCAATAAAACTTGATGAGGGTGATTTTATTTTTAATTATGGATATATGGGTATCTCTGTGTGGGCCTGTGCACATGAATGTGGTACCCATAGAAATGATTATCAGAGTCTTCTGGAACTAGAGTTATAGGAAGGTTGTGAGTCACCTGATATGGGAAGTGTGTGATCTTAACCACTGACCCATGTCTCCAGCCCTTCCACAGAGGTTGGAATAAGGGACCTAACCAGAGCAATGGAAAGGAGTATGAAAATAATGCTACACTGATTAATTTGGCACATCTGATTTCTTCTCGCTGCACCTCCCAGTGTTATACAATTCCCAAGGAAAAGTTATTCTTTTCGTGTTCAGGAAGCCTCATGTATCAGTAAGAAGATCAGAATTTAACCTGATAACATATCATTTGTCTTGTGTCTCTGGATCACTCATCTGAGACTAAATGAGGGAAATAAACTTTGACATTTTAGAAGCAATGAGGGCAGTTTCCTCAAACATAACCTCAGACCTGTGTGTGTTCATGAGTAGGTTTAAAGTAGGAATACCACTTTAAGATTCATCTAGTATTACAAAACACAGCAAACTTCAGTGAATCCAGCAGAGTACATGCATGTCCTCAAACACCCATAGAAATGTACTCAAAACGATTGACATTTTTATATTCCTTTTCATCTCAAAGCCTTCCTTATACATCTTACCCTTTGCTGTCCCACAGAAATGGCATCCACAGGCATATCCCCCATGCCCTTGAAGATGCACATAAGATAGGTTATGTAGCCCAGCAATGCCATTCTGTTGGAGACTTGCACAGGCAGAGCGGAGGGGAGTGAATACAGATTGGGAGGTGAGGCAGGAGCGCTTGGTGGAGGAGACAGAAGAGCAAACTGCAGCACTTTATTTACTCTGCACATCAACATTCAAGCCTGAATCCTTCCGGAGGTTCCTCTGGGGGACATCGCCCACGCAGTCCCATCACTCACTGGCCAGTCAGCTAGGCTGACGATTGCAAGAAGGTTAGTAGTGCTGTGTGTGTTTGTGTTTCCTGAGACTCGGCAGTGCTGCTGTTCATTCACAAAGCAGGTTTTCCAGCCATCAGACTTCTCTTTTTGTGTCTGGTTCTTTAAAGAGTCTCCCTAGATTTATTTGCAATCTGACTGTGAGTCTTGCAACTTCTGGTTATGACTATTCTCATTAGCATATCCCCATATGGCTTTATGGTGTGAGCTCCGAGCACAGCTAAGCGGTTCTGTCTGTAGCCTCCTGCAGGTCATGTGGAGAACCCAGATACTCTTGTCACTAGATATGCTGGGAAGGGAAAGAATGACTCCAGGCATAAGCAGGAGAGACAAGACCAAAACTCCTCAAGGATAAGCCAGTGCAATTAGAGATGAACAGATTCTCTATCTATAGGTTTCCAGGCAAGGCTCTCCAGGAGAGGCACATCCCTGAATCCCTGCAGGAGCTCATGGTTATCATCAAAAGCCGAGTTCTCAGGCAATGAAACTATGACTATCCTGTGGATGGTTCCTGCCAGCTGCCATCACAGAGTGGCACAGATACAGATGGTGAGCTCTGGCTGTCACTGATGCCAACACCTTCTCTCCCCTTGTATGGAGGGACAAAGTATCAAGTTAGTTTGTGGCGCTGGTAATCTTTCTAACACTTTGACAAAGCATGGGAGCTTTCTTTAGGCTCACTGTTTCAGAGGTCTCACGCCATGGATGCTTGGCTCTGTTGCTTTAGCCATGGGGCAATGCAGCTGATCGATTGTGGTAGCAGCACAGCAGAAAATTCTGCTCCCCTGGTGGTAACTGGAAAGAGAAGAGAGAGACAGGAGGGGCTGTGGCTCCAGTTTCCTTTGAAAGGCACGCTCCCAATGACCACACTTGCATACACTATGTCCTGCCCACTAAAACCTTGACCACCCCTTGGTAACAGCTCTAGAGACCAAGCCTTCAGCACATGAGCCTGTAAGATATGGTGAAAATTCAAACCATAGCATTCTGGGTCACTGTCCCCGGCAACTCTTGCTTCTCATTCATTTCCCACAAATGCTTGTTTTGCCTCCAAAACTGGGAAACTCTCTTCTATCTTTAGTCTGCTAAAGGCAGTCTCCTCTAAAACCTTGACGATTTGACAACACATTTCTGCAACATACCTCTGACCCTTGGCCATGTCTAAACAGGATTTTATCCAGATGTTGGCAAGCTAGTCTGCTGTCTTTCCATTGAACCTAGCAAAATACCATTATCCAAGTATCTTAGACTTAACTGAAGCGTGCTTGGGGCTAACTGTCACAAATAGGACAGGCTTGCAAAACTTATTTCAGAGAATAAAGCTAAATACCGATGATGATAATACTACCAGTGGTTATTAGCTATCTCAGCACATGGCGTAGAGATGCTAGTGCCGTAACATCTAATGGCTGCCACAACCCTATGACACATCTGTCATCGTGTGTCTGTGAAGTAGGAGGGAAGTAGCACTGTAAAATTAACTAGGAAGTAATCTGTCCTGCGTGCTTTGATTCAGCCTCAGCCTTGAGTCAGAGGGTCTCCCATGAATCTGCAGCTGGAACATTTATGTTAAGACAAACACAGCTGTGAGAGGTATCACAAAGAATACTGCTTACTCCAAACTCAGATTCTGTACAAGCCAATGAGATGCACTTCGAGTCTTCCTTTTGGCTGAATGGATGGTAGCATCAGCGGCTGTGATGAGCCTCTTCCATCCTCCGCTGGACTACAGTACATCATCCATCTGAAACTTGAACTATGCTGCTCTTCAGCAGCTGCCTAACCGATCCCAAACCCCCAGACCCACAACTCTTCCTGAACTGCCCTGCTGTTACTGTCTCCCTTGATGACCCCTTTCTTTGTGGGCATACCACGCTTATGTTTTTTTCTCTTCCCACAACCATGCACTTCCAGGACGTGATTCGTGTTTACTGAGTGTTGCTGTGAGGTCTGCTCTATGGTGAGTCGTCTGAATTTGCATTCTAAGATGCCAAAGGCTTTCAAAGGAAACAAAAATCTCATAAGCACACACTGTTGAGGCCTCGAGTCTGCCCAAGAACCGGCATAGTGTTTACCTCTGTCACTCTCTCAGCTCTCTCCCTGCCTGACTCACTCACAAGCTGATACAAGGATGTGACTAAACATAAACTGGAATTATGAGTTTAATTCTGATTTCATCTATATTTTCACCTTTGCAACATTTGTCTTTTTATTATTTATTACCGTGATCATTATTGTTATCATTTTATTTGTTTACATTTAAACTGTTATCTCCTTGCCAGTCTCTCCTCCACAAGTCCATTTACCCCATCCCCGGCCCCTTTGCCTATAAGAGGGTGCTCCCCACCTATCCACCCATTCCTGCCTCAGGCCTATAGAATCCCCTTCTCTGGAGCATCAAGCCTCCACAGGACCAAGTGCCTTCCCTCCCACTGCTGCCAGATGAGGAAGATGTAGCCAGAGCCAGGAGCCTGCCCATGTATACTCTCGGGTTGCTGACTTAGTCCCTGGGAACTCTGAGGGGTCCTGTTAACAGATACTGTTGTTCTTCCTGTGGAGTTGCAATCTCCTTCAGCTCCTCCAGTCCTTCCCCTAACTCTTCCATTGGGCTCCCCAGGTTCAGCCCAATGGTTGGCTTTGAGTATCTGCATCTGCCTCAGTCAGGTGCTGGCAGAGCCTCTCAGAGGACAGGCCTGTCAGGCTCCTGTCTGAAAGCACATCTTGGGATTAGCAACACTGCCTGGGTTTGGTGTCTGTGAATAGAATAGATCTACAGCAGGTGGTCTCTGGATGGCCTTTCCTTTTATCTCAACCCCATTTTTGTCCCTGCATTTTCTTTAGATGGAGACAATTCTGGGTTTAAAATTTTTAGATGGATGGGCGGCCCCTTCTTCCACTGGGGGCCACGTCTATCTACTGGAGGTGATCTCTTCAGGTTCTATCTCCCTGGTGTTAGGAATGTCGGCAAATGTTATCCCCGCTGGATAGTGAGAGCCTCTTGAAACCCTGGTATATGGGACTTTCTAGTGATTCCTCATGTTCCCCACCCCCCCACTGATATTTATTTTTATTTGTTCTCCTGGCCATCTGAACTTCTCTCCTGTCTCTTCCCATACCTGGTCCTGCCTCCCTCTTTTTTTCTCCTACTCCCCCTGCCACCCTGTTTCCTCCCTCCCTACTCCTCCCATCATTATTTTATTCCCTTCTAAGTGGATGTGAAACCTCTACACTTTGGCCTTCCTTCTTCTTAAGTTCCATATGGTCTGTGAGTTGTATCATGGGTATTCTGAACTTTGGAGCTAATATTCACTTATCAATGAGTACATACCATGTATGTCCTCTTGGATCTTGGCTACCTTACTCAGGATGATATTTTCTAGTTCCATCCATTTGCCTACAAAGTTCATGGCCTCATCATTTCTAATAGCTGAGCAGTATTCCATTGTGTAAATATACCACATTTTCTGTATACATTCCTCTGTTGTGTGTCATCTAGATTTTTTCCAACTCCCGGCTATTATAAATAAGGCTGTTATGAACATAGTGGAGCATCTGTACTTGTTATATGTTGGAGTATCTTTTGGGTATATGCCCAGGAATAGTATAGCTGGGTCTTCAGGTAGAACTATTTCCAATTTTCTCAGGAACCACCAGACTGATTTACAAAGTGCTCATACCAGTTTGTAATCCCTCCAGCAATGGAGGAGTAAGTGTTCCTTCTACACATCCTTGCCAGTATCTGCTGTCACCTAAGTTTTTGATCTTAGCTATTCTGATTGGCGTAGAGTCACATGATCATTTTAATTTGCATCTCCCAGATGCTAAGGATGTTGAACATTTCTTTAGATGCTTGTCAGCCATTTGAGATCTTAATAGGGTTGTTTGGTTTTCTGGAGTCTTGAGTTATTTGTATATTTTAGATATTAATCCTCTATTGGATGTAGGGTTGGTAAAGATCTTATCCCAGACTATAAGTTGCCGTTTTGTCCTTGTGTCGGTTTCAAGAGGTTCCATTTGTCAGTTGTTGATCTTAGAGTAGAGCCTGAGCCATTTGTGTTCGCTTCAGGAAAATTTCCCCTGCACCAATAAGTTCAAAGCTTTTTTCCACTTTCTCTTCTATTAAATTTAGTGTATCTGGTTTTATGTGGAGGTCTTGATCCATGTGGACTTGCGCTTTGTACAAAGAGATAAAAATCAAACAATTTGAGGATTTTTTTCTACATGCATACCGCCAGTTAGACCAGCACCATTTGTTTAAAATGCTTTCTTTTTTGCATTGTATGGTTTTGCCCTCTTTGTCAAACATCAAGTAACCACAGGTGTTTGGGTTTATTTTTGGGACTTTAATTCTATTCCACGGATCGACCTGTCTGTGTCTGTACCCATACCATGTGGTTTCATCACTATTGCTCTGTAGTGCAGCTTGAGGTCAAGGATGGTGATTTCCCCAGAAGTTCTACTGTTAAGAATTGTTTTCGATATCCTGGGGTTTTTGTTATTTCAAATGAAATTGAGAATTGCTCTTTCTATATTTGTGAAGAAATGAGTTAGAATTTTGATGGGATTACACTGAATCTGTAGATTCCTTTTGGTAAAATGGCCATTTTTACTATGTTCATCCTACCAATCCATGAACATGGGAAATTGCTGGGAGTCTCCTTGCCTGGAGCAAGTTGAAACAGGACACAGAATAGGACTCTGGCATAGCCTTAAAGACTGATGATCTCCAGATGTTTTAACTAACTATATTGATATGCTGATGATAACTTCTAAAATATCCTAAAAACTTTCTTGCTCTTTCTGAGAGTTAAAAGCCACTGGCTTAGGTAATTAACACCTATACCCTAACATCAGGGGGATTAAGTAATGTAGCCTTTGTTTTATCTAGGTAGGAACTGCGGGGCTCCAACTTTCAACCTGTTAGTTGAAGTCTCAGGAAGAAAGGGGGACACTGAAAAGTGAATTTAGTGTTTATTTCTAAGTTGTAAAGAGTTTCATATGAAAGTTATCTAAGAAAAAGAGGAGAAATAGAAAGATCCTAAGTGGGGCAAGGGAAAATTAGTGTGCCTCTCTGTCTTCAGCACATATACAGCTTTCATAATACATAATTACATGGTAAAAAATTCATCACAAGTTTACGCATAAATTCTAACCATAAACAGAAATAGAAGTTTACAACAAAGAATGTTTACATGTGTATACATTAGGAGTTATTATCTAACTAAACATTCATTACCTGTCACAGCTCCACTGGCTCATTAAAAGTTAAAAACCATGACTACATTATTAGTGAAGTTTTATATAGAAAATCCAGTCAATATTTTATCATCTGTCCTAGCACCTATAATAAATCATTATTTCCCTATTTATGACCTTTGGTTACATGATTTTACAACCTCTTATAATGTGCTCTGAGTAGTAGAAAGTCTGCTGAGTATCAGAACCAATTAACTGGTGACACATGGGAGACTAGCAGGGTTCTCACTGCAGTTTTGACTACAAGAATGGACCTAATAGCGGTCTCACTATAAAAGAGCTTAATAAATACTGATAGAATTTTATAAATTCTTATAGGACCATCATTAAAAATTAAATCATTCATTTGTCTATAGAGCATCACTACAAGAGAGTACATCTTCATAGATCTTTGGAGACCTTCTCAAAAGGATGGAATTATACCTAGTGATTGATATATATGTTTTAATAATAACAGGAAAACCATATCAATAGCAGTAATCCTTCGTAAAATGACTTCCTTTGTGCCTTGTCTATAGGAGCAAGCTTGTAGTGAATTATTTTAATCCAAGGCAGACCATCTCAGGAAGATTACATGCTAGTTATTAGCTTTTCTTATGCTTGCTCTTAACAGGAGAGCTTTTATCTTCTGATGTCTTCTTTGATTTCTTTCTTTGGAGACTTAAACTTCCTGTCATACAGATCATTCACTTCCTTGGTTAGAGTTATGTCAAGATATTTTATATTATTTGTGACTATTGTGAAAGCTGTTGTTTCCTTAATTTCTTTCTCAGCCCATTTTTCTTTTATTTAGAGAAGGGCTATTGTTTTAGTTAATTTTATATCTAGCCACTTTGCTGAAGTTGTTAATCAGCTGTAGGAGTTCTCAAGTAGAATGTTTTATGTTACTTATATATGCCATTATATCATCTGCAAATAGTGATACCTTGACTCCTTTCTTTCTTTCTGATTTGTATCCTTTTGACCTCATTTGTTGTCTAATTGCTCTAGCTAGAACTTCAAGTAATACATTGAATAAATAGGGAAAGAATGAGCAACCTTGTCTTGTCCCTGATTTTATGTGATTGCTTCAAGTTTCTATCTACTTAATTTCATGTTGGCTGTTGGTTTGCTGTTTGTTGTTTCTATTATGTTTAGTTATAATACCCTGAATTCCTAATCTTTCCAAGACTTTTAACATAAAGTGGTATTGTATTTTGTGGGATGTCTTTTCAGAACCTAATGAGATGATCATGTGATGTGGGGTTTTGTTGTTGTTGTTTGATTTTTGTTTTTAGTTTGTTTATATGGTAGACTACATGATGGATTCCTATATATTGAACCATCTTTGCATCTCCGGAATGAAGGCTACTAATTGCAGTAAATGATTGTTTGGGGAGAATTAATATTATTAATTATTTTTATATCAATATTCATAAGGGAAATAGGTCTGAAGTTTTCTTTCTTTGTTGGGAATTTGTGTAACTTTCATGTCAGCATAAGTGTGGCTTTATAGAATGAATAATGTAGAGTTCCTTTTGTTTCTTTGTTGTGGAATAGTTTGAGAAGTATTGATATTAGATCTTCTTTCAAGGTCTGATAGAATTCTGCACTAAAACCATCTGACCCTGGAATTGTTTTGGTTGTTTGTCTAAGGGTTTATATATCTTGTTGATTTTCTCAGAGAAGCAACTCTTAGTTTTGTTGATTCTTTGTATAGTTCTCTTTGTTTCTAATTGGTTGGTCTTAGCTCTGAGTTTGATTATTTCCTGAAGTCTACTCCTCTTGGGTATGTTTGCTTCTTTCTGTTCTATACATTTCAAATGTGCTGTTAAGTTGCTAGTGTAGGATCTCCTAAATTTTTTATGAAGGTACTTAGTTCTATGAATTTTTGTTTTAGCAATGTTTTCATTGTGTCCCATAAGTTCTGGTATGCTATGCTTTCATTTTTGTTAAATGTTAGAAATTCCTTAACTTCTTTCTTTATTTCTTTCCTGACTAAGTTATCGTTGAGTAGAGAATCATTCAGTTTCCATGAGTATTTGAGTTTTCTGTTATTTTTGTTGTTATTGAAGACCAGCCTTTGTTTGTAGTGATCTTATAGAATGCATAAGAGTATTTCAATCTTTTTGTATCTGTTGAGGCTTGTTTTATGTCCAATTATATGGTTAATTTTGGAGAAGGTAATATGAGGTGCTGAGAAGAAGGTATATTCTTTTGTTTTAGCGTGAAATATTCTGTAGATATCTGTTAAGTCCACTTGTTTCATAACCTCTGTTAGTTTCGCTGTGTTGCTGTTTAGATTCTGTTTCCCAGATCTGCTCATTGGAGAGAATGGAATGTTGAAGTTTCCCACTATTATTATGGGAGGATCAATGTGTGTTTTGATCTTTAGTAACATTTTTTAATATATATGCCCTTGCATTTGGGATGGAGATATTCAGAATCGAGAGTTCATCTTGGTAGATTTTTCCTTTGATGAGTATGAAGTGTCTTTTCCCATCTCTTTTGATAACTTTTGGTTGGAAGTTTATTTTATTAGATATTAGAATGGCTACTCCAGATTGTTTCTTGAGACCATTTGCTTGTATTTTTTTCACTCTTTTAGTCTGATGTAGTGTCTGTCTTGGTCAGTGATGTGTGTTTCCTATATGCAACAGAATGCTGGGTCTTGTTTATATATCCAGTCTGTTAGCCTATGTCTTACTGGAAAATTGGGTCCATAGATGTTGAAAGATATTGAAGACCAATAATTATTTTTGTCATTTTTGTTGTTAGCAGTGGTATTATGTTTGTGTAGTTCTCTTCTTTTGGGTTTTTTGTGAAATGATTAATATCTTGGTATTTCATGGGTGTAGTTTCCCTCTTTGTGTTGTACATGGGTGTAGTTTCCCTCTTTGTGTTGGATTTTTCCTTCTATCACTCTCTGTAGGGCTGGATTAGTGGAAATATATTGTTTAAATTTAGTTTTGTCATGGAATATCTTGGTTTCTCCATAAGATATGCCCCATTCTGTTTGAAAATGTGATTGACAGAGAGTTGAGAGCATGTGACTTGCAGGTCATTTAACCATGAACAGTATAGTATACTCCTCATCCTTTGGAGAAGGGCAAAAACAAATGTGGATTTTCGTTCAACTCTAAAGGAAAGTATGGGCCATTTATCATTATCTGACTTTCTTAAAATGGTGCATGTTGAAGTGGGATAAAAAACTGTCACATAATGCACATATAAATTCAATGTGCACAAATACCTCAGCATCATCAAAACTATAGAAAAAACCTGGGCTTTTAAAATGGTTTTCTTCTAGAACAGGCTCTAGAGCATCAGAAAACAGTTAATGAGAAAATTACTGTGGATATGTGTGGGAACAATCGTAGGATAAAGTGAGGTCCATCTTCTGGCCTTAGAGTTTGTACTGGTTGGTTTTGTGTCAACTTGACACAAGCTGGAATTAATCACAGAGAAAGGGGCCTCAGTTGGGGAAATGCCTCCATGAAATCCCTGGGTGGTAGACCCAGGTGGTGCCATCCCTGGGCTGGTAGACCTGGGTTCTATAAGAAAGCAGGCTGAGCAAGCCAGGGGAAGCAAGCCAGTAAGTAACATCCCTCCATGGCCTCTGCATCCACTCCTGCTTCCTGGCCTGCTTGAGCTCCAGTCCTGACTTTCTCTGGTGATGAACAGCGATATGGAAGTGTAAGCTGAATAAACCCTTTCCTCCCCAACTTGCTTCTTGGTCATGATATTTTGTGCAGGAATAGAAAGCCTGACTAAGACAAATTGGTACCAGCATAGTGGGGTATTCCTGTGACAATCTGATCATATTTTGGGCAGGACTGTGGAAGGACTTTGGAACTTTGAGCTAGAAGAGCCATTGGCATATTAAGAGCTCTGTGGGATCTTTAATAGGAGCTTGGAAGATAATGTTGAGAACAGTGCAGAAGATGGAGGCCTGGATTGTGAAATTTCAGAGGGAAGATTAAAGACTCTCTGATCAGGGCTGTTGCTGTTTTGATTGTGAAGATTCTGTGGTTTTGGTTAGCTGGGGCTGAAAAAATTAGTGGCGATTGAGAGGAGACAAACATCATTGTGGTGAAATCTTCTGGGAATTGTTTTGTGAGAGCACAAAGAAGATGTGTTCCAAAGGTAGCTAGCTAAGGTTGGACCTTGTACTGTGGCTAGACTTGGTACTGTGTAAGAGTCACCCAGGTGGTACTGGTTTTGAAGGAATGAAGGGGTCATGGAGAGCAGCTGAGGCTCGGCACTGTGAGAGGCCATGGAAGGCCATTGGTGAAGGAGCATCCTCAGTGGCAATTAATGCCCAAGGACTGACAGTAGTGTCTTGAAGATGTCAGTACCATGAGATGACCACCAAGAACCGCAGCGGCAGTGGAGAACAGGCAACAAGAGCCTAGAAGACAAAGTGTGTGCTACAAAGGGCAGAGCTGGAGAAGTGACCCAAGCCCTTGAAGGAGCCAAGAAGTTCGTAAGTGGATTCCCAGACACTGAATGGTTAGAATTAATGTTGCTTTGATTATGACTGTACCCTGATATCTTTCCCTCTTGAAGGAAGAAATGAAGCCCACAGTTTAGAGACTGAATTGTAAAAAAAGACCTTGATTTTTAAAAGATACTGAATATTTAAAAAGTATTGCAATTTTAAAATGTAAGAATTGGTAAAGTCTCTATGACTCTTAAGGTTATCTAGATCTTGGGGATGAACAAGAAAGTAAGGGTTGAAGTTTAATATTAATTTGTTTTCATGTCAAGTTGACAAGGGATTAATTTTACTGCTGGTTTTATGTCATCTTGACACAGGCTGGAGTTATCACAGAGAAAGGAGCCTCAATTGAGGAAATGCCTCCATGAAATCCAGCTGTAAGGCATATTTTCTCAACTAGTGATCAAGGGGGGAGAGCCCAGCCCACTGTGGGTGGCACCATCCCTGGGTTCAATAAGAAAGCAAGCTGAGCAAGCCAGGGGAAGCAAGCCAGTAAGCAACATCCCTCCATGGCCTCTGCATCAGTGTCTGCTTGAGTTCTAGTCCTGACTTCCTTTGATGATAAACAGCAATGTGGAAGTGTAAGCTGAATAAACCCTTTCCTCCCCAACTTGCTTCTTGGTCATGATGTTTGTGCAGGAATAGAAACTCTGACAAAGACACCCACTTTGCAAAAAACATAAACTGTAAATTTTATTTTTATAAACTGTAAACCCAAAAGAGTACAGCATGATCCTCTGGAAGCTGAGGACCTGCCATCCCCTGGCACTCCTTCACATTTGTGGCAGAGCCAAAGAGAAGACCACAGTTGAACTTCCTTCTCCACTGAGGACTTCACAGTGACAGATGAGATGAATTCACTTTGCATCATAACAGTCAGATGCAGAGTTGGCCAAGTAGCACAGCTGCACCCAACGTGCACGCATGGTCATAAGATCTGATTTCTGGGTTTATCTGACATGGTGAAAAATATGCCCAGGACAGATATAAACTGGGGCAGGGGCACTGCAAGAACAACAGGAGGAGAGACAGAGTATGGAAACATCTTCTAGACCGAAGATACTGTCCCCTATTAAGACAACATTGACCTATTTTCTTCTGGGTTACTCAAGTTTGTGGAATGATTGATTATATATTTCTTTCCTTTCTAGTACTTTTCTTTGCTCCATTGAAACTGATAAACTTTATCAATCTCTTAGTTCTGTTTTAGTTAAAAATAAATAAAAATAAATCTAAAGACATTCACAATATGATATGTCATTGTTGAACTCTCAGAAATGAAAGACAAGAAGCTTTGGATCAGTGTTTGTCAACCTTCCTAATGCCACTACCATTTACTGCAGTTCCTCGTGTATAAATCAACCTTAACTTGCTTTGTTGCTATTCATAAATGTAACTTGGCTACTGTTAAGAATTGTAATGTAAACATCTGTATTTTCCCCATGGTGTTAGGTGACCCATGTGAAAGGGTCATGACCCCACAGGTTAAGAACCATGGCTCTAAATGGATGGTGCATTACAGATGAGAAAATAAAACACAGGTCAACCGGCAGAGGCTTCCCCATAAGAAAATTGAGCGGACAGAAGTAAGTGGTACAATGCTTCTGAGCTGTTGGAAGAAAAGTATCTTCTACACACAGAGCAATAGTCAGTGGAATAACTCTCAGGAATGAGAAGGAAAAGAAGACATTCAGATGAAGAACCCATAGGCTCTAATCAACTGCAGATCTAAAAGAATGCCTGAAAAAATCCTCTAAATAGAAAAGAAATAGTAAAGTTGAGGGGGGAATAAAGAACACAGCAAACAAAACTATGATTAAAAAGCAATGTACTTTCTTCACTTCATTGTATTTAACTGTGGAAGAAGAAATAATACCACTGTGTAATGTGGTTCTTAGCTGTGTTGGAGAAAATGCTTTATATGGATATAGTGTAATTTGGGTGAGATAAAGAGATCTTAAAGCAAATTGTGTATTTCATCAAAACTTTAAATGATAAATTGTGTATGTGTATATATTTACTTAAAGCAACTTAGGGGGAAAAAACCAAACCCCCCAAAAAAAAAAATACTCCAGATAATCTATCAAGTGGAATTTAACTGCTTACAGGGAGAGAAAACAGAAACAAAACTGAAGGAGGAAAACAAATAAAATGGCGTGCGTGGTGGTTAGTCGTGGTTGTCAGATGGATGGTTCTGCGGTCAAGCCACTGGCCACCCAAGGAAGTGCATGGATCAAGGTATCCTGGGAAGTCAGAGCCCACCATTCTCTTCACTCCTTCGCATCCCTGCCGCTTCTGTGGGGGATCTGTCCGCTTGAATTAATTGGAAAGGGAAAACCCACCGTAAATCCACGCACCACTCCCAGTGATGCTAAGGGACAACCAAGGGAAGAGCTTTGGCTTTTTGCCTCATTGCCTTTGTGTCTCACTGGCAAGTTCATCTGCTCCATCGACGTCACTGCTGCTGCCTTCCTTTGCTAAAACCTGAATCCAGATTATTCTGTTACCAATGGAAGCTGAAGGGCAGCAGCCCCTGGGAGTCCTGAGGCCTCCAGTGCCTCCTGGACTGAGCAGCTGCTGGGTTCTCAGCCTCTCCTGTGGGAAACAAGTGCTGTTGGACTGCTCAGATAATACTGTGTAAGGCAATGCTATAAAACCTTTTTACTATGTATTTATTATATTAGCTGTCTTCCTCTGCAGCACCCTGACAGTATATTCAGCCCTAATACACCAATAAATACATTAAGTTAAATGACCTAGAAATACCAATTAAAAGGCAGAGATTGTCAAAACTGACCAAAAAAAAAAAAAAATGTCATCCAACCACAATATACCACCTCACCACAGGCCCAAAACTGGTCAACAGCTTCTTTAACAGAAACTGACTAACACGGATTTCTACAAACTCATGTATCATACAGGTCAGGAAACTATTCAAAGATGGAAGCAGATACACCATACACTGGGAAAAGAAAAGAATGTGAAGAAGGCTGGGAATAGTAGTACATGTATGTAATCCTAGCACATCAGAGACAGGAGAATCCTGAGTGTGACACCAGCTTGGGCCATTTAACGAGTCTTAGACTAGCTGAAGCAATATTGTAACATCTTACACCAAAACAATAACAAACAGTTGGCTACAACTAAACAAACCTAAGATCAACTAGGATACGGAATGATACAACAACAGCATAAAACAACAGGATGGATAGTTATAGACCTAGCTACCTATGGACAAAAGAATGCTGTCTTAGGGTTTTACAGCCATGGAGAGACACCATGACCACAGCAACCTTATAAAGAAAAATATCTAATTGGGGAAGTCTTATGCTTCAGAAGCTTAGTCCATTATCATTATGGTGGGGAGCCTGGTGGCATACAGGCAGACATGGTACTGGAGAAAGACTGAGTTCTACTTCTGGATTCAGACAACGGGAAATAGTGACACACAGGCCAGGCCTGAGCTTCTGAAACCTCAAGGCCCACCCCCTAGTGACATACTTCCTCCAACAAGGCCACACCCCCTAATAGTGCCAGTCCCTATGGGCCTGTGGGGGCCATTTTTATTCAAACCACCACAAGTTCCCATTCTTTACAACACTCCATGGAACTTGTACTGAAATTGACAATATATTTGATGTAAAACCAAAAATCTGAACTGGAATCATAAAGAATGTGTTCTTTCTCTGCAGTGGATTTGAGATGGAGGTAAAGCACAGAGGAAAAATGAGAAAATCCCCAAATGCCCCAATGGTCTGTGCATAAAAAATTAAGTCCTAAAGAAAATAGTTAGAAATAATGCATTTGCCTGAAGATCAAAATTCATAGAATGCAACTAAAAACAGCACGTAGAGAGAAATTTCAAGTGCCAAAGTCATACATCGTAAGAGGGAAGCTTGCCAATAAATCGAAGGTCCATCTGAAAACCCTAGAAAACAAGACAAAATGGACACAAATCAAAGGAAACAAAGAAAACAATAAAGATAAGATGAGACACCAATGAAATGGAAAACAGAAAGCTAGGAAACCAATACAACCCGGAGCTGGCCTTTGAACAGACCAACAACATTTAAATCATTTCAGCTGGTAGGTTGTCAAATGCCTCTGCCACCTGAGCTGAATTCTGGCCAGTGCCCTCATTAAACCTATGGAGGAGAAAGAATTGGCAGGGTGAATGGGTCATCCCTCTGAGCAGCTTCTGCTAGCCCAGACTTTTGCTTTTCTTAAAGCACACTGTAAATCTCTACTTGTTCAATCCACTCCACTTAGTTCTAAGAAATTACACACCTTGAAAATGGCTAATGCCTGTCAAGCAACAAAGATTCTTCCATTATTGAAAAAGAAAAGGAGAGAGAGAGGTACCAGGAAGGGAAGGAATATATCCACAAGTAATCGAGGTTAAATAATTTAATAACCAATTATCCCTTGTCATAAACACATACTAAAGGATCATTGATTGGTTCCTAAGACAAATGTGTAAGTCCAAGTGTCCCCCTGACCCTCAGTCTGGACGCTAATTGCATACCTTGGAAAAGTCATTGTCTAAGACATGAAGTACTAGTATCCAATACAGTGAGTAACCACTGAATGGACACAGTATTTGCACTCAATAAATGCACATTTTGTTAGAGATTTTAATCACTTTGCAAAACTAGCAAAGGAAAATAAGACAAATCACCTACATAAATAAAATGAAATATCACCATAAATGCAGCAAAGATTAGAAGACTAAGGAACTACCCGAAGGAAATGTATATGAAGCTGAAATGGACTGATTCTAAAGAACCTAGAACCAACTATACCTTGCCAAGTATAATCTGTATGCCCTTAAAATAACAATGCCCCTAAACCAAAACCATTAACCGTATCTGCTTTCGATGAACAGCTGAATTAGAGAGATTTAAAAGAATTCATACAAATTCTATAGTGGCTTCTTTTCCCCCAGAGACAAGAAGAGAAGTAGCCATTTGCCAGTTTTCGTTATAAACCTGGCCTTATTCTGACACAACACCAGACAAACGCTGTTCAGGTCTTTGGGAGCCTGTAAAATTCACACCCCTTGTGAATCTGGATGAAGAAACTCTTAAATTAGCAATAAAATCTGGAAAACTAGAGAAACACCATAGACCATAACTAAATAGTTTTTGTTTTATTTCACAGATGCAAAGCTGACTGAATATTTGGGGGAAAAAAATCATTGTGATCTGTCTTATCAGGATAAAAAAATCACATTTCTTTACAGGGGAGATAGTTCTTTGTTTATCTGTGAATCCCCAAAGCACGAGTATTGGACTTTGGATCCCCAGAACACATGGGCATAGCAGTTTGCCTATGATCTAGCTCGTCTGGGAAGGTGGGAATGGGGAAATCCCCAGAGCAAGAGAACTAGTGGGATGTCGCCAGCCACTGCCTGAAGTTCTGGGCTTCAATAAGGCAGAAGGTCAACTGAAGGCCAATCCCTACATCAATTTTGGCCTTCCACAGACATGAGAGCACATATACATGCACATTCCACACATGTGCCACACACACACACACACACACACACACACACACAGACACATGCACACACTTGAAAATAAGTTCAGCATTGTTGTAAAAGACAAGACCCATACAGAAAGCTCATTTCCATTGACTCTAACAGTAAACAGCAGATAAACCACTAACAACTGCTCAAAAAGTAGATGTTTCCGGTGAATCTAACAAAACATGAACAGGGTGTCCTCATCTCGGTCTGCCGGACCGTGTGTCTCTGTGTGTCACTATGTTTATGTGTCTATGTGTATCCTCTGTGTGTGTGTATGTGTGTGTGTGTGTGTGTGTGTCTTGTCTGTCTGTCTGTCTGTCTGTGTTTCTGTGTGTGTGAATCTCTGTGCCTATGTGTGTGCATATCAGTGTCTGTGTGTGTATCTGTGTGTGTCTTCTGTGTCTATGTTTGTGTGTCCCTCTCTGTATGTGTGTGTGTGTGTGTGTGTGTGTGTGTCCTTCATGTGAAAGAAGGGACAAGCAAACTCCTTTGGCCTTGTTCTTAGGAGCAGTGATTCATGAGAGCTGTACTTATACAATCCAAACATTGTAACAAATCCAAACAAGGATTATGTGCATGTATATGCAGGTCCTCACAGAGGCCAGAGAGAGCGCAGGATCCTTTGGAGCTGGTGTTACAAGAGGTTGTGAGACAGCTGGTGTGAGTGCTAGAAGCAAAACTCTGGTCTTCCACAATAGTATAAGCACTTGTAACCACCGAGCCATCTCTGCAGCCAGAAACCCCATCACCACCATGACCACAAGAGGGTTTTCAGTGGCGACTGTTCCAGAGATGCCTGTTAAAGCCACCGCATTTGTGTCCCCGGGCAAAGTGATAGCAGCATTTAATAGTAGGGTTTTAGCTCTATATTAGATAAAAAAGTATTGTCACAGTGAGCATTTTTAATCAATAGTGTGTATTTTGGCATGGAGCTTTTTGTAACTTTGCTAAAATTTCTGGACTAGGTGCTTGAGTTTTACATGCTGTAGAATATAACAAACTCCACTGAGTAAGGAAAGAGGCCAGAAGGTAAAGCTGCTGTAGAGTCATTGCTGTTTCAAAAATGGGGCTTATTTTAGAAATTAATTTCAAGCATGTTTGAAAATAATTGTAATTCTAATAAGAATTGAAATTCAAGCCATTAAGGGTGATAAATATTTAAAAGCATTTGGTCTAGAAATTAAGCTGGAACAGAGCAAAGAATCTTGTGTAATCAAAACCACTGTGGTGGAGTGAAATATCTGTTTTGCTGTGAGGATTTGCAGCCCAAACTGCTAATCACTGAGAACACATTCTCACTCTGAAATGAACACTACAGTCATGTGTGCCCAGTATTTATTCTGGAATAGTGTGACTCTGGGCGCTTATTTTTTTTATTCCATTTGGCCTCTAGTTGCTAAATCATAACCATCAGTGTGCAAACCAACCCCTTTGACCCGAACCACGTCAAACCTAACAGGAAACCCCATATGCAAATCCAGCATCTTCTTTCTTTGTATAATTTAACTACTCACTCTTGTTTGACGTAGACTTTTTTTGTTCCAAAAAGACTTATTTTTATTCTTTTACTTATACGTGTCTGCATGCATATGTGTATATGCATGTGAGCACAGGGTACCAGCAGTCCAGAAGAAGGCATCCAGTCCCCTGGAGCTTGAGTTACAGGCCTAGTACCCGCCAAATCGACTCCAGCAAGCACTCTCTTTTTTTTGCATTTTTATTAGATATTTTATGTACTTAACATTTCCCAGTTCCCCCCTCTTGCATCTCCCATTCCCCTGCTTCTATGAAATACTCCCTCTCCTAGCCACCTACTTTCACCTCAATACCCTGGCATTCCCCTGCACTAGGAAAATAAGCCTTCACAGGACCAAGGGCTTCTCCTCCTACTGATGCCAGACAATGTCATCCTCTGCTATATATGTAACTGGAGCCATGGGTCCCTCCCTCCATGTGTACTCTTGGTTGGTGTTTTAGTCCCTGGGAGCTCTAGGGGGTCTGGTTGGTTGATATTGTTGTTCTTCCTATGGGGATGCAAGCCCCTTCAGCTCCTTCAGTCCTTTCTCAAACTCCTCCATTGGGCTTTCCATGCTCAGTCCACTGGTTAGATGCAAGTATTCTCATCTGTATCAATAAGGCTCTGGTAGAGCCTCTCAGGAGACATCCATATCAGGCTCCTGTCAGCAAGCACTTCTTGGCATCAGCAGTAGTGATTGGGTGTAATGGTTGCATATAGGATGGATCCCCATGTGGGGCCGTCTCTGGTTGACCTTTCCTTCAGTCTCTGCTCCACTCTTTGTCCCTGTATTTCCTTCTGTGAGTATTTTGTTTCTGCTTCTAATAAGGACTGAAGCATCCACACTTTGGTCTTCGTTCTTGAGCTTCATGTGGTCTGTAAATTGTATCTTGGGTATTCTGAGCTTTTGGACTAATATCCACTTATCAGTGAGTGCATACCATGTATGTGTGTGTGTTTTGTTTTGTTTTGTGTTTTTGTGACTGAGTTACCTCATTCCAGATGATATTTTCTAGATATATCCATTTGCCTAAGAGTTTCATGAAGTCATTGTTTTCAATAGCTAAGTAGTACTCCACTGTGTAAATGTAACACATTTTCTGAATCCATTTCTCTATTGAAGGACATCTGAGTTCTTTCCAGCTTCTGGCTATTATAAATAAGGCTACTATGAACATAGAATGAGTATGTGTTCTTGTTATATTTTGGAGCATATTTTGGGTATATGCCCAGGAGTTGTATAGCTGGGTCCTCAGGTAGTACTATGTCCAGTTTTCTGTGGAACTGCT
The DNA here is from genome assembly GCF_963924665.1 of Micromys minutus. Classification (NCBI taxonomy): domain Eukaryota; kingdom Metazoa; phylum Chordata; class Mammalia; order Rodentia; family Muridae; genus Micromys; species Micromys minutus. The sequence goes on from NC_137984.1 coordinate 26,971,568, forward strand.
GGACTGATTTCCAGAGTAGTTGTACCAGCTTGCAATCCCACCAGCAATGGAGAAGTGGTCCTCTTTCTCTGCATTCTTGCCGCATCTGCTATCACCTGAGTTTTTTATCTTAGCCATTATGACTGGTGTGAAGTAGAAGCTTGGGTTTGTTTTGATTTCATTTCCCTGACGACTAAGGAAGTTGAACATTTCTTTAGATGATTCTTGACCATTCAATATTCCTCAGTTGAGAATTCTTTGTTTGGCTCAGTACCCAAGTTTTAATAGAATTATTTGGTTCTCTGGCGTCTAAGTTCTTGAGTTCTTTGTATATATTGGATATTAGCCCTCTATCAGATGTAGGATTAATAAAGATTTTTTCCTAATCTGTTGGTTGCCATTTTGTCCTATGAACAGTGTCCTTTGCCTTACAGAAGCTTTGCAATTTTATGAGGTCTCATTTATCGATCCAGCAAGCATTCTTAACTGCTGAGCCATCTCTTCAGCCCTAAAACAGAGTTCGAACTGCCACTGTGGCAAAGCACTCTTGTTCCCAAGCTGTTGACTAAGCCTCTGCATGGGGAACCAACCAAGTGGAGAATCTTTAAAAAGAAAAAGAAAAAAGTGAACTGAGAACCTCTAAGTTAATGCATAAGGAGAAATTTGAGTTTCCTTCCTCTACGTGCATGAGTTAATTGGCTAAATTCACTTGCTTGGCCTACCGTAGCCAAATGCCACACATTGAGTGGCTAAAAAGAAAGGAAGGAAGGAAGGGAGGGAGGGAGGGAGGAAGGGAGCGAGAGAGAGAGAGAGAGAGAGAGAGAGAGAGAGAGAGAGAAAGAGAGAGAGAGAGAGAGAGAGAGAGAGAGAGAGAGAGAGAAGGCAGGCAGGCAGACAGGCAGATGGACGGACAGATGGAAGGAAGGAAGGAAGGAAGGAAGGAAGGAAGGAAGGAAGGAAGGAAGGAAGAAACAAAGAAACAAAGAGCAGTGACAGCAGGCAGGCAGTGGTTCACAGTGGAGCAGCTCAGGCAGCAGGGGGCAGAAAGTGGAGGCAAGGTGGCAGAGTCAAGGGGGCAGGGACCTGGGAGCAGAGAGCAAAGAAATAAAGCACTAAGACAATGAGGGGTGGGGGGAAAAGCCTACATAGAAATCTTTCCATTTTTCAGATTGCCTGTGAGAGTTGTAAGGTGTGTGTGTGTGTGTGTGTGTGTGTGTGTGTGTGTGTGTGTGTAAACACAAGTAAGTGGTTGTGCAGAATTATTGCTTTGTAGGTACTAGGGCCAAATTTAGGCTATGAATTGGAAGCCTTTTAGACTGGGAGTGGTGTCAAAACATAGCCTTTCTGGATGACATAGCCTTTCTGGATGAAATAGCCTTTCTGAATGAGAGCAGAAGGTATTATTTACTCCTACCAGTGTCCTGAGGATGAATTAATAATTAGAAAATGGCAGCCACTGGGTTGGGCCAGTGCCCTGAGAAACAGCAGGAGAGCAGTTCACCTGGGTCTAGGATTTGGCAACAGTGAGAAGGAACCTACCTCAGAAAAGAGAGAAAAGTCTCACCCAAGGGCGAATGTCCTAGGATGAAGGGTCAGTGAGAAGGCCAGTCATGACTGTGAAAGCCTCCATCCTCAAGGACAACAGAGAGTGACTAAGAGCTCAACAGCCCTCTCTTGGGACCAGGGGGACATTTACACTGACCAGTGAGGGGAGAGGGTTTACCAATGTGCGAGGGTTTGGATGGGTAGGTCTAGAGATCAATTCCACACTGGTGGAATTCCTTGTGGTGGTTGGTAATATGAACCTGCAAGTTTGTAAATCCAAGTCTCGTGGCACCAATGTTGTGTTTTATAGCAAGAGGGCCAGGATATATTTTATTAAGCAAGGTACGATGAGGTGGCAGTGGTGCCTTGGTGAGGGTGAGCCCATGCTGAGACATCCCTTTCCCCTGAGGTACCAACCATACCACTGGTATAATGTGAAATAGAGTTAGTTTATTTAGGGTATGGGAAGGGGAGTTGAGAATGGGGGGGGGGAGAAGGAGGAAGAGGAAGAAGAGAGAAAAGAAGAGAAGAGAAGAGAAGAGAAGAGAAGAGAAGAGAAGAGAAGAGAAAAAGAGGCAAAGTCTGTCAGGAACACATGAAGAGAAAGAGGGGAGGGGAAGGGGAGAGAGGAAAAAAGGTCAGAGAGAGAAGGGGCAGATCTGCGAAAGAGAGTAAGAGAGGGAGAGGAGGGACTAAACAACCCCTTTATAGGAAGCCAGGTCTACATAGCTTGTTGCCAGGTAACTGTTGGGCAGAGCCTAAACGGAATCCTAACAAGAATGACCCTAGTCTGATCTCCAGATACAAAAGACTAAGTCCTTATTGTGTGCTTAGCTACCAATGGAGCAGCTGCACTGGCTCCGTCAAGCTCAGGGCTCCTCACAGAAGAGGGGTCAGAAAGAATAGAAGAGCAGAGAACGGGACCAGTGCTGTCAAGGTCTCTCTGTCTTCTGGACACAGCATGACTATGGCACCAGCGAACTCAACAGCAGTAATGGTTATCTGCAAATGGTCTACACAAAGCCAAGCCAACAACATCAGCAGCATTCCTGCAGGCTGCGTGAATCGGACTTGATGGCTGCTTTAGTTTGGGTTCCCATTGCTGTAGAGAGACACCATGGCCAAGGCAACTCTTATAGGAGGAAACATTTCACTGGGTCTGGCTTCCCACAGTCCCAGAAGTTTAGTCCATTATCATCACGGTAGGGAGTGCAGCACCTTGCAGAGACACATGGTACTAGAGAGGAAGCTGAGAGTTTTACATCTGAACCTACAGGCAGAAAGAGAGGGAGCCTGGACTTGACATGGGCTTTAGAATCCTCAAAGCCTACCCCCAGTAACACACTTCATTCAACAAGACTACACCGCCTAACGCTTCTCAAATAACACCACCCCTGATGAGCATTAAAATATATAAGCCAGTAGAGGCCGTTTTTATTCAAACCACCACAGTGAGTTACCAGAGACAGAGACAGACAGACAGACAGACAGACAGACAGACAGAGACAGAGAGTCAGAGAGAACATGAAAGTGATAAGGACATGTCCTCTGAGAGAGTAGGAGGCGGCAGCTTAGGGTGTATAGGATCAAGGCCAATTGTACGTATCTATTACATTGTAACTGAATAAGTAAATACTAAGAGGAAGTGTTTGAAGTACTGGGAGTTAAGATTTTTAACACATGAATTTCAAGGGTAACAATCTATATTAATCTATGTTGAAACTCATAACAGTAGTATTTGGATATGAATTACAAGAGGGAGAAGTATGTATATCAGTTGGTACAGTGCTTAAAGCCCTAGGTTAAATCTCCAGCACTACAGAAATAGGGTGTCTGGGTGTGGTGGCTATATAAGTTTGAGGCCTTTCTGGACCACATGAAAACCTATATAAAATGTATGAAAGTATGTATCTATGTACATATGTATATATATACATATATTTGTATACATGTATATTATGTATATATGTATACATGTATATGTATGTATATGTATATGTATGTATACATATACACACATACATATACATACACACACACAAAAACAAAACACTCTGATGACAATTTCTAACTCTTTGATTATGATTGCTAGCCAACGCCCACAGAGAGGATGGGAGAGCCTGCCCTCTACCTGAGAGCCTCAGCTCTGCTCAGTCACCAGACATCCAAAATTCCCTGCCAACGCCATTAGCCCTTCATCCCCACCACTGCAATGTCAAGTCAGAGCTGGCACACAAAGACATGAAGAAATGCCACCTGCCCATTCTGCAAATGGAAAAATTGGTCTCAAAAGTGACCAAGCAGCCTGACACTGTTAAGCAAATAGCTGATGTATCAAAAAGATATTTTAAAAATCTGTGCCCCCCCACACACACACCAGCTCATCCTCTCTCAATCACCCCATGTATTTCTTTGTGTTTCATTTCCCTTAGGGCTTTCATAGAAATTTCTATCATTTGCAATCTGTTCTTAGTTACTTGAATCTATTTTCCCTTGAACCAGCATTTTTCTTTCTTTGACTTAAAAGGGAAAAAATAAGAACCCAGCTTTACTAAACCATTCTTTAGCTCTCCTGTCCTTCAGTAAGAACAGAAGCAAAACTTAACTTCCCCGTGCACTGGGACACTGATAAAATGGTGTGATCTAAGAGAATGCCCCCACCTCTGAAAGTGTGTGCGCCTATCCTTAGGACCAGACTACCTAGATCTCATGTGAGTTCAAGTCAAGAAATGGTGTGCTTGGGGCATGATTGGGTGTGACCTTGGATTTATCTGGGACACCCTTTCTCATAATAGAGAACGTCAGTAAGTAAGACCCGAAGCCCAGGAAGGACACATAGAGCAAGGATACAATAAGCCAAGCCAAGAACATTACAATTCTGCTGAATCATCACTGGGGCTGTCGGACGCCTCGCCTGCCAAGTGTTCCTTGTCCATACTGGCTTGCCTTGCCTTACAGCCTGGAACTAGACAACAGTGCTGGAGGGATGGGCTGCCGACATAATGTCTGTTTGTCTGACAAGGGAAAAGAAGGCCTCCTGTCGTGCTGAATGCCTGTATCAGTTAGAGTGCAGGAAGAAATCACTGTTTTCTGCCTCTGTTCAACTCCCTTCCTAGAAAGTGAAGGGCTACTAGGGGGCTGTCATACCCTAGATTCTGGGAATAAAGACAATACAGATATATAAATCTTCATAAGTTAAAAAAAAAAAACTTGTAACACTGGGGCCAGTGATATGAGTTAAGAGCACTTACTTCACTTGGAGAGGACCAGGGCTTGAGTCCCATCACCCACAGTGTGGCTCATAACCATCTGTAGTAGCAGCTGTAGAGGATCCGATACCCTCTTCTGGCCTCTGAGAGCACCAGGAATATACAGGATGCACATATATACATACATATACATACATACATACATACATACATGCAAGACACTGATACGTATAAAATAAATCTAAAATGTTTTTAAAACAACTTGTTGTATGCAGAGATGAGCGAATTGCTGTGGGAATCTGTAACTAATGCCCAACCTGGGCTGACTGATGGAAGACAACTCTGCAGAGGCACTGGCATTTACCCCTAAAGTGCAGAGACAGGAGGGTCCCACCAAGGGAAGAGATGGATCACAGGCCTAAAGCAGATGGAGTGGTCTGAGGCAGCTGGAACGGCAGTGGAAGAGGTCCGCGGGGATCCGTGTGGGCCACATGAGTGCTCAAGATAGACCACTTGACTGGTCTCCTACACTCTAGTTGACTTGGCCTTCATTTTCCTTTCTTTCCTTTTGTTTTTTTTTTTTTTTCTCCGCTTTGCTTCTTTTTCCCCCACCCCTCTAAGATAGGATCTCCTAGCTTGCACCCCAAGCTAGCTTTTCAACTCAAAGTCCCCCTGGCTCAGAGTCCCAAGTGCTGGCTTTACTGACATCTGCAAGACCAGTGCAATACTCAGATGTCTTTGTCTTTTTCCTTTTTACTGAAAGGAAACCCACTTTGCCAATACCGCTGTTACTGAAAACGGTCGCCCAAACAAAATGAAAGCAGCCCTCATTTTTTAATGATTTTTGTTTTTCTTGTTGGAGAAGGCTTGTTTTCATTGAAGTGTGATTCTCAGTTCAAACTTTGAGCCTATTGGAAACATGGAAACTGTAGGGATGTTGACAATGACATTGTCAGTTCGAATGACAGGGAGGTGTCACCAACTCAGCTAGCAAAGGGACCACAGTGTCTGTCATTGTGTTCAAATTGTTTAATGACTTTCCTAGTCCACTGCTGCTGCTGCTGCTGGTGGTGGTGGTGGTGATGGTGGTGGTGGTTTTGTTTTGTTTTTACTCACTAATCACCTGGAAACTGGATAGTGTAAAATATAAGGATACATTAAATAGTGGCTTGACCACAGGTTATTCCAATGACAAGACATCACAAATGACAATGTTCTTCTGGAGACATTTACCTATTGTAACTACAGAAAGGTTCTCGGAAAGAGTTGCTTTGCATAAATAAGTTATCTGTTTTCTTAAGAACGGCAGTGGAAGTTTATAACACCTGGAGTGATGTGTCCTTAGCATAACACGGAGACGAGGGATCTCGGCCATTTATTACTGTTGCTTTGACAATCCGAATTATCTTTGGAATATAGCACTGAATGATAAATCAGATGGTTTAAGAGCAGGACTCAAAATTGGAAAATTGGAGTTCTAAGTGCTTTTATCTTAAGTAGATGGTACCTTGAATGGTAAGTACGCCAGCTCTGGGCTAAGTTAATGACAATGGGCTCTGGAGTGAATGATGTTACACTAATACAATGTGCAGGTTCGGGGAGGCAAAGCTAAGTATGAATTGTATCTACTGACTCTCATAAGAGCCCAATTCAGCATATATGGAAATTTTTATCTTCAGAGAAACTTTATAAAAATATATCCGGCCAGCTTTCACTGGATAACTGCAGATTTTCTTTGAAAAAGACTAGTAATATTTCTTCTCTAGAGAATTATTACTCTGAGTGTCATTGTTTCACACTATTCCTTGGGTGTGTGATGTTGTTGGTTGGTGGGTTGGTTGGTGGGTTGGTTGGTGGGTTGGTTGGTGGGTTGGTTGGTTGGTTGGTTGGTTGGTTGTTTGGTTGGTTGGTTGGTTGGGTTTTTTAAGAAAATGTACTTACTTTCAAATTTCTCCTTTGATTTCAAGGAGCAATGGCTCCTGCCAAGCCAGTGTGAAATATCCAGTTTTCCCCTGTGTGGCCAGGTTCCTATTTCAGAAATGCTAGACTTGCCAGCTTCCCTCTGAGAGGCCAGATGCGTTTTCCTCTCTTGGTTTTCATGAAGGAGCTGGAGAAAACCACCATGGTTGCATTTTTACCATGCATTCTTTTTGAAATCCCTGGATTCACTGACTGCCAGGAACAACGTGGAAGCCTTGTGCCTCTCTATCCCCACTGTGTTAGAAAACCCAGCTCCTCCATGCCTGGAGTGTAAATCAAGAGAGCCAGAAAGGAAAACCTCTGTTTGCCTTACATCCAACCTCACTGTGTTCCAACAGGGCCTGTGGTTGTGACCCAACTATAAATTCCCATTTTCCTGTTCCAGGCTCCGAAATGGTTACTTGTATCATTGCTGTAACCAAATATCTAAAAAGAAGCAATTTTAGGGTTAGGGTTCTATGTTGGTGTGTGATTTAAGAAAGGATGAAGCACATTATACCATGGAAGGCCTAGATGCAGGAACAGGAGGCAGCTGGTCACTTTGGATCTACCATCAGGAAGCAGAGAGCAGAGGGAAGCCAAACCTCAAAGCTCCCCATGAGTAACCTTTACTGAGACTCCACATCTTAAATGTTCCACAGCTTTGAGAAATAGGACCACTACCTGGGGCCAGGGTTCAAATACGGGGGCCTCTAGAGACACCTCGCATTCAAACATGAACACCTAAGAAACCAACAACAACCAAAGAAAAAAATCCTCTTTGTTTTTTTTTCTTCTAGGTCGGACGAATAGAAGACTTTCTGTACCAACTAGAAGACAACTTCTTAAAAACTAAGAAACTGAGAACTGCTCGAAGGCAGAAGACAAAAATGAAAAGACTTCAAACTGTACAGCAAAACTAGACACTAGGGAGCAGGCTGGCTGAGGTGTCTAGGAGAAGCTAGGGTACATAAACTCTGGATAACAAAGGCCATCACCAAAGGGCTTGGATGGCACCCCCATGACAAAGACAGACTATACTTCATTACTTTTAACTGGTAGCAATAAATGTTCTCAACATATTTGACTAGATTCATGCTCAAATTCCTCTTGCCATGTCTCCCATACTGACAGAGTCACAGAGCTTATGTAATAACCCCTGCAGCTTCTTTCATCTGCTTTCTTCTTCAAGGCTTGACTAAGGTATGTTACATCTACCCAAGGATGTGCATATTCATGTGTGCTTCTTAAAAAATAAGTCACGTATCATATGCAGACAAGTATCTATTTAAAATGACGAAGCTGGTAGCATACCTTCTCAGTCCTTTAAAAATATGTCCATATGTTGTTTGCCTGATATCAGTTCTCTTGTTGAGAGCTCCGTTCCTTCCTCTGGAGATTCTGTATTTCGTTTTACCTGTTCTTTAGGCAAAACATAAATTCATGTATTTGGCACGGGGGTGAATCAGAAGCCATGTCAAGAGATCCCAACTAATGCCTGTAAGAGGATATGGAAACAGGGATGGTAGGAGGGTTAGTGTAGAAAGCAACATAAGCAAATAAGTACAGTTCATAAATATTAAGAATAATAAATTAGGTCTTACAGTACCTCTAAAATGAGAATATGTCAAGTACTGAACATTTCCTGATACAATGAAGTGGCAAAGAACAGATTAAGTAAGAGCCGGCTCTTAACATACGGTGGGGGGGGGGGGCGGTTATGTGGTCATAAATATTGAATGGGCCAGTTGGGACTTCGGGTTCTCTGGGCGTGGTTTATTCAACTCCTACTTTTATCAAATAACTCCCAACTTTCCTCCCAACCCCACAGGGACCACACCTCCACTGCCTGCCTCTCACACATCGGTGGCTAATTAACTACGAGCAATTAAAGACCACGAACTTTAAGATGCTCTTTTTTGCCGCTAAGTTCATACCAGAACATTTCATTTGTAAAAAGCACTGAGGAACTATTTCCTTTTATGAACCTGAGCTGAATGGGAGAGGCTTAGCCTTCCATTTGGCGATGTTAATACCTCTGACCACTCAGTATTGGCTCAGGACACCCTAAGACCACGCTCTCAGCACAAGGGAGACTTATTATCTCCTTCGGGGCAGAGAGCAGGGAATAGGAGACAAAGACAGGAGATAGAGGATGAGGATGAAGGGTAAGGAAGTAAGGGAGAGGAAGGAGGGAATTTGTCCCTGGGGGTGGGGGAGGGAGTCGGGAGGGAGATAAAGGACTGCCTCTAGATAGAGAGGAGACAGACATGGTACATAGAAAAAATGGCCGTTTATAGAGGTACAAAGAGGAACCTTGCATTAGGATGGGGTGTTTCAGTTTAATTGACCGTGTTAATGAAGAGAGCCAAAGCAAGGGTTTTGATTGCCGGATTTTAATACTTTGATAGCTGGACCTTGGAAGTCAGCCTCAGAAGGATGAAGTGGCCAAATAAGGGAAACGACATTGGTGGCTACCTTTGTGGATGTAACCTAATAGTTTTTAGCTAGGCATAGGGAATAGGGGAGAAGAGCAAGGCCTGACAGAGCCATGTCCACCATACTAACCAGAGTCCCTTCACCCACTGTCCAGGGATACATATTCGGGTGGTGGAGACGGAGAAAACATCCCAGTGGCAAGCGATGGGAATTTGCATCCCCTGTAAAGAGCTGGGTGTGTGATCAGGAGTGAGGAGGTAGATTCAGGATGGAAAGCAATTTAGGAAGACATTGTCAGTCTTTGACCTCCACACACACACACACACACACACACACACACACACGACCACACACATGTATTCACACATATACACTCATATAAAAATTGATAGGCAAAGCTTAACTGTAAGAAATGAGATTTTTTTCTAGCATTTCCTCTGAAATGAAGATAGGGAATTTTATTTTGTGCTAGGCTGGAACACCTGCTCACTATCACCCTCATGCACCCCTACCCCACAGGCTAGAAAACCCCATCTTCCCTCCTTCCCCTAACCATGCCCACACAGAGAACCCCACCCCACTCCTGCCCTGTGATCCCACAAAAGCCAAATCTTCTAATCCACATCCACCTGAATTTCAAGCACCTGATTTTTTTTTCATAATTTCTTGATTGTTCCTCAAGGGATTTTGCTGCTATATTTGTTTTGCTGTTTTCTGTTTTGTTATGTTTTAATGTGAATGAATGGCTGAATGTGTGTGGCTAGTGCCACACTGTGGAGACCACAAGAGACTGTTAGATCTTCTGAAACTGGTGTTACAGATGTGTATGGACCTATCATATGGGTGCTGGGAATCAAACCCAGATCGTCTGCAAAAGTAGCCAGGGCTCTTAACCCCTAAGCCATCTTTCCATCTTCCTCTTTGGCTTTTTATTTTCAAATTTTGTTTTCAATCTGTGGGAAAGTGACAAGAGCAGACAATAGAAGAGATGGGCTCTCTGCACGAGTCTTCCCCAACTATCAATGTTCTCACATCCCCACTCTGCTCTCTTTCAACTACCCAGTATCGTTCATTCCATGGATAATGAAATCATTGCCCCTGTTGTGGTCCAGCCTTGCCGTCTTTATCAGATATACCCAGAGGCTGAGGTGACGTACTGAGGAACTTCTGCAAGAGGGGCCCTCAACATCCCAGACCACCACACCCAACTCTTCCTTGTCTTTGCCACTGGCCTTTTTTCAGCATTGCTGAGGATGGTAGCATCCAGAAATGGGCTTGGGATCTTTGAAGAAGGACATTCAAGTAGCAAAGCTGTCTGCTATTGGTTTGGCTTGGCTTGGCTTGGCTTGGCTTGGCTTGATAACAAAGAATCTTTGCAAACTTACACACGTGACACAATTTTGGACCTGTTAATTCACACTTTTGTTCATCTTCAAGAGTTGACAAGTAGTTTTTCTTTAAGGGCTGGTGATACAATTTTTTTTAAAAAAACTGTTCTAATTTGCTTTTATTGGTTGTGACAAAAGACTCTAACGGAAAGCAATCTAAGGATGGAAGGGTTTATTGGGCTTACATGGACAAGTCACACACTCCATCACTGTGAAAGTCAAAGCAGAGGCAAGAAGCAGATGCCTGAGAGGAACTCCACATACAAGCTTGCTTGGTCAACCACCTTTCTTATAATCAAGGCCTATGGATGGCATAACCTCAGCCCTCCTACATCAACCAGCAGCTGAGAGAATCCTATGGAGGAAATTTTTCTGTTGAGGTTCCCTCTTCCCAAAGCGGCTCTAAGCTGGCATCAAGTTGACAGCTGAGAACTATGACAAAAGGGCTACTCAAAACTTCAAGCAGTAGAACAGAGGTCAACTGAGTAGTGCCACTATGTCAGGATGGTGCAATCGGCAAGGCAGGGGCCCACGGAAACACGGGGAGCAGTCCCGGACTGCTGCTGAGGAGGCTTTCTGTACCTTCATTAGCTATAGGATGATCTGTTTGCTTTAAACATGCTGTCATGGCAAGCACTCCCTTATGCTTCTGACAGAGCTGAAATCTAGGAACTTATATGAAAGAAGTTACCAAATTCATGTTGAAATATAAAAGCTCAGATGTTTGGGGAGCTTTATGAAAGGTAATACAAACACAGCCTAAATCTCTCAACATAAGCAAATAGACTAAATGATTTATGATAGGCTGTTTAATGCTTAACCTGGTAATCTATTAAAATTTATAATGTTAAAAGGCAAGGACTCAAAACCATATTATAGCATAATTAAAGCTAGATTGTAAAATATGTATATAAAAGGCCGAAGAGAAATACAATAAGCTATGAAGAAGATCTCTTGTGAGGTAATTATGGTCTATTTCATTTTCATTTCCTTAATGTCACACAGTCTGTTCTGTGGTAACAAACAGTTGTCTTTTAAAGATAATACTTAGTATCATTCTGCAGAAAAACAACTGGTTTCATTGTTTGAGAAGAAAAACGTATACTAATGCTTGCCACAGAGAAAATGGCTTTCTCACAGACAGGCAACCAAAGGAAGTCTTTCCTGTGGAATTTTGTGAGACACACTTCTATGACTACGTCCACCAAGAATCTCGGGCACAGACAGTCCAGAGTTTCACTGAAGGCAGCATTAAGCAATGTACCAGTTTTAGCATATCAACCCTGGTAAATGACAGGTCAGTATTTGGGCCATCCCTGATCTCTCTAGATTGCATTTCATATATCTTTCTCATCTGATGATTTGCCTTAGATCTTTCCCATGCTCACGGGATATCATCTCATGAAATATGATATGACCGCAAACCAGGACCCTTAAATCAAAATGTACTGAGAAGTTGAAAGACCACTGTCAGAACAGGGCCCTGCTTTATCGTGGCTTGATTCATGGACACAGTACGATGGAGTCTAAGTTCAATCAAATATTTCACACGTTGCCTGATCCCCTCGGCAGTTCCTAGGGCTTGTGGACATGGATACAAAGAACAATTGTGCGTCCTTGACAGGCAGCAGACCGTCAAGATGGAGCAAAGTGACACCTGGAGGCAGACGCATAATTTTGACAAGCCATCAAAAGAAAAGAAAACCGTAAAACAAATCCAAAGAGCTTCCTGAAAGTTGTAAATATAAACACATTCTTTTTAGGGCTCGGTGGATAAAATCCAGAAATACTAAGACTGCCTAAGATCATCAGAGCTCAGAATCACTCCTCAAATTCATTATATGATAAACAACAGGAGAATCTAAGGATTAATTATTGGATGTGTGTTTTTGCTGTGGTCTTACATTGATCCCAAGACAATGTGCAAACAATGCCCGTTGGTAAGACTGTGCCTTTTATTTTCAATATACGTTCGGGGCAGTTGTGGTGCATATATTTTTCAAGGAACCAGAGACTTTGATTTTTTTTTAGTCTAGTATTATTTTTATTTTTTTCTTATAACTTTATTTTAAAAAGAGAGATACATGTACAGATTTTTAAAGCATTTTGGCATAACACTATATGAATATATTTTTGTCAGGATGTAATTCTTTTAGAGGTTTGATAGTATACATTGAAATCTTACTAGTTACCATAAGCATAAAGTACACATAGAACAGAAAGTAACATGGAAACAGAGTTTTCTTGGTGTGTATAGATTAAACACAATAATTTTTGAATAGCAAAAATTGCCACCAGGCTATATTCTTAGCCCTTGAATTATTAAAGATTTAAGGTCCAAGTGTACCACACTCTGAGAGGGAGCTATACACTTATTTTTTTTCCTAAGGACTGAGGCGTCCACTTTTTGGCCTTTGGTTTTTTTGGGGGAAGGGGTTTGTTTGGTTGGTTGGTTTGGGGAATTTTTTGTTGGTTTTTTTTTTTTTTTTTTTTTTTTTTTTTTTTAGCTACATATGGTCTGTAAGTTGTTTCTGGGGTATTCAGAGCTTTCTGGAGCTAGTATCCAATTATCAGTGACTGCATATTATGTCTGTTCTTTTGTGACTGGGTTACCTTACTCAGGATGATATTCTCTAGATGCATCCATTTTCCTAGGAATTTCATGAAGTCATTGTTTCTGATAGCTGAGTAGTATTTTACTCCATTGTGTAAATATACCACAATTTTTGTATCCATTCCTCTGGGTTCTTTCCAACTTCTGGCTATTATAAATAGGGCTGCTATGAACATTGTTGAGCATGTGTCGTTATTGTATGTTGGGAGACTTCAATTCTTGATGCCAATATACTGAAACCTTTTATTTAAATAGAGTTATTTATTAGTTTATCATTATTTTATTACGTTTTATTTTTATTTAGGGGGTGCCTGCACGTATGTCTGTTATGTTTGTGCACCACATGTATGGTTGGTGTACATGGAGGTTCAGAGAGGGTACCAGATCCATGGAAACTGGAGTTACAGATGGTTGGGAGATACCATATTGGTGCTGGAAATCCATCTCAGGTCCTCTAAAGGAGTGAAGTGCTCTTAACTACTGAGCTATCTCTCTAGCTCCCCTGCACCTTTTTCTCTAAGATTTTTCCATGGCTGTTTAGATATCAATAACTGTTTCCGATCCTGCACTATTTAATCAGGGGCCAGAGGCATAGTCCTGTCAAGTATAAAGCCTAAGACTAGAGCTTCTCACATCCCAGGGAAACCACTCAGTTCTAGTTAGCTGCTGCTGATGTGGATGATAACATGGAAAGCAAAATGGGCTTAAATGGGAAGCCTCAGTTTGGACCCCAGATCTCCCTGATCATTTTGCTGAGGAGCAAATGCAATAATAAAGTGTTGCTATAAACACTGAAGATATTAAATTATGCTTTATGTTTCCTGACAACTTGATAGAGGCTCACCATGAAACCATCCTGGGAGCACTATTTCCATCCCCCATCCCCACCCTCACCCTTGCTTCTGCTGCTCCTGCTTCTTCTCCTGCTCCTCTTCCTCCTCCTCATACTCATCCTCCTCCTACTCCTCCTTCTTCTTCCTCTTCCTCCTCTCTTCCTCTTTTTAAGTGATTAACTTCTATCTGAAAGTTACATGAGCAGATTTTAAACCCAGGCAGAATTTAAACTCCACAGTTAGAAACAAATATACTGTTTTTTTCTACAAGTTATCACAGTGCTGTTCTTTCTGCCTTGTGGTTCCCAAGTAAAACTGGCAATACACATTTCCTGGAATCACTGAGAAATGATCCTGGGAGCTTGATCTCTGTGCAGTATAGTTGCCATTAGGGACATGGGGCTATCAAGATGTGAGCCATGTAAGCAAAGAACTACATTTTTTAAGTTAAATATTAATTATTGTTTTGCTTTTGAGGTTGCTTCCTACAGTGGCTTTTCCTGGTTGACAACCCTAGAGTGGCTGGACACACGTGTGATGAATTTTTGCTCAATTAAATCATTTTAAGTGGGAAGATCCACTTCTAATCTGGATCTTTGAGGAGGGAAGACTCTCCTCTACTCTGGGCCACACCTTCTTGTATCTGTCTATATAAAGACCATGGAAGATGGAAATTAGTTCTCCATTTGCCTGTTTGCTCTTGATCTTGATAGCAAGTCCACTCCTTCACAAGCATGAGAGCCTACTTCTTTGCAATTCTGGCAGATATTAAAGACCAGCTGAGACATCTGGCTTTCTGGTAGACAACCATCATAGGACTAGCTGAACCATAGCCTATAAGCCATTATAATAAACCTCTTTTAGATAGACAGACATATAGACAATATGTTTATATTTATGTGTCTCTAGATTAGTGGTTCTCAACCTGTGGATAGTGACGCCTTTAGGGGTCAAATAACCTTTTCACAGGGGTTGCTGAAGGCCATCAGAAAACAGAATATTTACGTTATGATTCATAACAGCAGCAAAATTACAGTTATGGAGTAGCAAAAAATGTTGGGGGTCACCATAACATAAGGAACTGTTGAGTATTAGCAGGGTTGAGTACCACTCCTCTAGAGAACCCTGACTAACATCCTTTGTTTTTGTGTTTTGGTTTTGGTTTGGGGGGGGGTTGTTTGCTTTGTTTTGTTTCAGAATGTGCCTCATATAGCCCAAGCTGACCTTGAACTTGCTGCATAGCTAGCTGAGGCTGACCTTGAACTCCTGATCCTCCTGTCGCTGTCACGTCAGGACTGTACGCAATGCCACCACGCACATCTAAACTCTAAGTTTTTAACTTAACTTTTAAAATTTAAACTTTAAAATGGATCATTCCATTTTTTTAGCAAACTGGAAAAGCTTGGGTCTGGAAATCTACTCTGTTTAATACGGGGTCTCAGTCTGTCAGTGAGAAGCAACCGCTGACCTGGAACACAGGGTTGACGTCAGTCTATGGGGTTTCTGCTTCCGCTTTCATTGTGCTGTGCAGTTAGAGGTGAGAGCCACCACGCTTGGCCGAGAAACCACCTTTTAACTCTAACATTAACAGATTCCAAATAAAGATCAAGTGCCCACGTGAAGCCTTACATTTGCTGTGCTTGGATACCTAACATTCCTAATACTGGCTCATGATTTGAAACCGGCTCCAGATGCTGATGCTGCCTCAGAGGCGTCAGAAACTTAAGAGGATGCAGGTCACAAGGGGTAGGTTTTCGGTGATAGCATCCCTGGCTGCTTCATGTCTCACTCTTCACCCCTGATCAGCCACTGGGTAAATCGCTTTTCCCGGCCACATACTCCCAAAGCCGGGGACTCAAGCAGCCATGAGTCCTCTAGAACTGTAGTCCGAAATAAAACCTTCCTCCCTTAAGCTGTTTCTGTAAGGCATTTGGTTACAGCCAAGCTTCAAGTTGAGATTAACTGTAAATGTAACATTTAAGCTCAACTTAGAGATGTAGAATAAAGTGAGTCTGGAAAATATGTGCATTAATTTTACATAGATTGCATGTTGAAATTATAACATTTTTGATTTAATCATTCAAAGAAACATCAAATTAATTCAATATCTTAGAGTTTTACATTAGCTACTTGATATTCTAAATATATGTATCTATTAAATATATCCCTGACCTCAAGCTATATTACAAAACTAAAAACTAAAACTAAAAACTGCATGGTACTGGTACAGAGATAGGCACATAGATCAATGGAATAGAATAGAAGATCCACAGTAGATGAATGGATACAAAAATTGTGGTACATTTACACAATGGAATACTACTCAGCCACCAGAAACAATGACTTAACCAAATTCTTAAGAAAATGGCTGCATCTAGAGAATATCATCCTGAGTGAGATAACCCAGTCACAAAAGAACAGACATAATATGCAGTCACTGATATTGGGATGCTAACCCCAGAGGCTCACACTGCCCCAGAAACAACTCACAGACTGTGTGAAGTCCAAGAAAAAAAGAAAAAAAACAAAAAAAAAAGTCATGCTCAATCCTTACCCACCAAGAACACATTGACAAATTCCGGGTTACACCCTGTATTACAT
Organism: Micromys minutus; assembly: GCF_963924665.1. Classification (NCBI taxonomy): domain Eukaryota; kingdom Metazoa; phylum Chordata; class Mammalia; order Rodentia; family Muridae; genus Micromys; species Micromys minutus. The sequence goes on from NC_137984.1 coordinate 26,988,135, forward strand.
GTACTGTCTGCTCATTGTAAAAAAAAAAAAAAAAAAATCTTTACACACCATGAAAACTTTGACTATTTCCAGGTTACATCTTGTTTTACATGTACTTTATGCTCATTGTAACTAGTAAGATCTTAATCACACTATCAAACCTTTAAAACGAAAAAACAAGTACTGACAAAAATGTATTGTATACTTTTATGCAAAAAATGCTTAAAATCTGTACATTTATCTTTGTTTTTTAAAATAAAGTTGAAAAAAAAAAGAATAGAAGATCCAGAAATGAGCCCTCACATATATGGTCACTTGATTTTTGACAAAGGAGCTGTAAACATTCAATGGAAAAAGGACAGCCTATTCAACAAATGGTGTTTGTCCAACTGGCACTCAGCATGCAGAAGAATGAAAATAAACCCTTTCTTATCTCCTTGTACAAAGCTCAAGAGCAAGTGGATCAAAGATCTCCACATTAAACCACGTACACTGAAATTATTAGAAGAGAAAGTAGGGAAGACCTTAGAACACATAGGCACAGGAGAAAATTTCCTGAACAGAACACCAATGGCTCATGCTCTAAGGTCAAATATCGACTAATGGGACTTAATGAGAGTGCAAAGTTTCTGTAAGGCTAAGGACACTGTCAAGAAAACAAAACAGCAGCCAACAGATTGGGGAGAGATCTTTACCAACCTCACATCAGATAGAAGCCTAATATCCAAGGTATACAAAGAACTCAAGAAGCTAGACACCAGAAAATCTAACAACCTTATTAAAAAATGGGGTACAGAGCTAAACAAAAAGTTCTCAATTGAGGAATATCAAATGGCTGAGAAGCATCTAAGGATGTGCTCGACATCATTAGCCATCAGGAAAATGCAAATCAAAACAACCCTGAGATTCCACCTCACACCAACCAGAATGGCTAAGATCAAAAATTCAGATGACAGCAGGTGCTGGCAAGGATGTGGAGAAAGAGGAACACTCCTCTACTGTTGGTGGGGTTGTAAACTGGTACAACCACTCTGGAAATCAGCAATTCCTCAGAAAACTGGACATAGTACTACTTGAAGACCCAGTTATTCCACTTCTGGGCATATACCCCAGAGAAGCTCCAACATACAACAAAGACACATGCACCACAATGTTCATAGCAGCTCTAATTATAATAGCCAGAAGCTGGAAAGAACCCAGATGTCCTTCAGTAGATGAATGGATACAAAAATGTTGGTATATTTACACAATGGAGTACTACTCAGCTATCAGAAACAATGACTTTATGAAAATCTTAAGAAAATGAATGCATCTAGAGAATATCATCCTGAGTGAGATAACCCAGTCACAAAAGAACAGACATAATATGCAGTCACTGATAATGGGATACTAACCCCAGAAAGCTCTGAACACCCCAGAAACAACTCACAGACTATATGAAGTTCAAAAAAAAAAAGAAAAACCATTATGCTTAATCTGTACACACCAAGAAAACTTTGACTATTTCCAGGTTACATCTTGTTTTACATGTACTTTATGCTCATTGTAACTAGTAAGATTTTAATGCATACTATCAAACCTTTAAAAAAAACCAAGTACTGACAAAAATGTATTCGCATACTTTTATGCATAAATGCTTAAAATCTGTACATTTATCTTTGTTTTTTAAAATAAAGTAAAAAAATAATTGTAAAATTATATAAAAATATAATAATTATATAAAATATATAAATATAAATATATATATATATATATATATATATATATATATATATATATATATATATATGATTGTCCTGAACAAATCACCTGGAACTAGAAGCTCTCTTTCTGAACAAGAGGAGCTGAAAGGACTAGAGAGACGGCTCTGAAGGTGAACAGCACCTGGGGTAGAGGCAGAAGGACATGAGTTCAAATCTTCAGTACCCTTGTAAAATCCCAGCTGTGTCCTCAGCATAGGGTGCAGGGAAGCAGAAACAAGAGGGATGCTGGGGTTTGATGGCCACCAGTCTAGCTCCAGGTTCAACGAGAGACCCTGGTGAAGAGCAGTAGAACAAAGTTCTCAGCGTTAACCTCTGACCTCTGGTGTATACACAAGTGAAAGCACCCATACACATGAAGTCATGAGCCTCATACATGTAAAAGACATACACTCACAAAGGAATAAAAAGGAGGAGTTAAAATGTATTCATGATAAGTTGGCAGGGAGTTTCCATGGCTTTCAAGGAACAAGCCAATTGGGCATAAAAACTGTGTATCCTATGGCAATTTGTCCCCTTTCATATTTGTTCTATAGTATTAGGGATCAATACAAAGGTAGGTGGCCTGTCGTGGTGGTGCATATTTTTAATCCCAGCACTTAGAGGCAGATGCAGGTGGGTTTCTGTGAGGTCAAGGCCAGCCTGATCTACAGTCAAGTTTCAAAACAGTCAGGACTCCATAGAAAGACTGTCTCAGAAACAAGAAGAAGGAGGAAGAAGAAAGAGAAAGAAAGAAAGAAAGAAAGAAAGAAAGAAAGAAAGAAAGAAAGGAAGGAAGGAAGGAAGGAAGGAAGGAAAGGAGGAAGAAGGAAGGTGGGGAGGAGACAGGAGGGAAGGGAGGGGAGGGGAGGAAAGGGGAGAAGAGAAGAGAAGAGAAGAGAAGAGAAGAGAAGAGAAGAGAAGAGAAGAGAAGAGAAGAGAAGAGAAAGAAGAGAAGGGAGGGGAGAAGGGGAGAAGGGGAGGGAGGGGGAGAGAGGGAGGGCTAGGTCTTGAGTCCAGGGAGTCCACTGAGATTAGACACTTGCCACATCTCACTGTAGACATGAAAAAAGCAGAGACATCCTTAACTTTTCCCCGATCTAACTAGTGTAAGCCTTTCTAGCCTCAGAACGACAGGATTTGCCTTGGTTCAGGACACTAACAACAAAAAAGCCCCACTGTGCACCACATGACCTCATGAGACTACATGGGAAGAAGGATCTTAGGAAAGATTAAAGTCCTTGCTAGTATGATGGGGGACTGTTAAAGAGCACTGAGGTTTGTCACTGGAGTTGTTAGCTTCAGCTATCCACTTGACACAGCCCAGAGAAATCTGAGGTAAACACAACTGGCCACTTCAGACTGGCCTATGGCATGTGTGTGATAATTTGTCTTGGTTATTAATTGGTGTAAAAGGGCTCAACCCACTGTGGTCACTGCCATCCTTAAGCAGATGATCCAAGGCTGTAAAAGAAAGGTAAGTGAGCAAGCCTCAGAAAGCAAGCCAATGACTATCATCCCTTCATAATCTGGGCCTTAGTTCCTGCTCTGACTTCCATCTGTGATGGAAATATAAAGTCGTTTTTAATATAAAATATAAAGTACAAACTGAAATAAATCCTTTTCCTACGCAAGTTGTTCTCGACCACGGTGTTTATCTCGGTGGCAGAAAAGCAAACTAGAGCTGTGGTTTATTGTGAGGATGATACATGTATTCTCCTCATGGGAGACTCCATGGATACGGTGGGTGTATCTGTAACTAATGTTGGTCTCTTGAGTCACATTACCCTATAAAAACATAAGTGGCAGCAAAGACGTGTCTGTACTAATGCACAATAAAGACTCCATTAAATCCGGAATATGGCTGAAACAAAAGGCTTGTTATGAACGTACTCCAGGGACAGAAAACTCCCTTGCCGGGTGGCATGTTGATGGGGGGAATTTACCTCTATACAATCCTAATTAAATAAGAACATTTAACTGTGTGACAAAACCACAGAGCAGAGAGAGAATTGTGTGAAATAATTTAAGATGAATTATTGGCTTTCTTGTGATGGAACCTAGACCTCGGGCATGATAAGAGGACGCATGTGCATGCTTAGGGGCTGAAACTGATCCCATATGAGAATTTCCTACACATTGTGATACAAAGCCAAGACTCTTAAATATAAATGTGATGGTGATTCTTGATTGGCAACCTGCCTGGATTTAAAGTCACCTAGGAGACACACCCCTGGGTTGGCCCGTGAGACAGTTTCCAGAAATGTGTCCATGAGGTAAGATGCGCTACCCTGACTGTAGACAGCAGCATCCTAGCACGTGATCATACTCTGAATACAAATGAAAAGGCAGCTCAGCACAAACATTAATCACCGTCTGCTCCCTGACAGCGGATAAATGTGGCCAGCTATTCTGCTTCTGCCATCGTGTTACTTCCTCAGGGTGGACACTGCCTTCCAACCCCGGCCCTGAAGTGTGAGGAACAGTCCCTGTCCCTGTCCTTAAAAGTTAGCACTGTAGCCAATAGTGCTGTCTCATGGTACACCTCATCAGTGGCAAGGAGGAAGGATCTCTGGCACGGGGGTGGAGATATGAGCTCAGGATAACCTGAGATGGATGTTCAGGAAAAAAGATATGAGGGGGAAAGATCTAGCAGGAGAGCCATGGTCAAGAAGGTGGCTTTCCCAGGGCGAGGTTCATTTACTGCACTTGACATATGCTAAATTCTATCATTTCCCCAAATGTGGGGAACTTGACCGCATGATTTGTAATAATGAGGGACCGTGTAAGAAACCGAGCTGCTATGAAGTGGCTGCAGATCAAAAAGAAAGTTACATCTTTTACAACATAACTGGAGCTGGAGAGATGGCTCGGCAGCTGAGAGCTCTTGCTGTTCTTGCAGAGAACTCAAGTTCAGTTCCCCACAATTTTGTTAGGCAGCTCACGAATGCCTGTAACTCTATCTCCAAAGCATCCAACACGGCTCTTCTAGCCTCCTGTGTCACACACACACACACACACACACACACACACACACAAATACAATAAACCTTAAATTAAAAGGACTTTCAGTCCATTTTCCTTTCACTTCTCTTTCTCACAAGCATTACCATAGGAAGACCAACCGTCTGGCATATATTTTTAGGGCAAACATAAGGCCAGGGTTTGAACCCCAGCACTGAATAGACAGAGGATGGACACTATATGATAAACAAGTGCATGGAGCAACTTAGAATATGAGACCTTGCCTCAAAAAATGAAAAGTAAAAATAAAGAAATAAATTTAAACTGAATATGGTCACATTTTACAAGAATTCCAAGTAGAACTTTAAAAAAAAAAAAAAAAAAAAAAGGAAGAAGACCTTTCCCTTATGAATTTTAAGGAAATAATTTTTTTATCTCAAATATGCCCATTCCAGTCTTTGGACACTCCCTGCCATTATCTTAGTTCAGGCTTCCTGCATTACCTCTGAGTTCCTACTCTTTACACTGTTCTTGTCGCCATTAGAGCTACTATGACAGATGACAATAGACAGAGGTAGAGAGTCCACAGGAAGACACCAGCAGATCCAGAGATAGATCTGAGCCCAGGTCCTGGCTTCAGATGGATGCTTCCTTGCTCTGCCCTCATTTAGACAGCAGAGGCAGAAAGAAAGCTCTCTATGGGTCTTCTCTGTAGGGTGCTAATCCCATCATGAAGAGTCTGACTTCACTGCCTAATTGCCTCCAAAGGTCCCACTCCTAACTGCATCTACGAGAGTTCCATGTTTCAATACACACAGCTGGAATCATGTGTTCGAACAAGCTCATTCTTCAGGGTTGTTTGTTTATTTGTTTGTTTGCTTGTTTACTTCGATCCCTGCTCCACTCTGGGATGAGAACAATCTTCCATAACCTGTCATTGTAGTTCTTTCCCAGGGGCAGTGCTCCCTTCTGCATATAGGCTAGTTCTCCAGGAAGACTTCAAAACCCAACCCTACCGGACTTCCCACCCCATCACCTAAGAAACTCTGTTCCAAGCAGTGTGCATATTTCAGTGGTGCCGGATACCACGTTTGACAATTTGGCATTTCGTCCCTTCCCCACGGTTCAACATCTCAGCTTAAACTGCCACTTATTCTTTAGAAACTTTATTGACTCATTCCTCCTCTCCCCCGGGTCCAGGCAGATAAACCACGCTCTTCTCCCTCCATACCAATAGCGCAGCTCTGTTACAGACAAGAAAGAATCAGGTGCACAGCATCTGGGGAGCTGTTTTAGAGCTGGAGATTGAGTCCCGGGTCATGTGCATACTAAACAAAGTGCTTCACACACCACTATACTACTTTTTTTTTCCCAACTATACCATAAAATTTCAGAGAGCAGAGAATTTTTCTTTTAAATCCTCAAGGGCCCTCCACATTTTCTACAATAAAATGAACTTTACAAAATAATTTATAACTGAGAATAAATGTGGGGAGAACAGGAAAGAAGGGAAGAGGGAGCTCTTGGCACTTTCTAGAAATATATCTGTAGGCACATGGCCCTTCTGCATGGCATCCACTCGGTTTGCAGAGAAGAATGTCAGATCTTCCTCCTATGGAATGTCCTCGCAAGTGTGAGTGAGCTCAAACAATGACCACAAAATTTTTTTCTCTAAAGTTTTTATTCAAAAGTCACTTTATTGAATAATGGATGGTGGATGATAAAACATGCTACAATTCCATCCCGCCCCCCACTTATGAGTCCAGCCACATCAAAATGCAATAAAGGGGACATAAGATTCCTGTGAATCATTCAAATGTGCATCATTCATTTTCCTTCCACAGAATGAACATTTCTATTAAAATAATATTACTTGAAATGGAATTTTAATATATAGAGATTCTCTAAAATCATGACACCAACTAGTAAAAGGCAGACTTGATACTTTATTTTTGTAGACCTGAAATGGGACAATGGAAAACCAAAGTCAAACTAAAATCTTTTTCACAAGTGTACATTTTGAGTGTGTGTCACTCAAAGACACAATAGTTAAGAGTGCCAGATCCTTATAGCCACCAAACCCAGACAATATTTCAGATGCCAAGAAGTGCATGCTGACAGGAGCCTGATAAAGCTGTCTCCTGAGAGGCTTTGACAGAGCCTGAGAAATACAAAGTCGGATGCTCTCAACCAACCATTGGACTGAGAACAGAGAAGTTAATGGAGGAGTTAAGATAAAGGGCTGAAGGAGCTGAAGGGGTTTTCATCCCCACAGGAAAAACAACAATATCAACCAACCACAGCCCCCCCCCCCCAGCTTCCAGAGAATAAACCACCAACCAAAGAATACACATGGAGGGACCCATGGCTCTAGCCGCATATGTAGCAGAGGATGTCCTTATCAAGCATCAGTGAGAAGAGAGGCCCTTAGCCCTGTGAAGGCTCAGTGCCCCAGTGTGAGGAATGCCAGTGTGGGGGGAGCACTCTCATAGAGGCAGGGGAGGAGGGATAGGAGAGAGGGATTCCAGAGGGGAAACTGAGAAAGGGGATAACATTTGAAATGTAAGTAAAGAAATTATCTGATTTTTAAAAAAGGAAAAAATAAATCAGTTGAAAGAAAAAAAGGAGTGTTGGATCCTTGTTCACATTAAGGAAAAGTACAAAGACATTGGAAAGCTAATCACTTGTTTTATTTAAAAAAAAAAAAAAAAAAAAAAAAGTGGATTTCTCAAGGGAAAAGGAAACAATGGACTTAGAAAAATGTGTCTGGCTCAAACATAATGACCACAATGGCAGACACAAACAACGTGAACTAGAGAATTCAGAAAGAGCTCCGTTGTAAATATCTGGGGACATGAATGTTTATTAAGATCATCACTTTAACCTTCAGTGTGAGGGAGGGGAGGAGGAGAAGGGTGGAAAGCAGAAGAGGGAAAAGGAGAAAGCCTATGAGCAGACAGCTCAGGACAGAGGATGAGTGCACACCTTGGAGCACAGAGATACATGAAGAAAATATGGTCACACTATGTCACCCATATTTCTGTACATGAAGAGACTCTGGCTAGTCTGAGCATGATGGGCATGGCTCTGGTGGGCCTTGCCCTTCTCCCCCGTTCTCTCTGACTTGTTGAAAAACCTTAGATTACATTCCTAAAGCAGCCACCAACACCTATTCCTTGATTTGGCCATTTCCTTCTCCTGAGGCAGACTACCAAGGTCTCGTTGTCAAAGTATTGAAGTCCAGCAATTAAAAAAAAAAAAAAAAAAAAAAAAACCTTTGGCTTCCTAACACAGGGTTTCCTCCGTCACTTTCCTATGTGCCGTATGGGTCTTCTCTCCAGAGGCTGTCACTTGTCCCCGGGTAAGTTCCCCCTCCACCCTCTCTCCCTTGTTCCCTTCCCCTCTCACTCATCCTCCATCTTCTGTCTTTGTCTTTTATCCCCTGCCTCTGTCCCTCTGGAGCAAATAAATCTCCTTTGTGCTTTGGCCCAAGAGGTCCTGAGTAGCTACTTTTCCTTTCCATAAGTAACCCTGATAAAATTCAAGTAGCCCTAGAGGAACTGGATCTCTCAAGAGGCCGGAAGGTCAAGAGTCACTGTCAAGAGAATGTACCCACTGATTACTCTGTGGCAGGGAGGTTTTCTTATGGGAGGGGATGGGGAGAAGACCAGGTTTAGGGGGGAGTTCCTACCCTCTCAGAGGAGAAAAGAAGGGGGAGTAGGGGTACTAGAAAGAAAGGGGGGCTGGTAATAGGATGTAAAGTGAATAAATAATTTTTAGAGGGTGAGTAATTTTTTTAAAAACAGTATTTCGCAAACAAAAGATGTCACTGTGAAATGGGCCAGCAGGTAGATATGCTGATATACAGCCTGATAACCTGAGTTTCATCCCCAGATACCCCCCACCTACCTGATTGTCATGACATGGGTATGCTTGTGTATACACACACACACCACATACCACATACCACACACACAAACACACACTCATTCACTCACACATACACACACTCACACACACATACATACATACTCTCTCACATGCACACAGTCATTCACTCACACACACTCATACACATGCTCATTCACTCACACACACACACACACACACGCACACACACATATACACACAAAGCACATACCACACACACAAACACACACTCATTCACTCACACACACACATATACACACAGACCACATACCACATACACAAACACACACTCACTCACTCATACACACACACACTCACACACACATATACACACAGAGCACATACCACACACACAAACACACACTCATTCACTCACACACACACACACACATATACACACAGAGCACATACCACACACACAAACACACACTCATTCACTCACACACACACACATATACACACAGAGCACATACCACACACACAAACACACACTCATTCACTCACACACACACACACACATATACACACAGAGCACATACCACACACACAAACACACACTCATTCACTCACACATACACACACTCACACACACATACATACATACTCTCTCACATGCACACGGTCATTCACTCACACACACTCATATACATGCTCATTCACACACACACACACATATACACACAAAGCACATACCACACACACAAACACACACTCATTCACTCACACACATACACATATACACACAGACCACATACCACATACACAAACACACACTCATACACACACACACTCACACATGCACACTCACACACACATACATACATACACAGATCACATACCACACACACACTCATATACACACACATACACACACACATACCACATAACACACACACACGCCATATACCACACACATACACTAAATAGATAAAATAGATATAAAGTAATATAGAAAACTTTAAGAAGAAAAAACCCACAAATGCTAAGGAGTTGGAGATAGATAAGGGAACAAAGCTCTTGGCATCCAACCATGAAAGGGAATTCAGATCCTCAAACCCACATAAATACTGGGTGAACCCACCCACAATTCCAGTGCTTATAAAACATGGAGGCAAAACACCTGAAGCAAACTGGTCTTATGCCCAGTTCGCAGGAACCCTAGGAAACCACCAGAGATCACGACACAGATGTAAATACACACAAGAGCCTTTATTAATTGAGTCTGGCCTTGGGCTGCAGCCTTCCCTGCTCCACAGGTTAGGAATGGTACACCCAGGTCTAGAGGTTCAGAGTTTATATATGGGGAATACATAAGCTTGTGCTTACGAGCCTTGGTATTACATGATTGAGCAGGGGGTAAAGGAATGTTATCCTTCAAAACCAATGTTTGTTCAGACAGCAAGGCGAGACCATACATCTGGAAAAAGACCTTTTTGAGCTGGGAAGAAATAACTCATTCCATTATCAGAGACTAGAGTATTTTTACAAGCCGGCCATAGCTGTCTGGGAACACTTGGTTGCCTCTTTACCATAGTTCAAGAGTGGGGGCCTTCAATTTTCTGCCTCCTTCAAAGGCAGGGGACATCTGCACCGAGGGGAGAGTGCTGTCTGTTTAACTCAGCGAGGGGAATGGGGATTGTGTAACTAAGGGTTAATGCACAGACTAGGACCGGTTGCCATGTGCCTCTGCTGGCTAGTGAGGCTAGCCATTTGATAAAGTTCCAGGTTCAACTGACAAACCCTACCTTGGTGAATAAAGTAAAGAGCACCAAACAAAACCCCTGACATCAACATACGTCTTCCATATGCATGTGAACATATGTACACTCATATCTAAATACACATGATTTTCCTCTAAAATTAATTAAAATTTTTCATCTTGAAGGGAAAATTAAGACACAGAGGTGAATGGGGAAGTGATACAAAAGGATATATAAGGCAGGATGCTCACAAGAAGGTGAAACAACAGGACCTCCTAAGGAAGGGGAGGTGAGACACTCTGTTATCCCTGAAGCTCATTGGGACAGAACATAAACTCAAGACAGCTTCAGGAAGTCCCTGAAACTCACTTGATTCACTAGGTTCCCTCCAAGAGTGCATAAACAGTAAAGACAACTCAGAGTGAACATCAGATGAGCTGAGCTGTCTAGAAGACCAGCCGGGTAGCGTATAAGAAGCAGACAAGATAGGTTGCCTAAAAAAGGCTGAGATCAACTGAGCTACCTGAAAAAGACATTCTTCATCCTGCTGTTCTGTGTGCAGGCTGTGCGGTTGCTCCAGGTTTTTAGATTTATGAGATGTCACTCAATTCTGGGGTGGGCTTTGGTGATGCATCTGTCTTTGAGTCATTTCTCCTCCTGTCAGTAACTCTTCACCCAAATGTTGGCAGATTTTTAATCTATTTTATTGGGTTCCTATACCTCTGCCTCCCTTCCAACCCTTATTCCAACCTAATGCCTTCCAACACCCCGTGAACACTAAGATGGAAAGAAAGTAGGTTAGAGGGAAAAGGAAACAGTTCTCTTCAAGACCACTTTCTGATGATTGGGGACTTTGGGTTCCTTGTGGCATGTCTAATATTCGCAGTCAGGATATCTCCAAGTTCTTCTTGTCTCTTTGCTCAGGACCACTTGAGAAACAGCGGCAACAGGGACCAGCAACAGCAGGGGCAGCAGCTACCACAGGCCCTCTTGGGACTCTCCCATTTATACCCTCTCCAGAGTTCCCAAAAGTAAACCACCTGCACCTGGCAAAAGCCATGCCCCTGCTAGTGCATAAGGCAAAGCCTAATCATCTGCTGAGAAGCTGCCTCTAATCCCGCACCTAGAATTAAGACAAAAACATAATCACATAACATAACCGTGTTTTTTTTAAGAAAGCAAATTTCTCACTACACCCATATTCCTGAAAGTAACCTCAATAAACCTGTATTGCATCACCAAGTTGTATTTCAGTGGTATGTGTACTTTGATCTGTCATCTGTCTCCTATCTGGGATGAGTAGGTGGTTGTGCACATCTCAGAAATGGCATCACACAGCACACAAGCACCCACACACAAGTCAACATGCATATATGCATATCATGCATACATGAAGGGAAAAAAGAAAGAAAAACCAACATGGCCACCAATCACCATTACTACCACATTACTTCAGCTTTTGCTTCTGGCTTCCAGATATCTGTCATCTGAAAACCCATTCCCAGTTCCCAAAGCCCCTTCACAGACATATACTCCTTTGATATTTGATATAGCCCTGTGTAGAAGGTGTGGCCACTCTCTATTAAGAAAACAAAATTTCAGGGAAGGAAGATAATACTTCTATGAAGAGGCACACTGAAGGTAAAAATCCAGATATTCTGGGCCCAAACATACTATGCCTACATCCACTTCAAGCTGCAGAATGATCAAGGGAAATTTTTAGTAAGTTCAAAACCTTTGGCAATTGCTTCAACTCTTTTCCTTCTGCCCTTTCCTTTGAGAAGTGGGGGGGTGTCTTTGTTTTTTGAGACAGTCTTACCTAGGCCAGGTTGGTTATGAACTCTGTGGGTAGTCAAGGATGATCTTGAACGTCTGATCCTCCTGCCTCCAGATCTCCAGTGCTGGTACCGGCATGTATGAGCCACCAGACTGGGCTGATACAGTACTAAGATTGGGTCTAGGGCTTCATGCATCTGAGGCAAACCAACTCCCACGCAAACTAACTAAGCAATACCTACCCGGCCCCAGGTACTATGTGTTCATAACTGGAGGACAGACCAAGATGGGTTTGAGTTTGTCCTATAAGAGGCTTTGGCAGCAGGCTCAAACTACAGATGGGTAGAGGCAGGCGCCAGAGTGCAATGCCCCAAGCAGAGATTTTTAATGTGAAAATCAAAAGGAGAACAGCTGTAACCCCTTCAACATTACAGTTTTTACAATTCTGAGCGTGTAAAGAGCCATAAAAATCACAAGCAGGCCCCTGGATCCTAACAGATGAATAACAGATTTATAATCTTTGAACGGCAGGAAGAGTGGCTTACATTTCTACCACTTCCTATTTTGATTACAGTCATTGTCCTGGGAGTAGGTTCAAGTTGTGTCTTCTCTGGTTCTTTCTGCCGTCCATCACCAGGAAGCACCAGAGGGGTGATGCTGCCGTATACTCTCCGGAAGACAAGAAAAACCCACGGAACTTCTGACCTTTCTTGGTTGCTTTGTTGGGGGGGGGGGGTGCAGGGTGCTTGTTTGTCATAATTCATTTGTTTTCTTACTGTGGCCTGTTAGTGACTTCATTAACATAGAAGGGTGAAGTTCTCTGCACAATTACCTCCCAGAATTTTTTTTTAAGTTAAAATCAAAAGCCTGACGCTTTGTGGCTTTTATAAATACACTCAGACATTAAGCAAGATTACTCCAGGTTCCCAGCCAAGGAGCTAAGGAGTGTTACAAAGTAGGTTTATTCCTAGATTGTTTCAAGATGTCATTTTTTTCTAGTGCTTTCTAGCTAGGTAGTTTGGATGTAGATAAACTTCAGAGAAATTTCTATAGCTTCCCTTCCCTGGAACACCGAAGTGAAATAGAATATTCCTTCCTTCTTAGCAGGGGCTGGTTTTTGTTGTTTTGTTTTATCTCGTTCAATCTGTTTTTCTTTGTTTTAAGAGAACATCTATAAAACCGGTAAGGGCCTCTTTAACAGCCAAATTCTCATTTTTGTCCTCAAATCCTACTGCTTGCAAAAAACAAGAGTGTCTCAAGGACCAGATGCAAAGAGGCATGTGCAAACCTCATAGACCCAGAGTCTGCAGGCTCAGGGCTGATGGTTAATTCTGTGGCTGGAATAGGACCCCTGCATCATGTGCGTATCTGTGGTCCTGTGTTATATACGTAACCATCTGAAAAACTATACCTGAAACCAAGGCAAAGAACTGTTAGCAATGAAGATGTGGGTTTCTTTGCATTTTTCGGGTGTTATCCATAGCCCGCAGAGAGGAAACTGAAATGGGAGCATAAGAATCCAGTCATTTCTAAATTTAAAAATGAAAATATTTTCATGGGGCTGGAGTGATAACTTGGCAGTTAAGACCCAAGTTCAGTACAGAGCATCATGTCCAGTTATCCACAACTGCCCCATCAGCTCTAAGGGATCTGACTCCCTCTTCCAGTTATCCACAGCTGCCCTATCAGCTCTAAGGGATCTGACTCCCTCTTCCAGTTATCCACAGCTGCCCTATCAGCTCTAAGGGATCTGACTCCCTCTTCCAGTTATCCACAGCTGCCCTATCAGCTCTAAGGGATCTGACTCCCTCTTCCAGTTATCCACAGCTGCCCTATCAGCTCTAAGGGATCTGACTCCCTCTTCCAGTTATCCACAGCTGCCTTATCAGCTCTAAGGGATCTGACTCCCTCTTCTGGACTCAAAGGGCACCAACACCCACACACATGCACATACGCAAAGGTTAGATATAGATATAATTATCATAATGTTGCGACAATATTTTTTTTGATCCAGATAGACTGCCTATTTTTTTTATTTTACTTTATTTTTTTTTTTTTACTTATTGACTTTATATCCTGCTCACTGCCCTTCTCCCAGTCACCTCCTCCCACAATCCTTCCGTTATCTCCCTCTCTCCTTTTCCTGTAAGCAGGTGGGATTCTCCCCCCCCCCCCCCATAGTGCCTATATTTTTATGGTACAAGAAAGATATTAAACAATAAAGACACTGCCACATCACAGTCAACCAGATGATAAAATTGTGTCTTTCCCACTTCTGTGGTATTCCATGGGGCCAGGGGCAGCTTCATATGCAGGCAATACTGGATACCTGTGGGGAAGTTCGTGATTACCAGCTGCAAAGCTTGGGATACATTGTATCATTGAAGAGCATTACATCATCTCTACAATGCAGCAGCCTCCACAAGTCCTATCAGATGCACAAACAGCCCTGTGCTTGTTACTGTCACTGTGGTCGTTATGGGAATGTAAATAAAACACGTTTATAGATTATTTCACAGATTTGATAAGCAATTAGCCTCTTAAAGATTTATGTCTTTTTCACTCTTTCTTTGATTGATTGGTTGGTTGGTTGGTTGGTTGGTTGGTTGATTTTTGAGACAGTCTCTCTCTGTAGTCATTACTAGTCTGGAACTCACTGTAAAGATCAGATTAGCTTCAAACTCAGAGAGACCTACCTGCTTCTGACTCCTGAGAGCAGAGATTAAAGGTGTAGGCCACCATTCAGAATGATTTGCTTTGTTTTTTTAATTGTGTGTATGTGTGTGCCTTTGTGTCAGTATGTACATGTGAGTGCAGATGACTTCAAGTGCCAGAAGAGGGCGCCATGTCTCCTGAGATTGCAATTGCAGGTATAGTGAGCCTTCTGATGTGGGTTCTGTGAACCAAACTCTGATATTACAAGCATGCACTTGAAGGTGAGCCCACTCATAAGCACTGAACAATATTTTTAAAACTTTTATAACTAGGGTGGTTTGTATATGGTTGACCTAGAAGGTGTGGCCTTGTTCAAGTAGGTTGTCACTGTGGGTGTGGCTTTAAGACCCTCCTCCTAGCTGCCTGGAAGCCAGTCTTCCACTAGCAGCCTTCAGATGCAGATTTAGAACTCTCAGCTCCTCCTGCACCATGTCTGCCTGGATGCTGCCATGCTCCCACCTTGAAAATAATAGACTGAACCTTTGAACCTATAAGCCAGCCCCAACTAAACGTTGTCCTTATAAGAGTTGTCTTGATCATGGTGTCTGTCTACAGCAGTAAAACCCTAACTAGGTCAGATGCTGGAACCAGGGACTGGGGTATTCCTATGATAGGCCTGACCAGGCTTTTGTTTGAAAGAATGCAGATTTGGAGACTTTAAATTTGGTAAGCAGTGGAATGCTCTAAGTGGGGCTTAATGGGCCATCCTAGTAGGAATATGGAAAACTTTGTTACTGAGAGTGATTTGAACTGTGCAGACCTGGCACAAGAGGTTTCAGTGAAGAGGATTTCCAGTATGTGGCCTAGAGACTGCTTTTTATGGTATTTTAGTGAAGAATGTGGCTCCATTTGTCCTTATCTGAAGAGTCTACATGAGGCTAAGGTAAAGAGATTTATATTAATTGCATTGACAAAGGAAGTCCAAAAAGCCCAACAGAGACTTTGTTCTTTGGTTAAGTCTCATGAAGAGTTTTTTAAACAAACATAGCAAACTCAGAAAGAAAATATATTTCAAAAAATGGTTCAAGTATTAAAGGGCACCATGAAGTGAAATAGAGCTAAATCCTGTGTTGGAGGACATTACATTGAATTAAAGTAGTGGTGACCTTCGGGCAAGATCCCACCCAGCTAAGTTTAGGTCCAGGCTTGGAAGCACATGCCTTTAATCGCAGGAGACAGGGGCAAGCAGATCTCAATTCAAGGCCAGCCTGGTACAGAGCAAGTTCAAAGTAGAGAAAAACTTAAATATAGGCATGGTATTACATGCATCTCAGCATTCAGGAGACAAAGCCATGCAGATCTCTGCGTTCAAAGTCAATCTATAGAGCAAGTTCAAGGACAGCCATGCTAGGCAGTATGAAAGAGTTAGAAAACAGAAAGCTGGTAATGATGTAAATAGAACAAGGGGGCCATGGTCCAGCTCCAGCAAGCAGCAGAACTTTTGCAGCTTCGGCCATGTGTCTCTAACTTTATATTCAAGAGAAGAAAAAGGCTACTGGAACAATTGATGTTGGTGAACTGGGGCTAAGAAATCAGTGGTGATTAAGAAAAGGCCAGCATCAGTGAGGTGAAATCTTCTGGAAAGTGTTTTCTGAAAGCACAAAGAAGCATGTAACTGAGATAGTCAAGGTTGTACTTCATCCTGCAGCTGGACTTGGTAATGTGTAAGAGTCACTCAAATGATACTGGTTTTGAAGACATGAAGGGGTCATGAAGAGCAGGTAAGGCTTGGCACTGTGAGAGGCCAGGGAAGGCAATTTGGTGAAGGTACAGCCTCAGTTGCAGTTGACAACCGAGGACAGAAGGGGTCATGTAAAGTAGTTGAGGCTCGGCACCATAAAGAGAGCCAATGAGAGGCTCTTAGTGAAGCCTAGTTGCAGTGGAAGACCCCTGTGTATTGGAGATGCCAGGATCATAGGATGATCACCAAGAACAGCAGCATCAATGGAGTCAACCAGAGTCTAGAGTACTACAGAGGGCAGAGCTAGAGATGTGACCCAGGTCCTTTGGAGGAGCCTAGAAGATCTAGTGCAGATCCCAGACACTGGAACAAGAATCTGTGGTGTGGAAGTTACCTAGGAGACCCCAAGGTTTTCAAGATGCCAGAGCTATGGAATATCTGCTGAGGACAGCTGCTAACAGGGAGTGGCACCAGCCCAGGAAAAAGAAGTTTGCTGTAGTTAGGAAAGATGAAAGAGGAGTTGGAAATCTGAAGACTGCTTTGATGTCAGACATGGAGATGTAGAGTTTGGAGTTTGGACTTTGCCCAGCTAGTTTCCTGTCTTGCTTTGGGGATTAGAGTTAAATGATTGTATGAATCTTCAAACAGACTTTGAACTTCGGAATTTTAACATTGTTGAGACTGCTATAGACTATAGGGACTTTGGAAGTTGAACTATGTACTTTTTCATTATGCTATGGCTAGGTATGACTCACATAGAATCATGTGTTTGAATAAGCCTATGGGGCCAGGGAGTGGAATGTTACAGTTTGAATATGCTTGTCCCAGGGAGTTGCACTATTAGGAGGTGTGGCCTTTTAGAAGCAGGTGTGTCACTGTGAGCATAGGTTTTAAGACCCTCATCCTAGCTGCCCTGGAAGCCCATCTTCTCCTGATTCCCTTTGGGTTAAGATGTAGAACTATCAGCTCCCCCAGCCCCACATGTGCCTGGATGCCGCCAAGCTCCCACCTTGATGATAACTGACTGAGCTTCTGAACCTATAAAGCATCCCCAATTGTCCTCATAAGAGCTGCCTTACCTAAAGAAATCTTCAACATCCTTAGTCATCAGGGAATTGCAATTCAAAACAACCCTGAGATCCCACCTCATACCAATCAGTATGGCTAAGATCAAAATCTCAGGGGATAGCAGAGGCTGGCAAGGATGTAGAAAGAGGAACACTCCTCTATTGTTGGTGGGATTACAAGCTGGTACAACCACTCTGGAAATCAGTATGGAGGTGCCTCAGAAAATTGGACATAGTACTAACTGAAGACCCAGTTATACCACTCCTGGGCATATACCCAAAAGACGTTCCAACATACAACAAGGACACATCCTCTACTATGTTCATAGCAGCCTTATTTATAATAGTCAGAAGCTGTAAAGACCACAGATGTTCTTAATGGAGGAATGGATACAGAAATTGTGGTACATTTACACAATGGAGTACTACTCAGCTATTATAAACAATGACTTCACGAAATTCTTAGGCAAATGGATGGAGCTAGAAGCTATCATCCTGAGTGAGGTAACCCAGTCACAAAAGAACACTCATGGTATGTGCTCACTGAAAGTGGATACTAGCCCAAAAGCTTGGAATACCCAAGATACAATTCACAGAGTATATGAAGATCAAGAAGAAGGAAGACCAAAATATGAATGTTTCAGTCCTTATTAGAAAGAGAAGCAAAAATATTCACAGGAAAAAATATGGAGACAAAGTTTGAAGCAGAGTCCAAAGGAAAGGCCATCCAGAGACTTCCCCACTTGGGGACCCATCCCATATTCAGTCACCAAACCCAGACAATATTGCGGATGATAAGAAGTGCATTCTGACAGGAGTGTGGTATAGCTGTCTCCTGAGAGGCTCTGCCAGAACTTAACAACCAATACAGAAATGTATGCTCACAACCAATCATTGGACTGAGAATGGGTTCCCCAATGGAGGAGTTAGAGAAGAAGGAGCTGAAGAGGTTTGCAACCCCATAAGAACAACAATATCAACCAACCAGAGCCCCCAGGAACTAAACTACTATCCAAAGAATACACGTGGATGGACCCATGGTTCCAGCTGCACATGTAGCAGAGGATGACCTTGTTGGGCATCAGTGGGAAGAGAAGTCCTTAGTCTTGCCAAGGTGCAATACCCCAGTGTTAGGGAATGTCAGGGTGGGGAGGTGGGACAGGGTGTGGGGACCCTCATAGAAGCAGGGAGGATAGGATAGGGGGTTATGGAGGGAAAACTTGGAAAGCAGATAACTTTGAAATGTAACTAAAATATATATCCAATAAATAATTTGCATAAAAAGGAGTTGCCTTAGTCATGATGTCTGTTCATAGCAGTAAAACCCTAACTAAGACAGTCACCCAGTTTATAAACACTACTGTCTTCAGACAGTAGATTAATTCACCATTTATTCCACAAACATACACTGACAATATACTAACCACAAAGGCAACAACTAGCATGGTTGCCAGAATTTTTTTTTGAAACATTGTCTCCTTTAATTCCCCAAGCTGAGCATTCCAGGCTGACTGGGGCCTGTACTGATTATTAATAAATGTCTGTACCATGAGAGAGTTTTCAAGGGAGTCCAGCAGGGTTTTAAACCCCAAAGACTGTGTAGCTGCACTGCTAACATTGGTTGAGCACACAGCCCTGACTCTGTGAGTCACATACATGCCTACCTGCAATGCAGCTAGGTCATGTGACTGTGAAAAACAGGGACCTCTCATGAAATCCTCAGCTACTCTAGCTATGAAAACACAGGGAAGTCATATTTTCCAGTCCCAAAAATGAAAACATATTCTCTGGTATTGTAATGTAAGAGCATCCAGAAATGTTCTAAAATGAAAAAAATATATATAGCCATCACTCCTGAAGGAATCTCTGCCCTCTTTAGTAATGCTGTGCCTTACAAACAAGGCTCATGGGCTGGCCAGGTGTGTAATCTCTAAAGTTTCTTGTAGATCCATTAATAAATTTAAAAAGTGAAGCTTAGGAATGTAGCTAGGTCGGTAAAGTACTTGTGGAGTGTGTTAGGATCCCCAGTGTTGGGATGAAAATGTAACAAAGGCAATCTAATAGAGAAAGTGGTTGTTGTGGCTCATAGTTCAAGAGTAGATGACAATGAGAAAGTCATGGCAACAGAAGACTGTAGCAGTCACAACACACACACACACACACACACACACAATGCACAAGCACTCATCAGAAAGAGAACAAAGAGTGCAGGATGCTGTTCTGCTCCACTTGTGTAGTCCAGGCTCCCAACCAAAGGAATGATGCCACCCACGGTGGGCAGATGAATAAGCATAACCAAGATAATCCCCCACTGCCATGCTCAAATCCATGTGATTTCCCGTCTAAATCCTGTCACTCTGACAGTTAGCACTGATCACCACTCACAGCTTTACCTTCTTGGCATTCTAGCTTAAGCACGCTCACCCAACTTGTACTAAATTACTTGAAGCTTCTGAAATACATAGCTGCAGTATCTATCCCACGCAAAAAAAATTACTCACCTTTTTACATAAAGCTTCTAGAACTCCAGCTCCTTTCTATGTGAATGTGATGGATAATCGTCGCTGTCTATTTGACTGGATTTGAAATTACGTCAAAAAACACATTTCTGGGTACGTCACTAAGAATGTTTTCAAAAGACTTAACTGGAGTCGCCCTGAATGTAAGGGAACCATCCAATGCACACTGGTCTCCACTGCATGAAAATTAGTAAATGTGATTCTCTCTCTCTCTCTCTCTCTCTCTCTCTCTCTCTCTCTCTCTCTCTCTCTCTCTTTCTCTCTTTCCCTCCCTCCCTCCCTCTCTGTCTCTGTCTCTCTCTCTCTCTCTCTCTCTCTCTCTCTCTCTCTCTCTTTCTCTCTTTCCCTCCCTCCCTCCCTCTCTGTCTCTGTCTCTGTCTCTGTCTCTCTCTCTCTCTCTCTCTCTCTCTCTCTCTCTCTCTCTCTCTCTCCCTCTCTCTCTCTGTGTGTGTGTTTGTCTGTCTGTCTGTCTGTCTCCCTATCTCTCTGTCTCTCTATATTTCTGTCTCTCTGTCTCTGTGTATGTGTCTGTCTGTCTTTCATCTGTATCTCTGTCTCTCTCTTTGTCCCCCACTGCTCCCTCTCTATCTTGACTGTGGACATGTGTGGCCACCATCCCTCACTTTTCCTGCCATCTGTTCTTATTCCCCACATGATAGACGGATGTATTCCTTAAAATTGTGGACCACAATAAGGCCTTCCTCCCTAAAATCATTTGTCAGGAGTTTAGTTGCAGTTCACGAGTATGATCAAAATATACAGTATGATATTCTCAAAGAATTTTAAATTATATTTTTAAACATTTTGCTTTAAAATTTTAACTAATACAGAGAACGAGTCTTAGAACTAGGTCAAGTGAAACTCCCTTACAAGAGTGTCGTCATCCCTACCAAACATCCCCTGAGCAAGGCCCGAGCAGATCCCCTTAACTAGCCCTGCTATGTCTTTTCCCCATTTACTTCTTGTCCTCTGCATTAACTCTTAGTGAACAAAGGCTATTTTTAATTGCCCTGCTTGCCAGCACCTACTCAAAGACTCAATTAGTGATTAATAACTGGACAAGTAAATAAGACAGCTAATCATATAATCTTTAGAACAAAACAATACACAATAGAGCATTTTAGTGTTGTGAATAATTTAGATAGAAAGGATGAGTTGCAGATAAGAAGTCGGATATTTTTAAGGCTAACCCATTCATGACAGAAATGGGAAGGGTTTTACTGATGTGAAGAGAGGTAGACACCATCCCATGGAATGGTACTACCTTCAAGTAGATCTCCTTAGTTCAATTTGTCAATAGACAAACCCATAGATTTATATCCAAGGTGATTCTAAATCCCACAAGCTGACAACATACATCGTGGCACGTAGTTACCCTAATCTGTTTGCATATGATATTTACATTTCATAGCTGTTCACTTCCACATCACAAGAGCAGAGTTGAGTAGCTACAGCCAAGGCCTGTGATACTTACTGTCTTTGCCTTTCACTGAAAAAGCTAGCTGAGGCTGTGAGCTTCCCCACACAGGAAATACTCAAGCTGAGGCTGATCTGTCCCAGCTTTTGAAGGAATGTGTTCTTTGGAGGGAAACATTGGCAGCCATTGAAGCTCCTCTCCTCCACACAGGTTTATCTATAATCATACACCTGCTTGCCCAAGGCAAAAATAAGTGGAAGAAATGTGGCTCAGTTGCCTGGCATGTCGGATATGCTGTTTGAGCCCCTGTAAAAACCAGATATGATAAGGGAATGTTGTGATATCATTGCTGTTGTTTGGGTTTTTATTTTGTTTTGGCTTGGTTTTTGGTCTTTCGAGACAGGGTTTCTCTGAGCATCCCTGGTTGTCCAGGAAATCACTCTGTAGAGCAGGTTGGCTTTGAACTGAGAGAGTTCTCTGCCTCCTCAGTTCTAAAAAGGCCTGAGCTGCCACTGCTGGTGAAATTTGTTTTAAATGTCCCTAATTTAGGGACTTCGTCCTAAATATAATCCACTGCTACTCTGAATGATAAAGAGAAAGAAACTCTGATGCTTCCAGCCTCCCCAGAGTGCTCTCCACAGAAGCTATTGTAATGCACACGAAGAAAAAGATGCCAGGGACCTGACCAGCTGCTGTTGGCTGTTCCCAGAAGACATCTCTCCAGCCTCTCCATCTGCTACAGGTTCTAAGCTCAGAATAACCCCTCAGCTACTGTTCTTTATGATGCTGGGTGACTTTAATGGAGTGGGAGCCACTGGTGAGAGCATCCCTTCTACCATTATTGCTACACACTTCTGGTCTGATCAGGTAAATTGTTCCACAAATAAGAAGGCACAGAAGTGTCTCCACGAGCTGCCCACAAAGGCACTTAGGATTGTTGTATCCCCTTTACAACCATCTCAGAAGATGCTCGGCATTGAAGGCAGCTGAAAAGACCCCAAAACATTACGGGTAGAAATCATTTATAGCTACTGTTTGCTTCTTCCTAGAGGCATCCTTAGAAGAGCTGATGGGTTTGAGTAAATCCTCCCTGGATCCTTCCCATTTATGAAGTGATTTTCTCTCTGCTTTCTTGCCTCAGCTGCTGTACCAGAGAGCTGAACTCTTGCTCCCAACTTTCTGCAGAGTAATTTTACTTGTCTGAAGGAATTGGTTGTTTTAGAAGAAAAAGAGTGAAACCTTCCCTGCCTGTGATGTAAAAAGAAGAAGGATTGCGTATGTTAAGCCTGTCTTGGGCCAGCCAGGGAGAATGCATGGCACTTACCCCACCCACCACCTCCCATCCTACGACCCCCCTACCGTGAGGCTGGAGGATACCTACAGTAATAAAAGGTAATGGGGAATACTTGCTCCTATGGTGCCTGTCTTAGTGAAGGTTACTATTGCTGTGATGAAACACAAGACCAAAAGCAACCTGGGGTGAAAGGGTTTATTTGGCTTATATACCCTGACTCACAGTCTATTGAAGGAAATCAAGGCAGGAACCCAAAGTGAGCATGAACCTGTAGGCAACAGCTGATACAGCAGCTACGGTGGAGTGATGCTTACTGGCTCTCAACTTACGTCTCATTCTGACTGCCTTCTTACAGAACCCAGGACCACCAGCCCAAGGATGGCACTACTCACAATGACACTACTTGCCAATCACTTCTAAAAATGCCCCACAGGCCTGTCTATGCCCTGGTCTTAAGAAGGAATTTTCTCAGTTGAGGCTCTCTGTTCTCAAATGACTCTAGCCTGTGTCAAGTTTACATCAAACTATCCAGCACAGAGCCTTGTGGGAGTAGCCACAGGACAGGACACACTCTAGTTAGTGAGGTTCAGAAAGGCTCTTCTGAGCTTCTATTAGCTGACAGGTCCCTGATGTCTACCAATCCCTGTTCCTTTCTCTTCTCTGTACATGTGGGTCTCATTTCTTTCCATTCATATGAAAATTTCTTTAAAGGCTGTAAAGCCCCTCCACTGCCTCCTCATATGCAGCTGTGCATCCTGAAGTCAGTTAGAAAAGAAAACATTGTGTTCTACTTTGAAGACTATGGTCTACTTTAAATACAATTTAAGAGATGTTAAGAGTAATTAGAGAGACTGGAGAGATGGCTCAGCGGTTAAGAGCACTGACTGCTCTTCCAGAGGTCCTGAGTTCAATCCCCAGCAACCACATGGTGGCTCACAACCACCTGTAATGGGATCTGATGCCCTCTTCTGGTGTATCTGAAGACAGCTACGGTAAATTCATAGAAATAACAAATAAATCCTTTTTCAAAAAAAAGTAATTAAAGAACCAAAGAGAAGGAGGCAGGCAGGGCCTCAAAGATGCCCAGGTATTAACCCACAGGACCTCTGAGTGGGTTAGATTCCATGGACACAGATTTAAAGAAGCAAGGTAAGTTAGGTAAGCAAGAAAATCAGTTAGGTAAAGAGATTATCAAGCATGGTTTGGTGTAATCTCAGAATTAAAGCAGAAATTAGTGTCTTGTATGAGACTGATTCTACAGCCCCCACTGCAACTTTGGAAGAGGCGCAGGATCTCCATGCAAGTAAGTTAAGTAGTCTCCAGGAAGAGACATAGCCCAGCCAGTCCTTTGTTAGGTCAGTTCAAAACCACAGCCACAGCAAATAAGCTTATGTTGTAAGCTACAACATTTGTATGTATTTCTCTCAGAATTTTAATGTGCATAACTCCTGGACAGCTTGGTATTTGAGGTATTTTCTTCTTAATAAATTCTGCCTTAAATCAGGCCTTAAGACTTATTTTAGCAGAAACTTTCTGTATGATAGATATTAAGAATGAGTCAAATTATTGGAAGGCTAAGTATTTACAGTCCAAAGACATATGTTTCATAATAACTTTCTGAAAAAAAAAACATGGAGATATATCTACTCTTACACTATAGAAGGCACAGGACAAGATTGCATCCAACTCTAACTTACTGAACCAATGAGCTCACTGGGATGACTCTCCAGTCAACTTCTACATTCCACACTCCAGTAACACTAAGACCATATGCAACTGGAGAACAGAAGGTCATGCTGGGTTGCATCCTGCATGAGGTCATATACTTCACTCCTTTTACTAGGGGATTTCAACAACAGATACAACATAATTTCTGTCAATGTGGCTATTGTCTTCTTACTTTATTGCCATAACTGATGGCAGTGGTCATGTGGTCACTTTGAGCCCAGAGAAAATAATCTATTGTGTGCCTTAATGTGGAAGATAAAGCTGACCTTGTTTCTCAGTGAAATAATAAGTTGCCTCTGATGTAGCTTTTGGAGGAAGGATAAGTTTGCATGCATCTACCAATGTGGTGGTTTGAATATGCTCAGCCCATTGAATGTGGCACTATTTGGAGGTATGGCCTTGTTGAAGGAAGTGTGTCACTGGGTAGGTGGGCTTTGAGGTCTCCTAGGCTCAAACTCTACTCAGAGCATAAAAGATCCTCCTCCTGGCTTCCTACAGAAGCCAGACACCTTCTTGGCTGCCTTTCGATCAAGATGTAGAACTCCCAGCTCCTCTAGCAACATGCCTGCTTGTCTGTTGCCATGATTCCTACCATGATGATAATGGACTGAATCTCTGAAACTACAAACCAGCCTCAGTTAAATGTTCTTCGGTATAAGAGTTCCCTTGGTCATGGTGTCTCTTTACAGTAATGGAAACACTAAGACATACCTCCAATTGCCTACATTCCCCTATGGAATTCCAAGAAAATATGACAGCTAGTTGAAAGGAAGACTTTGTAAGGAAGACTTCTATGTGTGATATCAAGGATCCGATCTTCACAGTGGAAACCCATTTGTCATAGTCTTTGGATAAAAAAAAATGTCAATTAGAAGATGGTGCCATCAAACCTGGTAAATAGCAGGTGGTGACAATGAGACAATTATGGAGCCAATAATCCTGGTCTGGACTACAAGGTGACATGGAGACATCGGTATCTGACTTAACGTTGGAGAATAGAAAGGATGGCCCCCAAAGACTATGTTTGCTATATGTATTACAATTTACTTACTGCCAACTCTTAAAGGAGCAGGCACCCCTGCACAGTCTGTCTCCGGCTGATTAACCTGGAAGGGCTGTGAAATCTGCCTCTGTTACATTTCCAGTGAAATAGAAGCCTCTAGGGTTCTTGTAATTGTTCGGTGCTAAGGTGTAAGCCTATCACATTTATGAGAGTTGGCCTCTAGCCACTTCTTACGAATACACATAAACACACCTTTTATTGCTCAATAATGTTTTCCCTTTTGCAACTTTTTATGAACTACTAAAAAAAATGGGGCTTGTAATTCTAATTTTTTTTTCAAGAACCATAGATTATACCAAATCTCCCAAATGGGAAGTCCCCTTACCCGCTGCCTCAACCAAAAATTATCTGTCAGGGGAGAGGTCAGTGCTTCAGCATCAACAGCTCCAGATACTAATTTGGTCCAAGTCCAGCTGATTTGCTCTCCAGCCTGAGTTGCCGAATCTCTCTTTATGAGCCCAATCCTCCTCCTCTGGAGCACTTAAGATGCATTGCAGCAGAATTCATCAGTTCTCTTTGCCTGTGGGATGTGCTCCCCACTGGCTCTGCTCTGAATCAGCATTCACTACCCTTGGCTCCCATCCATAAGAACAAGTTCTGTCATCTGGTATACCACATCACTGTTACTTCCACAGGGCAAATCTGAGCTTCTCCTACCTGGGCTGCTATGATACCTTCCTATGATGTCCCTATCCTCTTGTAGTTTGAATGTGTCTGCTCCCTTCCCACACATCCTGTGTTTGAACACTTGGCTGTTCAGCTGCTAAAGCTCTTCTGAAAGGCTATAGAACCTTTAGGAGGTAAAACCTCGCTGGAAGAAGTGAGTCTTTTGGGGAGGAAGCTTGGGGTTTACCAGGTCATCTTCACTACCTGTTTTCTTTCTACTTCCTAGTTTGCTAAGATGTTGGGAGGTCAGGAATCCCATCTGTACATTTCTGTCACCATGAGCTGCCTGCCTCCATGACTTCCCCCACTGTGATAGGCTGTATTTCCTTAACCATGAGCCAGACTGAGCCCAGTTGTTTCTTGTTTCCCCAGTAAGAACAATATTCTCCCATATCCACATTCTCCAGTGTTTAGAACCATATTTCTGCCAAGCAAATCTTGGAGGAGAAACTCAACCACAAGACCCAGGTAAGACATTTCTCTCGTTCTCCAATGTTTTCCAGGTGAAATTCAGTCTCTCGGGGCTAACATTTGACCCCCTGTGCCCTTTTCGTGAATTACCTTTCCGGATATGTCTCTCGTGTCTTTTCTTCACGTATACACCCCTGCCAAGAGAGTAGATCTAGCATGATAGAGTGTGGCCCACCCATGGTCATTCTCCCAATTCCTATAGTTCACTACTGCAAACAGCAAAAATCAACTCTAGTATTTAAAAATTTTGATATATTGAAAACGTAGTAAATGTTTGCAAAAACTTAATAATCCAGGCCCAGACCAGACGCAAACCAGAGGAGATGGATGTAAGAAGGTCTCAGAGTCTCAGGACTGCTGGACACCTTCCCTGGGAAAAGGCAAAGAGAATGAATGATGCCTCATTCCTGCCTTTTATCTGCTGCTGCTCATACCACTCCGATTCCAGCAGGTCTTCTTTGTCTGGGAGAACTGGCTCTGGCTACAGAAAAATCAGAAAGCACTTGTAGCCAACTTTATCCAGTGGGAATAAAGAACTGTCCCCAAAGCTAACCGGCATTGTATACAGAGCAAAGAGTAGAAGCTGGAAAGCCGAAAGCAGTACAGAAGTAAAAATGTATTATCTCCAGCAAGAATGCCTGTTTTCTACATGTTCAAATCTGCCACATCGCCACACAACAACTGGGAAGGTTGAATGGATTCAGAAACCCCAATACTCTCTCGTATCTGAGAATTATATGTGTTTCATCTGCTCCTGATCAGTTCCTATTTTGGAGCATGTGACCATGACACCCCACTTAAGGATTGTAACCACTAGTCAAGTAGTTCTCCATGCCAATGAGGTATCTAGATGTGCCAGCCAGAGGGTTTATCCAATAGGCTTCCCTTCTCAGACACCCCTTCCTACACAAGGCATTTAATCTGCTCCATCCTAAGTAAGTCATATTTGCCCATTTTCCATGATGAACAATGAATCAACAGTATGGACGAGCATGGACTGTGTTTCTCATCAAGAACCACAGTGTGGGGATGCCTTTGTCACACAGAGCTGCACTGCCTAAGTCTCCCGCAGAAGATCCTTTCTGCTTTCTGGTCATGGACACTAACCTCTGAGCTACGCCAGAGTTCCCCCTCCTCGCAACCCTGTTGCTGGCCCAAAGCGCATTCCCATCTGGATACACTGGAACTTGGAAACCAGCTTTTGGCCCCAGCCTACTCAGTTTCTCACCACAGCTGGAGCCTCCCATCTTAGACTGCCATCTGCCCACTCTGAGCCGGCATCGGTGTTCTGCCTGGCAGAGAGGATGTAAGGTAGCTTAGTGCCTCAGTGTTTTGCCTGCCTGAGCCGT
This sequence comes from Micromys minutus, assembly GCF_963924665.1. NCBI lineage: Eukaryota > Metazoa > Chordata > Mammalia > Rodentia > Muridae > Micromys > Micromys minutus. The sequence goes on from NC_137984.1 coordinate 27,016,193, forward strand.
GTTTTAACGCCCCAGCTGACGAGGCGGAGTGCATAACCACACCTATCCTTCATAACCCAGAGGAGATGTCAGTGAATCCTGAGCGAAATCCCATTCCACAAGCTTCTGGCTCAGAGCATGGTCCTCCATGAGCCTCTGGCTCTGAGAATGGTCCTCTCTGATTGTTCTCTTCACTTTCTTCTCTGTTTTATCATTTTCATATCTCTCCCTTTTTCTCGTGTAATGAAAAGGGGACCTCCCCGACTCCGTGCTTCGGTTTGTGTCTCTGCAGACTGGAAATAATAAGCATTTCATAAAATTGTTGAAAGTAGGATTAATAGCTATCTGAGATCTAATCAGCGCAGTGCCTGTCAAGTAGTAAGCCCTCCCTGTATGACAGTTGTCATGATTATTATTTTTATTAACTTGTCATCGGTGTTACATAACTCTACAAGACTGTGAGCCATTATTGATTCATTTTTAGAGTTCTAATCAAGCATTTCATACATAAAGCTATTTGTTTCTAGTGGGTGAATAAATCAGTCAGTGACAGAAGAGACGAATGTGGGAGATGGCAGCGAAACTTAGATCGAGGTAGGCGTGCCCTTTCCACTCTACTGCCCAGGTAAAGACCCGTGCTGTAAGACCAAAGATCATCGCACATATGCAGGATGGTGCTTGTCACACCTTTCATGACTGAAGCAACTGGAAACAAAGCCCTCATTCTGCTTATCCTTCTTCATAAAAAGCCTGTATCTTTGAGAGATCTTAAAATTGATTACCAAAAGGGGGGAGAGAGTGTGTGGAGAATAGGGGGGGGGAACCATTAATAATTTTAGATGAAATAGTTTATTTGGGAGATGAATGGCGGAGACTCGCAACTGGTCAAAGTGTGGAGAATAAATGTCTGTAGGGTTCTCAGCCATAAGGAGGACGTCTATAGCTTGACCCTTTCCCCCAAGGCTCAAGGTGAAAGAGAGGGCAGGAAGACTGTAAGTGCCAGACACTGGGGAGGACCAGAGTAAGACAGTGTTCTCTGGACAAAGCAGGACTCATGAACGCACAGCAGCTCTTACTGCATATGTAAGACCTACACAAGATCAGCCAGGCAGCATTCTATCATGGAGTGAGGCAGAGCTCACAAGTCCCCACCCCTAGCTGAGGAACAACTGCTAATTAATAATATCTGGGAGCAGAGTCCGTTTGACTTAAGGGTGTGGACTCTGAAAGGTTGACCACACTCTGGAGGATGAACCCACATCTATAAGTATTTGGATCAAGAAGGTTGTTTAAAGAAGAAAGAAGGGAAGGAAGGAAGGGAGGGAATGAGGGAGGGAGGGAGGGAGGGAGAGAGGAAGGAGGGAAGTAGGAGGAAGGAGGGAAGGAGGAGGAAGGAGGGAAGGAGGAGAAAGGAAGGATGGAGGGAGGGATGAAGAGAACAAGGAAGAAGAAGGACTGAAGGAAAAAGAAAGAGGAGAAGGAGAGGGAGAAGGGGAAGGAGGACATAAAGTTGGGAGGACTGGATATGGGAAGAGTTAGGGGAGGAGTAGGAGAGTAAATTTGATCAAAACTCATTTTAGATATGTGTAAGATTATCAAAAATTAATTTAATATATTTTAAATAACAAGAAAAGGTCATGTTACGTGAGATGACCCACTTCCAGAAAGACAGATATCCCATGTTCTCTTTTATGTGACTTCTAATTCTGAATCTTCAGGTGTGAGTTATATAACCTGGAGTAACCAAAGAATCTGAGAATGTAAAAAGGGACCTTGAGGTTGGAGAGCAAGAAAGTGGGTATCAGATATCAGGTTAAATATAATTTGTAGGGGGAAATTGAAAAAAAAAAACAGTGGGGTAGTTGGTTAGGATGAGGAAGAGGGTTAACACAGAAGAAAGGGAAGAGAGAGGAGCAAAAATTTCAATGTCTGAAATAGTCATATAGACTCATTATTATTTATTAAAACAAAATTACATATAAGGCATATACATCTATGTGTATGCAAATACATATATACTTTAAATCAAATTCTTGCTTGAGCTGTAAAGAGCCATAGACTATCTAAGAAAACTAATACCAGGCATGAGAAGCTCCCTTACTAGTCATTGGTCAGGGGAATCTCAGAGATTCACCAAAAATTGTAGGCTATAGCCTTGTTGCCTCCCAGAGGTTGTAAGTTAGGTCCCTATGCTGAATCCATCATGCACTTCAGACATAGAACCAGGGGAATCTGAGCTGTATTTAACCTGAAATTCTCACTGAGGACTATCTTTCATGCAAGCTTCTTAAGGAGGGAACAAGTAACAGTCCTACCCAGCTATAATGCCTCTGAACACAATGACGGGACAGCACTGCACAATAACCCTAAGGATGTAATCGTGATACTCATATCTTGGTGATAATCACCAGCTCTCTAAATGGACTTAAGTCTTACTTAACAAGAAGGGAATCATGCTTGGTACTGGACATCTAGCCAACTATCTGGAACTAGTGAGGCTGTAGGTCTTGAAGGAGAACCTACAATGCCCACTTTACTAATCTAACATAATTCCTGTGTTCTAAACATTTACCTTATACCCAAAGATATGTATAGGTCTCACTCTTCAACAAAGTAACTTTATTTTGACAGTCACAGAAAACCACAACCAATCAAAATGCAGAAAAACACGTGGTCACGTGACGCCCAGCACCATCAGATCTCCCTAGAACAGAATTCCTGTGCATAAAACTCAGGAAACACCAAGGAGAGGGGGACGGAAAGACTGTAAGAGCTAAAGGAGTGGGATGTCTGCTGTGACACTGTACATCCTAGAAATGCCCAGGAAGCTGAGCACATGAAGTTTAATAAAGCCAGAAAAAGGAGACGTCAGCAGTCATGGTGATATGGGCAGGAGAATTTCACTGGGCCCCAAAGAACCAAAAGCAATTAAAGAATGCTGAGAACAGGAGGAAATCATCTTCCTCAGGGAAGAGTCCTCCAGATGGTTCCCAATACCAAGTATATGTGCAGAGAAGACTATATTTATATATTCAGAAATATATAACATAAATTAGAGATAGATAGATAGACAGATAGATAGATAGATAGATAGATAGGCAGGCAGGCAGGCAGAGAGAGAGAGAGAGAGAGAGAGAGAGAGAGAGAGAGAGAGAGAGAGGAGCCATGAACTTGAGGGAGAATAAGATGTGTGTAGGGAGAATACATGGGCATGGGTAGAAGAAGAATCTTAGGGTTTTGTTGCTACAAACAGACACCATGATGAAGGCAACTTTTATAAAGAACATTTAATTGGGGCTGGTTTATAGTTTCAGAGATTCAGAGATTCAGTCCATTATCACCAAGATACCATTATCATCAAGCATCATCCAGTCAGGCATTGTGCAGGAGGAGCTGAGAGTTCTACAACTTGTTCTGAAGTCAAACAGAAGACTGACTCTTCTGCACTGAGCAGAGAATCATAACCCACCCCCACAATGAAACACAACAAGGACACACCTCCTAACAGTACCACTCCATATGGGGCAAGCATATTCAAACCACCACGGGGAGGAAAGGGAGAAACTATGTAATTACATATTTTTTAATTATGTAATCATATTTTTTAAAGAAAAAAAACAACTTTATGTAGGCCCAGGGTAATAGTGTGTATGTGTGTTGTGTATGTGTGCTTACGCTTGCAGATCTAGTTTCCTAAATATCACAGTGTCTTCCTGAGCTGTCCTTGGTGCTACTACTATAGGTGGCAGGTGACTGTGCTAATCCAGCGTCCTCTGTCCTTCCTCAATTATCAACATGAGTCAGTCTATCACCTAGGAATTTTACTACATCTTCAGCTCAATCAGCACTCAGCCTTCACCATTCCCTACACATATCTTCAGCTTTGCTAGAGTCTCACCTGTGTAACTAGGGAAAGGCTGTAAAAGACAGGCAAAGCAAAAACAGAGAAAGCTACACATAAGTCTCAACCACACCACTCAGCAGTCCCAAGCCAGGCATGTGCCCTGCTTCCTTCACTTTGATCTACGAAAATGACATGATAATCTTCAGATGAGCACATTAAAGGTTAATTAGATTTTAACATTTCACGCCACTCACGGAGTATGATGGAGATTACATAAATGTTATGTCTTATTATAGATCCTGGATAAGAATCATTTATTAATTTGACTACACTTATAACCCACCTGTTCACGCTCCACTCTTCCATGCCACCATATATTTTACACCCCTGGAACAAGCCTACAGGACCCTAGCCAGCAGCTGTGTGCAGAACATACTGGACTGCTCCAGTAAGATGTGTCCGTTCCTTATGGAAATTTCCAGACAAACAGGAGGTGTACAAAAGACAGAGAATGCTTTTCTACTTCAAAGACAGTACAGCTATACACTGAGTGTGTCTACTTCCTTTATTCTTGGGCATTTAACAAATTCTACACGTGTGACACATTGTCCAAACATCATGTTCACAGGTAGATCCTGCTCTGGATTTCCAATCCTAGCAGGAGCCCTTTGAGCTTCTCCTCATGGAGTTGGCTTTTGGGGCAAGCATTTCCTCTTCCTGCTCTGTTCTCTGAGACCAGAAATACACATAAGATCTGGGTGAAGAGTTTCCTGCCCTAACTTTATCAGCTAGCCTACTCCAGCCATCCACTGGTGGCAGAGGATGCTGTTACCAGCCACCCAATATCCTACATGTTGTACCTGCCTCCCATTCCAAACCCTGGCTGGAAGAACCTCCTTTTCCTCTGTGTATGTTCTTTTCCTCCTGGGACCGGAAATCCCACCTTTTCCCCTTCACCCAACAATTGGCTCTCACCTTCTTTATTGACACAATTAAGAACCAATTAGGAAATCAGATTTTAGTATAATCTCCTCCCCTTATAATACGCCTGAATGTCTTCTCTTTTGACAATTGATATCTGTCCATAAGCTGTGTCAGTGCCAAGCACACCTATCTACTCAGTAGCAACAAGCATCCCCCACTTACAGTTTCTCCTTCTTGTCTTAAAAGAATAGGCAATGAAGTTGGTCTCCTTTCGAAACTCATGACTGAGTCTTTTGTTCTATTTCTCAATGTAATATTTCCATCATTTTCTTAAATTGCTTTTTAAAGTTTTTTTTCACATCCACATTTCTTCATATGCACTCAGGCGTGTACCACACAGATCATCTAGATAAAACCTGATTTAACCATTCAAAAAAAATGCCCATCCATGGAAACAACCTCAGAGTCTAAGTTGTCAGAATAAAGAACGAGCTAAGAACTCATCTATGAAGAATGGGCTAAGCTTTCTCACTCCACGTACCTACTGATACTATAGAGGAGGAGAGATGTTTGCGCTGGGAGAGCTAGAAAGAGGACAAATAACTTGTCTACTTAATTCAAATTAATATCTTTGCAAGGAAAAAAATGACACCTACCCCCACAGGCCACTAAGTAATTTAAATGTACAATGGAATAGCACGTTGACACACTAGGTAAAGGCACTTGCTTCCAAGCTTAACAGTTCCCAGAATCTACACAGTAGATGGAGAAAATTAGCTTGGACAAGTTGTCTTTGGGCATGCTTTGCCAGGCTGATGATTTGAGTTCCATCACTGGTACCCACATGTTTGAAGGAGCAAAGTAAGTTGTCCTCTAATCTCCACCCACCTGTACATACATGCAAATAAAAAGTAAGTGCAATTAAAAGTTTAAACTAAAAGAATAAACAATACACATAAAGACTCTGAAGTAGCTAAGAAATCCTCACAGAAACACTTAGAGAAGATTGTCATAGTTAGCCTCAGCTGTCATCTGGACTCAAATCTAGACATACTTGGGAAGAGGGATCCTCAGTTGAAGAATTGACTAACGGCATCTGTAGACGATTTTTTACATTACTGATACAGGATATAGGAGGTCACAGCCAACTGTGAGCAGCAGTTCCATCCACAGTCACATGGACCTGGGTGTTTAGAAGCCAGTGGCCTCTGCTTCAGCCCCTGTCCCTGGTTTGAATCTTGGCTTCTCTTGATGTATTGTAAAGTATAGGATTGTCTTAGTTAGGGTTTTATTGCTGTTAACAGACACCATGACCAAGGTACGTGTAATTATAAGGACAACATTTAATTGGGGCTGGCTTACAGGTTCAGAGGTTCAGTCCAGTGTCATCAAGGTGAGAGCATGGCAGCATCCAGGCAGGCATGGTGCGGGAGAAGCTGAGGGTTCTACACCTTCATCTGAAGGACAACAGGAACAGACTGAACATCCTCAGGCAGCTAGGAGGAGTGTCTCCAACCCCACCTCCAGAGTGACACACTTCCTCCAACAAGGCCACACCTTCTCATAGTGCCACTCCCTGGGCCAAGCATATGCAAACCATCACAAGGACGAAATACTCTTTGCTTGCCAAGACACTTCTAGTCTGTGTCCTGTCACAGCGATGGGATGGAAAACCTACTGCACTGATTACAAACTGCATGGGTCATTTCTGTCTTTGTGGTGCTTTTGCTCTCCCAGAGTCTTGATTTAAAGCAACTGACCTGTGAAGGACCAGATGCAGCCTATATATGTTTGCTTTTAAAAGACAATGTTTAAATACAGTGCCTAGTGTTTCACAAGGGCTGGATAAATACTAGTTCTGTTTCCATTCTTTCTAATGTTGCATGTTTGGAAAGACAGTTTAGCATGGTGGATCAGTAGGAGAGGAGCCTAGAGAGTAGATATCAATGTCAAGTAAATCACTGAGCAGGCTACTAGAAACCCGAGGCAGATCCTATTAAGTGGAAAGCTAACAAGATACAAAAGCAAATAATACACAGTAGGCAAAGACAGGTCAGAAGTAGCTCCGAGGAGACTGGGTGAATTGAAATTGATGTGGAAAAGGCATTTTAAGATGTGAATTAGTTTCAGGAGATAGGTGAGCTCCTCTGTACTCCGTAATAATTGAGAATTTAATTATTCAAAGCCAGCATGGACTACATGAGACGCTGTCTCAAAAAATGGAAAGAAAGAAGGAAGGAAGGAAGGAAGGAAGGAAGGAAGGAAGGAAGGAAGGAAGGAAGGAAGGATGGACTTGTGAATCCTAGGAAGCTGACTATTGTCACCTTCATGCATGACTTAAATCCTATGGGAATTATTTAAGTCAACTGGAATGAATGAGCTGACTCCTTCCACCAACCTGAAAGCTAAAACTGTCATCAGGGCTCTGGCTCAGAAGGATCCAGATGCCTTTCCTTAAACACATGGCTGCATCTATACTTTTTCATTTTGGGCTCAAACACAAAGGCCACTGAAGGACCCTGGCATGGCAAACACAGACCACAAAATTACAAGTGTGATGAGGACAGGTTTTTTTTCCCCCTTCTCCTCCTTGCTAAACCATGAGAATACATTCCTGAAGCTCACCCCTAAGGTCCATTCCTTTATTTGGCCACGCACTCATTCCTGAAGTCACCAAGGTCCAACTGTCCAAACATGGAGGCCCAAGAATCAAATTCAGTATTTTGACTCATCTAATTAAATGCCCAACCAGACCTCACCAATTCATTCTAACTCGTGCTAGCAGACACCCCTTTTATCCCTCTTAAAATTAAGACTTGCAAAGCCATTTGCTGAAGTTTCTGCCTGATTCAGATCCAGCCATCTTGTCTCTTCGCCTTGCTTTGTGACGGATCCTTTGGCAATTGATTTGTACTTGGAAATTGATGTTTGGGTGTGGTACACGCTTAGTGTGGGGTCCAGAGGGGAGCACCCCATGGTATGCCGGTCCCTTCAACTACAATTTAGAATCATTGTATTTTTCCATCTAGAATTCCTGACAGAAAATGAAGCATGTACTAGACATCCAGTTGTTTGTTCATTTGACTTCCCTTGATAGAGTGAATCTGTTAGCTCTTTTCACCAGAGGGGAAGATGACAGACAGGTTAGCCATGCTTTGAAAACATCCTCGGGATTTTAGAGATTGATGACTTCTAAATTCAAGATTATAATAGGTACACTGTTATTGTAATTATTATTGCTATTTCTCTTCTTACCTCTTAGGCACTAGTCTATTCCAAGATCCCACGGGTAGAGACCACAGTCTTTTAAAGACTCACAAGGAGAGCAACATGCCTTTCAGCACACTACCAAGAATTAATTACCTACTTTGGGGAAATGAGCAGATCAGTCTTCTGTCTTGAATGGGAAAACCAGGCCCTCGGGACTCAGAGGGCTTCAACGCTGAGCCTGCTAAGCTGCATCAATTTAAGGAGGATTTAAATGCTTTCCCTGCTTTCTCTCTGTCAGCAGTGAATTATACCGAGATGAGGATAGAGGTCTGGCAGAAAGAATCAGCATCCTAGTGAGGTGAGCCTGCCTGGTCTATCCTCGGCACTTGGGGGTTTAGAGATTCACGGCTGCGCCTCTGCCATTGATACACCTCGATTTATTGCTAAAAGCTGGGGTTACAGATTAACAAGAAGGCTTACAGTTAAAAGCAGATGAGCTTCTCTTAATTTCTGTGAAAATCAGGAAAGTCCAGCAGCTGCTGGGGCTGGAACTGACTTTTGTTAGTACACTGCTGGGCTGCTGTGTCTCCTGCTTTAGTAGAACTCCAAGTCCTGAAGTTACTTGAAAAGGAACAAACCAAACCTACAGCCTGAAGAACTTGCCAATATCCCTCTTCTTGGTCCTCAGTACTCATGACAATCACCTGTTTAAAGGGTGCTGGCAGGGTAAGATTGGGTTCCTTTCTTTTTCTGATGAAACTGCAAGATGCCACCAAACCTGCCGGTCACCAGCTGTAACGCGCCAGAGAAAGTTTCCAAAGCAGCATCACAGTGAAGTTGATAGACTGGCAGATGCGGTGAAGTCTCCCGAGCGCGGTACTTTTCAAAGAAGCATCTGGAGCCCATCCCCAAGCCCACTAGCCTAGATAACCAACGAGCAGAACGTCCTATGCGGGCTTGTGATGTCTCTCCAGCGATGGTGTACAGGAGTCAACGACACTCTTCACAGTGCCCGTGGTACACTAGGTACACATGAACATGCTGAAATACATTTGTATCGCTCTCGTAACCGCCTTGTGGATGGCTTATTTACATCACTCTGGGATTTTTGTTAATATTTTTTGTTAGTAATGTGCTTTCCTTGTGTCGTTTCCATGCACATCTATAGTTCTCTTTATCCCAGCTTCTGTGCCTGAGTCCACTCCATTCCTCCCTTACAGTTTCATTCCTCCCCCTAAATAGTCCCTTCCTTCCACCTCGTATTATCTCCAGTATTATCTTCTCTTGCACCTTCCTACCCCCTTCTTTTGCTTCTTCCTCTGCTGATCCCATCTCTGTTATCATATTGTATATATATGCATATATGCATTTTGTATATCATGTATATATAAATTCATTTTGTGGTTTTGTGTGTGTGCATGTGTGTGTGTGTGTGTGTGTGTGTGTGTGTGTGTGTGTGTGTACTTGTGTGTCCTAGTTCATAATACTCCCTTTCAGGGGTCAGTCAGAAATCAGGTCTGTCTCTCTACCTTATGTGTCCCCAGGGTCAAATTCCAACACCCTTCACCTCTAAGCCATCTTGTAGGCCCACTGTATACATAAGCTTGAGAAAACATGTAATACTTATATTCTGAGTCTGACTTATTACTATTAAATATGATCTCCAACCCATCTGATTCTGCAAATGTCATAATTTTATTCTTTACAGTTGAATAAAATTCACCTGTGTATGTGACATTTTCTTTATCCATTCATTTGTTGATGCACATCTAGACTAATTTCATATCTTTGTCATTGTGAATCGTGTAGCAATTCCTGGATTTGTAGATGTCTCCATGATATACTGACTTAGAATTATTCATCACTCTATTCTTATATTAAAGAAATTTATTGATCATATATCAACATAGAGATACATATTCTAAAATATACATTTCTGTTTTAAAATGTGTTTTTATTATTTCTTTTGGGTTTTTTTTTTTTGAAATTGTAATAGTTATATCATTTCCCCCTTATTTATTCTTCTTCCAAACCAAATTCTAAAGAAGTTATAAGGAATCATACAATTAACTAACTACCCAAAAAAAAAAAAAAAACACCCTACAAAACATGTAAGTCTGTATATAAATCTAATTTAAATAAAATTTTCTCAACTAGGCTGACAATGCTCCCTACAGAAGCCAACAATCGTCTAACACCAAGCACAAGAAGACCTCTCTTGAGTTGTTGGTCATGGTTGTTCAAGAGACTCCAAAAACATTAAAGGCTCTTGCTCTTGCTTGACCCTGGGAGGTGGAAAATAAATCTCTACTGCTGAAGACATCATGAATTTTAGAAGCACTTGATCTGGAACTGGCCTGAATGTCTCCTCACTGAGGACTAACTTTTATGGTAACACAAGGCACCATGCAAGCTTCTAAAGAAGGGAAGTAACTAACCTTCTTACCCATGCATGACACCTATAAGGGACATCAGTGATCGGCATGTCATTATGACCCTAAGGTTGGATTAGTGGCACACACATCTTGGTGGTAAACAGTAGCTCTCTAAAATATGTTTTTAATTGGAATAGAATTATGTCACTTTTTCCCTCCAGCCCTTCCCATGTTGACAACACTCAAGTTAATAGCTTCTTTTTTCTTCTGATGGCATTGTTACATACATACAAATATATGTAGCATATATGAAAACATATAACATATATTTGCATATGCAAAATATACAAATGCAACCTGCCGAGTCCATTTTTGTTGTTTGTGTGTGTGTGTGTGTGTGTGTGTGTGTGTGTGTGTGTGTGGTTTCAGGGCTGACTACTCTGTATTAGACAATGCATAAGGAGACTCATTCCTGGGAGAGGCTAACTTTCCTTCTCCCAGTAGTCACTAGTTGTCTATATTCTTATGGGTGGAACCCCACAAAATCTCCCCCCTGCTATGCTAATATGTCCATTAATATTGCCACTATTCTAAATCTATACAGTAATTACTAGAATAGACTCTCGGGGTCGATTTCTTGGTATTCTAGGTTTTTCGATCTTTTTCCCTGCTCTACATCCATGTTCCCTAACCCATAGATGCAAGAGCTATAATGTAGATGCCTTATTGGGGAATGGGCTCCCTAAGATCCATTGATCTCTGCATCGCACCCTCTTGTGATTGTCTGCAAGGGTCCCTTTTGCTTCTTTGATGATGGGTAGTAACTACACCTATCTGTGAGAATAAGAATAATATTTAGAATGTGTTACAAAACTGCTGGTCTAGCAAGTGGCCGTCCTGAGAAACTGGCTGAGTTTTCAGTAGCAGGCATAATTTTCTCCCTGTATAGGCCTTAAGTCCAATGAGAAAGCTGTTGATTTCCACCAGCATATGAGAGCAACTATGGTTCCTATCCACACTAGCCAGGAAGCAGAAACCACATAAATGTCCCTTGATTGATAAGTAAGTAATGAAAATGCATTCCATACAATGGAATACTATTCAGCTGTAAAGAAAAATAAAATCACGAAATGTTCAGGATACGAAAGGTCCATGGACAGACCTCAAAAAGATGCTATTGTGTAAGGTAATCCAGACCCAAAAAGGCAAATGCACATGGACTCTCTCATCTGTGCTTCCTAGATCCAAATCCTCCATGTGAATATATAATTGGGAGGTTATGAGGCCACCTGCAGGGCTTCCTCTTCAGACACCCCTCCATTAGGTACAATCCACACCAAACACCTGTTCTTACAGAAAGATCCTTTACTCATCAGAGAAGAAAAGTTAAGAGTGGCTGCTCCCTGAGTCAGGCAGAAAAACAGCAGCCAATGACGTGGCAGGTGTAATTTTTAAGAAGAGAAAAAGGGAAGGCCTGTGTTAGAATGGGTGAAGATGCACTGCTGTATTTTGATTGGGCACGTTAATTAGGTAAACCAAAGGGGACTTTTGATTGCTGGACTTCAATACTTTAATAGCTGGACCTTGGTAGTCAGTCTCGGGATGAGGACATGGCCTAATAAGGGAACAGACCTTAGTAGCTAGCTTTAGGAATATAATCTAATGGTTGTTAGCAAGTCAGAGGGAATAGAGAAGGACAAGGCCTGCCAGAGGCATTCTTGATGAGTTCAAGCTGGCCAGAGTTCCTTCATGGGGTAACCAAAGAAACCATAAAAATATAAAAGGACCATGATTGGGGGTGGGGAGGTGATCTTGAGAGGGAATAACAGGATTCAGCTGATAGAAGTAGGAAACAGAAAAATCAGGACGAGGCTCCAACTGGGAAAGAAAGAGGGAGGTTGTGGTAGCTTGAATATGCCTGGCCAATGAGAAGTGGTACTATTAGGAGGTGTAGCCTTGTTGGAGGAAGTGCATCATTGTGGGGGTGGACTTTGATGCTCTGCCCAGTGCAGAAGAGTCAGTTTGCTCCTGGCTGCCGTTGGATCAAAATGTAGAACTTTAGGCCACTCCAGTCCCATGTCTGCCTGCATGCTGCCATGCTTCCTGCCCTCGTGAAAACAGATTAAACCTAAAAAGCTATTAACCAGCCCCAATTAAATGTTGTCTTTTACAAGAGTTGCCTTGGTCATGGTGTCTCTTCACAGCAATGGAAACCCTAAGACAGAGATCAACACAGACAAAAGAGGGACAAGGGACAAATGACACCAAGGTTAATTGATAAAGCATCAAGAAATCATATAATTTTATCTTTTCCCAAAACTATACATAATACATTTAAGTGCACGTTTGCCCTGTTTACAGAAAGGAAATTATGAAACAATGAAAGTGATATTATTTCCTAGTAATTAAGTTGTCTCAACAAAGTAATTAGTATGATTTTTCAAGTATATACTAAATAGATTTTACTGTGATAAGTTTTTGTTTTAAGTGGATGAATTATTTTGCTTGCATGAATGTCTGTGTACCACATCCATGCCCAGACACTCAGAGGCCAGAAGTCATTGGAACTGCCGGAAGGACTAGAGTATAGGCATTAAGTTAAGGATGATAGCTTTATCTGTTCCTGTTCTAGTTCCCAAATAATTGGCACAAAGACCTAATCAAGCAATGTTCGTGGGTAGATATTCATCTACTGTAACCTTCTAAGCTATTTTCCAGCTAAGTGGTTCTTTACTTTCAATCTGAGGGTCTCCATGGCTTGTTTTGCTCCATGTATGCTCCCATGGTGAATCCCTTGGCAACCTGCTCATCATGACTCCTCCTGGACCTTCTGCCTCATGGCCTCTCTTCTCTCTTCCTCTCCTCATGGTTCTTCTCTTACTTCCTCTTTCTTTCTCTTCCCGGGACTCCCTAGCTAGGATTGGATGCCCAGCTTTCCTTTTTTCTCTGCTCAATCACTGGCTGAATCAACTCTTCATTGAACTATCGGAGATTATAGAAACAGTGTTTCCATACCATTGAGACCAAGATGGTGATCATGCCATCACCTGGACTGTAGAAAGATGTCTGGGCATAGAAATCAGCATCTGGGAACCTAGCCCAGGCTTTCTGGAAGAGCAATAAGTACCTTTAACTGCTGAGCTATTTCTCCAGTCCCCTAAACCCTTCTTACTTTTCTTCCTTTATAATAGCATGATAGTATTTGACATTGTATTGCTGCACTTCAAACATCTCTGTCCTACAACACTATTGCTCCATCCTTATAAATGTGTTGATATAACTAAAAAGAAGGAGAAAGGAATATTGTCACTTATCCTGCCTATTTTTTATCTTTTTACATGTTGGGTAGATACAGACTTTTCTCATCACAGTCACTAATCAAACATCATGCAAATATACCAAAGCCATTTAAGCAGACCCATACCAAAAAATAAAAATGAGTTTGTGTGTGCCCTTCCCCCACCCCCAATCTTGTGTGACAAAAACCCCTTTTCCTGCCTGTCTATATCACCTCTCTCCAGGAACCTGGCTGAAACACCCGGGTGTGGACTCCGTATGCATCCAGAGTGTTTACACAGTCACCTGATTTCCACATCTACTCTGTGACTTCCCATATGAACAGTTCTGTGCCAACAGAAGGGAGGGGCTTACAAAAAGAGCTTGGCTTGCCTGAGGGCATACACAAGACAGAAATGTTCTGTTCATTCATTCACCGGGGCTTTATGCCATGCGTGCGTTTTTAATTTCTCTGTAGTGGAATTTGCTGCCTTTCCTTTCTTGTTATTCAGAAGCTTTCACAGCTCTATAGAAACATTTTCCTATGACCAGGAGAGTAGCTGATTGTGGAACACAGGCTGATCATGAAAGAGTTAAAATCTTAAGTTGGCCCCACTGACCCTGCCTTGAGGACAAGTATGTCTCAAGGCTAAGAACAAAGTAACGTGTTCAAAGAGATGGCCCAACCCCAGACCATCTAGACTTGATAAGGTCTGACTGCAGTCCTGAGAAAAACTAGTATGAAGGTTAGTGTGCCCCAAAATAGAGTGGCCTAGAGTTGAATCATATCCAAAAGCAGACAGAAAGTGCCAATTTGAATAAACCAACGAAATTGCTATGTGCTTGTTGCTAACTGCTTATGTAATTTTCCCTATAAATATGTCCCCCTAATTGAGTTCAGGGTTGACTCCTCTATCTCCAGCGTGAGATATATGTCATCCCCAGAGCTCTGGTCCTCTGCCCCCCACACCCCCAATAAACCTCATGCCTGATTGCAGCAAGATAGGCTCTCTGTGAGTTTTTGGGTTCGAATTCTCCCGGTACTAGAGTGAGGGGCTTCCCCAATTCGGGGTCTTTCAATCCCATGCCAGCATCACAAGACAAGCACAAATGAGGCTCCAGGTTTGGTCTCCAGTAGTAGAAAGGAGAAATAAAAGAAAAACACAAAAATAGAAGGGGGCTGGTATCTTGGGGAAATAAACTCTGCATTTTTGAACTGTTGATACTTATATTGTGACTCCCGTTAATAACTGCTGTGGTTTAAAGGTAACTGTGACCTTTTAAGCTCACGTTTGAACACTCAGTCCTAGCTGATGGTGTGCTCCCGAGGGCTGTAAAACTTTGGGGGGGGAGTGATGGGTGATTTTATTACTTACATTTCAAATGTTATCCTCCTTCCCAGTTAAAACCCCTATGCCCTGCCCCATTTCCCCTGCCTCTGTGAGGTTGCTTCTCCACACACCCACCCCCTCCTGCCTTAGCACCCTAGCATTCCCCTATACCGGGTCTCCCTTCCCACTGACACCAGATAAAGCCATTCTCTGCTACCTATGCAGCTGGAGCTGTGGGTCTCTCCATGTGTGCTCTTTGGTTGGGGTTTAGTCCCTGGGAGCTCTGGGGGATCCAATTGGTTGATATTGTTCTTCCTGTGGAGTTGCAAACCCCTTCAGATGCTTCAGTTCTTCTGCTAATTCTTTTGTTGTTGTTGTTGTTTTGTTAACCTCCTTTTTTCTTTACAACTTTATTTTTAAAAAGACAGAGATACATGTACAGATTTTTTAAAGTATTTTTGCATAAAACTATGTGAATATATTTTGTCGGTACTTGATTTTTTTTAAAGGTTTGATAGTATTGACTATTTTCATGTTACGTTTTGTTTTACATGCACTTTATGCTTATTGTAAGATTCTGATAACTATTAAGAGGTGGAATCTCAATGGAGTCTCTGGCAAGCCTGGGGCTTTGTACCTTGGCCCCACTTCCTGATTACTCTCCGCCCCCTGAGTATGGATACAATGTGACCAGCCAGCCTCCTGTTACATCTTCCCAGCAGACAATGAACCCTTTCTCCCTTAAATTGCTTTTGCAGAGGTATTTTATCCCAGCAACAAAAAAGTAACCAGGACAAAGGTTAAGTTAGAGGAGCCATCAGATCATTTCAAAGCGGCACAACTTTAGTCTTATGCCAGCAGCTCTCTCTATGCGAAGAAAAGCAAGCACAATCATTTTCCTGTTTGTGCTGAAATAACCTAGGTAGCTCACACTGGCCTAGAGTTGTGTGGCATAGGCTGGCCTTGAATTTGAAAACCCCCAAGGCTGAGTTCATGAAAACCCAGTTTCATCTCTATTTTCTTAATCAGTGTTTATTTTGCATTTCTTTACTTCTGTTTTCACATAAGAATGTATTTTATCTTAAGTATAGCTGTTCCTTTTCTCTGCCCTCTCTCTTCTCGTGGATCACCTAGAGCAGTGGCTCTCCCCCTTCCTAATGCTGCAACCCTTTGATACAGGTCCTCATGTTGTGGTAATTGTAAAAGTATTTTCACTACTACTTCATATCTGTGTTTTCTATGTTCTTATGAATTGTAATGTGAATATCTGTGTTTCCTTATGGTCATGACCCACAGGTTGGGACGCACCGTCCTAAAGTGTAGGCCTAGACAGTTTCACTTCTACCTTCATGTTGTATGTGCATGATGGTTGTGTATAGCTGGATAGAATCTACGGTCTACAAATGAGAGGAAACCTACAATATTTGTCTTTCTGAGACTGACTTAATTTGCTTAATATGATTGTCTTCAGTTGCATCCAATTTCCTTTAAGCCTTGTTCTTGGTGACAACTTCCATTATGAATATAAACCACATTTCCTTTTTCTATGCCTCTACTGTTGGGCACCAAAGTTGGTTCCCTAACTTAAGTACAAAAGGTATATGCATGCATATATACATATATATGTATATATATATATATATATGCATGTATGTATGTGTACATATATGTTTATATGCATGTATGTGTGCATGTGTTATGCATTATACATGCATGTATTTATACATTTATGTATTATACAAATATGTATGAGTTTATGTATGTATATATTTATGCATGTATGTATGCATGCATGTGTATATGTATATATTTAAACTATTTCACAACATTTCTTTAAAACTGTTTGTCTCTAATTATACAGCTGTAGAAACTGAATCTCAAAAAGGCTAAATAACTTGCCACTTGCCCAAGGCTATAGAGATAATGAACATCATTTGGAACTTATGCCCAAACCCAGCTGACCTTAAAAGCCATCTTTTTGGCTCCAGACTAGCTCATGCCTCACCTTTGGTCTGGGGTGGAATTTGGCAGCTTCTGATTGCCCACTGACGCCACATGTACTTTTTTAATGAAAACAATGCTTGGGGAAGAATGACCCTGAAGAGTAAATGTGGAGTTAGAACTCTGAAATTGTTTCCCATCATATTTCCTGAAAGCAATTGTTCATGAAGATAAGGTGGTACTTCCAGTAAAACTATGACAGTCCCAGAGGTGCTGACTCACTCTGAGGGCAGTGTCATTCCTGGAACTGTGTCCTATATATAAAGTGGCCTGTCAGAGATGCAGCAGAGACAGCAGGCCTCTCTGGTCATGGCGCCTCTCCCTAGCTTCCTTTCAGCGGCCATGTTCACAGGACACCTTCTGTCTACCCAGAGCTTCCACAGTTGCTACAGAAGCCAACATTCCCAGCCCATATCCTACTAGAGATAGATACACTAACAGCCTTTTCCTTTAAACAAGAAGGTTTGAAATTAATCATTTTTAACAATGTCTCCTTTACTGTTTTAGCATTTCTTTTGATCATTTTACCCTGCTCTCTCTCTGTCTCTCTCTCTCACTCTCTTACTCTCTCTCTCTTTCTCTCTTTGTGTGTGTATGTCTGCCTGTCTGTCTGTCTCTCTGTGTGTCACTGTTCATCTGTCTCTGTCTGTCTAGCTGTCTCCCTGTATGTCTCTCTATCTCTCTGTCTCTCTGTCTCTCTCTCTTTGTGTGTGTGTGTGTGTGTGTGTGTGTGTGTAGACACATGTGTGTACCTTCATGTGTGTGCTCATATATGTGGAGGCCACAACTCAACTTTGGAGGTCATTCCTTAGGAACTGTCCACCTTGGTTTTGGTTGACATTTTCCAGGTATGCTGGGCTGGCTGTACAGAGGTGAGAAGCTGCCCCAGGTATCTGAACAGTTCTGCTTTTCCATCACTATGACAGCAAGGACACAACTGGGCTCTATTTACATGGATTCTGGGACCAAGCTCATGTCCTCATGTTTGCAAGCTGGTTACTCACCAGTGAACCATCTCCCAGGACCCCGAAAGTCACTGTCATACAGTTCTACCTCTGCCATGTAAAGCAGAATATAGACAACTCTTTCTTCAAAGCTCCACGACAAGAAAACACTACTCCTGTATTTGTGCTTTTTAGCATTTTACTTGTTTCTGTTCTTTCCTATTTCCCTCCTCATTCCTCATCTTTCAAACCAAAGACTCGATTTCTTCATTCAAAAAATAAATCTCCTGCATACACCACCCGTGAGTTACTTTAAATAGATGTTTAAATAATTCTTGGTTTCATTTGATTGTGCAGTATTTGACGCCATCCACCATTCCCTCCTTGAAACATCCATATACACTTATTTTGTTGTTATCATTATGTCTTCACTGAAGGACCAGAAACACAGCTCAGCAACCTGCAGAGTCTCCTTAATCTTTCAGAGACCTCAACTCAAGCCAAGTCCGAGCTGTTGCTTTAGCACAGAAAATAATTTCTGTCCCAGACCTTTAGGCATAGAACTAAAGATCTTTATTTTGTTAGGAGGTAAGAAGAAGAGGGATTCAGAAAGATGGGCTGTGTGGAGAATGTGGCTTATCCACATGTAAGTGTGATCTGCAAAAGAGAAACTTAAAGAGAGTGAGGTTCTGGGTGAGGGTTGCAAAGAGTGGGACACACCCAAGTGTGGGTGTGTTCTTCTCAAAATGGTCAATTAACTGTCCCAGCACTAACTCTATAGGCCATATTGGAGGTTCTCCAGTTACATCATTTTCCAATTCTGTATGCTCTGCGTGTGCAAGTGCCATCTTGTTATCTTGCTGACTCAAGTTCTATGTTTAAAGGTGATCAAGAAACCATCTCTCTCTGTCTCTCTCTCTCTCTCTCTCTGTCCCTCTCTCTCTCTCTCTCTCTCTCTCTCTCTCTCTCTCTCTCTCTTCTCTCTCTCTCTCTCTCTCTCTCTCTGGCTCTGTGTGTGTGTCTGTCTTTCTTTCTCAGTACTTATTTATTTTATATGTATGTGTGCCTGAGCTAATGTATGCAGAATTCTTTGGAGGACAAAAGAAAACACAGGAACACCTCAAACTGAAGTTACTAGCATTTGTGAGCTACTGTGTGGATTCTAGGAACCAAGCCCAGGTCCTCTGCAAGAGCAGTAAGTGCTCTTAACCACTGAGCCATCTCCCTTATCACTTTTTGATGAGTGGGGTTATTGGGTGGCTCAAGGGATGCCTTGGATAAAAGGATATCATACTTTGATAAAGAAAGTCCAGGAGCCACAGGGTAGTACAAGAACTCAAATACACGTCCTTTCCTGTAAATGGGTTTTAGGGGATATCCCAAGAACATTGCAGGTTTGCAGCTGGAATGGGAGAATGACCTTGAGCTTTCTAATTCTGTTAGAATTTCTGTTTCTCTTCTACAGAAAGGCTTTAAATCAACTCCATTTGAAGGGGCTCCCCTTCTTGTGTCCCTTCACCTGCCACTCTATCCTGCCACAATTCTCCAATTATATTTCTCTAATCCTCCCAGTTTTTTAATCTATTAGTGATGTCATTCATCCTTCTTCCTCCTGCATCCAAGATGTAAGTTATCCACAAGACACTGCTTCCAGATGTTTACTTCTACAACATCCCCAAGTGACTCCATCCCAACTACTTTAAATATGCCCATTAATCTGCATTTGCCAAATACTGAAACCACACTGAAGGCAAGAGTTTCACTAACTCTGATCTGAAGCATAAAGAATGAGTGATGTGTTTGTTGAACGCATTAAGTGTATAAGTCTTGGTTTTCTTCCATAGCCCCAGGCAGCAAATGTATATGTACACATGTTGTTGTGACACAACACCATGACCAGAGCAATTTATAGAAGGAAGGGTTGATCTAGGGATTATTATTGCAGAGGGATAAGAGTCAGCCATCATGACAGGCAGATGCACTGAAGCCAACACCAGACATAGCAGCAGGAAACTGCTGAACACAGCATCTCTAACCACAATCAGCAAGTAAAAGAAGTTCACTGAAAGGGGTACAAGGCTGGTGAAACCTCAAAACCTGCTGACAGTGACACACTTCCTCCAGCAAGGCCACACCTCCTAACCCTACACAAGGAGAGTCACCAAGTGGAGTTGTCAGTGGGTTTGCTTGTGGCTGGTTCAACTCAGCTGTTCTCTGGCTCAAAACTCCTCACCAAGCTGACTGATTCAAACTGGCATCTCTGGGATTCTCACTGAATTGCTGTGCTTGGCCTCAAACTAGCTCCAGCAAAACTCTCCAGGTAAAACTGCTTCCTCCCTCTCTTGCTCTCTCCCTCCCTCCTCCTCCTCTTCCTTCCTCCTCTCCCCCTCCCCCCCACTGCTCTTTCCTAACCTTTCTTTCCTCTGCTATTCTCAGTGAGTTGGGTGCACCCTATCTCTGATCCATTCTGTCAAATCTTTGATTTGTCACTTTGTCTGCCATTCAATTAGACATCACTTTCAAACATGGCTACTTCCTTCTACAAACTAACTTTAATGTTACTGTTAGGAATTAAAGGCATATACTAAGGGCATATCTGTATTCCAACCAGATCATACTGTAACCCAGGGTGTGTCTGCATTCTGGCTGGATCATATCAACCTACAGGGTCTTTGGATGTGATCCCTTTGGCCAGAGCAGCCATATTGCTAGACTAAACTTCCTCTATACTGTACCACCACCTCATAGTATATTACTTTAAAAACTTTTGACCTTATTTTTGTTAACTGAGTACAATGTCTGTATGTATGTATGTACATCAAATGCAGGCCCATGAAGGCCAGAAGAGGGCATTGGATTCCTTAGGACTGGAGTTACAGGTTTGAGCCACCATGGGGAATAGAATCTGGGTCCTCTAGAAAAGCAACTGCTGCTCCTAACCACTAAGCTCTCTCTCTCCTCAGTCATCAACGTTTTTCTTTTTAATTTTCCAGTTTCAAGCTTTTTTAGAAGTCACAGAAATTTCAAATCTTCCACATGGGAACTTCTTCTGCTTCTAAATAAACAGCATTATGAAAATCTGGTTTCTTGAACAATGTTTCCATGGTTGTTATTTATTGCAGCCATTTCTCCCCCCCCCCCCCAGGCTTTTTGTCAGTTTTCCAGCTATTCACACTGCTACAATGTCAATTCATGGGTTCCATGAACAACCATGCTCTCCTTGTTCTTATGAGCACTGGAACAACCATGTTTCATGACAGGCTCATTCCAGGTAAATACAATGACATCTCAGTAGCAGAAATCAGCTTTGTCTTACAACAGCAGAGCCCTAGGTCAAGAGTACTGGCTTTTTATGTGTTCACCATGCAAGGCCACTGTTACCAGATTTCTAGCCAATCTATAGCTTATTTGACTAACTTGAAATTATTGCTGGCATCCCTCAGGCTCCTTAATAAACCCTCCAGTGCTAATTGAGATGAGTGAGAGATCTGTATTGATAGTAGGTACCTGATTTAGACTCTTTCAAATGCTAACTAGCCTCCCCTGAAGTGTGTATTTCTGATTAGGGCACTTCAAATATTAGTAAGCTACCCCTGGAGGTAAGTTAGACTAACTAAACACACACATATGGATTATACTTCGCATGCCGAATGACTTTAATCTAAGACGCAGACAATATAATACCCTATTTTGCAGGGCCCCATAAGCATGTGTAATTTGTCTCCTGGGTAATTAAGCAGTGCAGTAGGAATATCTAACAAATGTCCCATCAATGTACAAATGACTAGCTTTACTTCTCTATTTGTTATAAGGACAAAGACTCTTGGTGGAACCCAGAATCCAGTCCATGTGTTCAAAGTTACAGCCTTCTGTTTCTATCCTGGTCTCTTCAGATGCCAAGTTAGGAGCAAAATACAGACACATGTTGTGGTTTAGCTTTCTTGGATGCTTCCAAGCCACCTCCCAATGACAAAGTAAAGCTAGTCAAAAACACTTTCGAGATCTGAGTTATACTCAAAGTCTCCATGATAAGATCCTCAGACAAGAAGAGAAGAGATTCCCCACTTCTCAGGGATGCCAGTTGCCTTCAACCTCATTAATATTCTTAATTATTCGAGAGGGGGCTGAGGTTGCCATGAACTTGTCATAGATCAATTAAATCCTGAGACTTTCTGAGGTGACATTCAGATCGGTGACAAGGTGAAAGGAAATCAATCTTCACTTTTCAGCCTGCAGGTGCCCACAGATTTCCTGGGGTGAGTGGTAAACTCTCATTTCAGACACAAAGGCAAAGATGGCCTCGTCTTCTGGGGCCAGAGGCTGATTGCTGAGGTGATGCCAGAAAGAATGGGAACCCCAGGGGTCTTGCCTTGCCATTAGGGACTCTGATACAAAAAGACCTCTTTAATTCTGAAGTCAGAAAAAAAGCAGAGGATGGAATTCCTATTTCACCAATCCTCAAGTAAAATTACCCTGCACATTTGGGCTTCAAGCAGGGATAAGAGCAGCAGCCTTCATTATTCAGCCAATACATGATGGGAAGAAATGCTTTCTGAGGAAGAATGCCACCTCACAGAGAGGAAAGATGAGACAAGGTGGAGCAGACTGAGCCCGCCATTTAATCATCGATCGACCTGACCTGTCAGATGGCAGCTAGTGTAGTTCCTCCATATTGGGGTAAAAGAAAAAGTAAGTAGGTAATTAAGCAAACACTGGAGCAGTGAGAGGCCTCAGATTTCCAGGGGTTGCACTGTGAGC
The DNA here is from genome assembly GCF_963924665.1 of Micromys minutus. Taxonomy (NCBI): domain Eukaryota; kingdom Metazoa; phylum Chordata; class Mammalia; order Rodentia; family Muridae; genus Micromys; species Micromys minutus. Next base: position 27,038,835 of record NC_137984.1, read on the forward strand.
AAGCTGGATAAATGTGTGACGCTTTTAATGTATTCCATTTCCTAATTAGCAATCAGGGCCCATTTGTCAGTCACTCCAGCAATGATGCATACAGCCCTGGAACAGAGGGCGGGGCAAGGCAAGTTGAGAAAATCAATTATGCCTATGTTTACATTCCCTTAAGGCTGGGGTGTTGCAAAAACTGCCTAAATATTGCCATTCTCCTTACAAAGGAGCAGGAAGGAAGGGTGAGACCGCAATTCAGTATAATGAATAAATCTCTTGCTGTTTGGGGAAAGGTACAATGGCTGAATATTTATGAGATTGCTGATGGGTAATGCATTTCATGTGATCCGCAACTGTGAAAATGGAATTCCATTTTTACAGCTCTCAGGAACAAGTACATGTTCAAGGAATGGAGACTGTGCTTGTGCCTACAGGAAGTCCCGTGCAAACGGTCCAGGATTTAGCCTTGTGTTCGACACTGGGCGGAAAAATGGGGATTTGCTCTATCCACAGCCTGCAAGGTCACCTCGGACTCAGAGACGAGGTAGAACAAAAACTCCCATCTAGACTTCTGACAGCTAAAGCCGATGTATCTGCTTCCCCGCGGCCTATGCAGTCTTCATCCAAGCACCTATCTTCAATCTCAACCATCCCAGAAAACCCAGTCCTGCCAAGCCTACAAGCCTTGGGACTTCTAAGCCCATGACTAACTCCTCCAGTCAGCTTCCCAGATCTCCCAATCCCATGGTGGCTTCTGTCATTGAATCCCTTTCCCTCCTGTTGCCGTGCTTAATCACCCTGCTGTGTCTCCAGCCCTCCCTGCTTCTCCTGAGCTTTGCCTTAAGTGTCTTAAGTACTGTTGTTTCTCACCTCAGCCACACAGTTTTAGAGTGATACTTGCTTTGGGTTTAGCCATCAAAGACACTAATGGGCTTTAATTTCATAGCTAAGCCTAAATGGTCACCAACACTACTTACTCCGTGGATCCCAGCTACAAATGACCATCTTCTGGTCCCAGCTCACCCCAACTCTTCCTTGTGCCTTCCCTGTTGTTTGAGACTCTCTAAAACTCACTTTGTGAAGATTGTGTCCTTGAGAGCCCCACCCTCTCATGTGGGGTTGGACCTGGTAACCTACTTCTAACAACTAGACCTCGGTGACATGTGACTTCTAAGACAAGGTTTCAGGGGAGTGTACACAGAGATATTATATTACTTTTGTTTCTCTTGTTTTCTTGAGACTCGGTCTCCTATAGTCCAGACTGGGCTTGACAAGGACCTCGACCTCCTGATCCTTCAGTTTCTACCTTTTGATTGCTGAGATGGAAGTTGGACATCACTACATTCTGTGTGAAATTATACTATGTATAATAGAGCTTCTTAAATGTTTTCTACTAATGATACCCTTTCACTTGAGAAAAATGTACATGATCCCCAGACATACAAGTACATAAAATAGAAGTACAAATCAAACACTTACTTTACTTTTTAAAAAGTGGAAAGAATTTTATCTTTAAACAATTATTTTTTTAAGATTTTTATTCTTTTTAAGAGAAGGGGGAGCTGTGTGCGCATGTGTGTGTGTGCTTGTGGGTGTGCATGTGAAAGTGTACACGTGTGTGTACATGAATGTGTATGCATGTGAATGTGGGCATGTGAGTGTGTGCTTGTGAGTGTGCATGTGAGAGTGTGTGAGTGTGTGCATGTATGTGTGTGTACATGAGTGTGCATGTGAATGTGTGCATGTGTGTGTGTGCATTTGAGTGCGGGTGCTCCAGGGGGACAGAAGCACCTCTTCCCTCTGGATCTGGAGTTACAGGAACTTAGTTGTGAGTTTCATGACTTGGACACTGGGAATCAAAGCACTGAGGCAGTGCATACTCTTAGCCGCTGAGAGTCTCTCCAGCCCAACCTTTAAAACAGTTCTTTGATGAACATAATTTTAGCATTTATTAAAGATTAAGGCAGGGGCTGCAGAGATGGCTCAGCAGTTAAGATCACTTGGTTCTCAGTACCCACGTGGTGCTGAATGTAACTCTGGTTTGAGGTAACATCCAAGGGCTTCTAAGACCCAAGGGCTCCTAAATGAAAATGGTGCACATGCACACATGCACGCATATACATCAAATAAAATGAGTAACTTTTAAAAATGTTTAATATTAAAGCAAATGTGTATCCTAATGATATTAATGTTTGATGCGTATTTGCTACTTCGGGACATAAAGCATTTTCATTGTTTTTTATGGTTGACAGACAATGAATATTTTGATTTTATAATAGCCAGTACTGCTCCACATAAATACATTATATAGAATAACAAGTCTGGTATCTGAGCCAAGGTATTTTGGGCAGCATGTACAGACATGTAGCCTGATAGCATGATGTGAAGTATGCATGTCTTGTGTTCAGAACCAAGGCAGCAGTGAGTTCATGCAATGCAGCACCACCGGGAATTGCCAGACATGATTCATTATAAATTTGATTTCAAGTTACTTTTTGTTTGTAGCATGTCTGGAAACCTTTACTATTGTCAATTTTTTCTATTGCTTCTTCATGTTGAGTCATTGCAACTCACAATTCAATAGGCTTAGATAAATAATGTGGAGATTTATTTTATAGAGAGATTTTATAGAGAGTGAGTTTGACTATATATATATATATATATAGAAAAATAAAGAGGATTCATTCATGCAGTTGTGAAATCTAAAGTCCTGCAATCAACTATCTGCAAACTGTAACACAAAAGGGCTAATGGTACAGTTTCAACTGAAGTCCAAAAAGAACCAAAATTGGCCAATGGTATAGAACTTGGTCCAAGGACAGGAGGCTGGTGACTCAGCCAAGCAGTCAGGCAGAAGTGATTGAATGCTTCCATCCCTTCGCTCACTCACAGTGGGGAAGACAGTGTACTCTCTTCAGCTCCCCAGTCTCCATACCGGTCTCTTCACAGACAAAATATCTGCCCCCAAATATTTAGCTAAACATCTGGGTATCTTATGGCCCATTCAACTAAATGCATGAAGTTAACTCATAGTGCTTGTAGTTCTGTGTCTGCATATAGAAAAATATATACTTGCTTGAGTGTTAGGAACCAAACTCTGGTCCTCTTCAAGAATAGCAAGCACTAAAAAAAAAAAAAAGAAAAAAAAAAAAGAAAAGAAAAAAAAAGAAAGAAAGATATAAGTATCAATAGTGTATTCTTTGAATATATAATACATTTTGAGATTAAAAAGTAAATGTGTATCATATGATGCATAGAACCCTCTTCTGTGTTTATATCCCAAAGAAATGAGAACAGGGCCTGGAACTGAGCAGCAACATGCATTCATCTTTCTTACTTGTCGTAGATGCAACATGATTGGCTGCTGTAAGTTCCTGCTACCTTTGACTTCCCATCATGATGAACTGTATCCTTGAGCTGGGACCCACAATAAACCCTTTTCTTTTAGGCTTCATTAGCATTTTGCCATAGCAACAGGAAAATAAACTAAGGCAGATGTTTAGCAGGAGCTAAAGGAGGGGGTCTTTCTTAGAGTTCTATTGCTGTGAAGAGATACCATGACCATAGCAACTCTTAAAAAGGAAAGCATTTAGTTGGGGCTGGCTTACAGTTTCAGAGGTTTAGTCCACTGTTATCATGGCAGGGAGCATGGAGGCATGCAGGCAGACATGTGCTGGAGAAGGAGCTGAGAATACTATGTCTGAATCCACAGGCATCAGGAAGATACCACCACTGGCCTGACTAGGGCCCTAAAAACCTCAAAACCCACTCCTAGTAGAACACTTCCTCCAACAAGGCCACACCTACTCCAAGACCACACTTCCTAATCCTTTTGAAAAGTACCCCTCCCTGACGACCAAGCATTCAAACCTATGAGTCTATGGGGACCACTCTTAATCAAACCATCAGAGGGTCAGAGGGCCGAGTTGTTATTTTTCAGGCACAGAATTTTCTTTCTGCAGAATGGGAAAGCTGTTTCATAACTGGGCACATATTCCCCACACTGCTCCAAGCCATGCCACACAGGATGCTCCAGTTCGTGATGTTATGCCCAGAAGACTTCAAGGAGTTGAAAAATGCTTCGAGTGGTGTCATAGTCATCACATGCTTATAGTGTAACTTCCTCCACATCTGTAAGGATGCAGCCATGAACCTCTCTACTTCTCTGCCTGTCACATGAAAGTGTAGTGCACAGAATTCTATTAGAGATAAGAGATGACAACATTTATAAATCGTATACTACCTATCCTATACTTCCATACACTAAGCCTTACTTTGATCATTATTTTAAAGTAGATTCCTAACATGTTTTTTATACATTTACTGTTGCTACATTATATTTTGCCAGAAGCCATCCCATGGGTCTCTCCTTGACTAAGTCTCTTGATTGCATCAAAAGACAATATCAAGGGCTCTGTAGTTCAAAGTTCTTGCTGCTCTTTCAGAGAACTAGAGGTTTATTTCTAGCACCTATGTCAGGCAGCTCAAAATCACCTGTAACTCCAGCTTGCAGGAAACTGATGCCTTCCTTTGTACTCTACAGGTGTCATCATCCATGTGGGATGCACACACACAGACACAGACACACACACACACACACACACACACAGAGTCTCTCAAAAGGGGCAGGGGCTATGTCAAGTCTGGAGATGTACCTCCGTGGTTGAGTGCTTTCCTAGAAGAGCCAAGGCCTTAGACGTGATTCCTATCATCACAGCAAATTGACCTATTAATTAATATTAACATACTATTAATTAAAACCAGAAACTAAATTTAATTAGTTGGAAAAACTAGGAACTGACACATGGCTGATACCTTGTACAATATTTTTAACCATATAAATTATCATCATCGATGCACTTTGTAATTAAATCGGTCTAAGCTGGGGTATGGTAGAGTCTACCATGCATGCAGCCCTGTGCTCTGACCCCAGCACTGCACAGGACTGGGTGTGGTGGTGCATTTTTTCTAATTGAAGCAAGAGGATGAGAAGTTCAAGGTCATCCTTAGCCACATAGTGACTTCCAGGCCAATCTAAAACACATGACACCCTGTCTCTTTATTCTAAAATCATTTTAGAATTACAAAGGTGTTTTAAAAATAGCTCAGAGGTCACCATTTACGCCACTTTCCATAGAGTTAATAGCTAATAACTTGAGTAATTAGCTAAACCAAGGCATTAGCATGGTAACAGTGCTATTAAGGAAGCCCTACTTGAGCTGTATCCATTTTCTACCCAACACCTGTCTCTTTTCCAGGATCCTACCAGGCATCTCTGTTGGAACATGGTCAAAAGAAGGATGGACGGTGAACAATGCTTTGGGGGAACTGTGAGAGGCTCCAGGAAAAAAAATGGCAGAGGGCCTTTTACATCAGGTGGATTATGTTTCCTGAATTGTTCTTGGACTTGATGTCATGATCTCTGTGACAAACATTTGCATTCACTTTAAGACGTGCTTATTCTTGTCAGATGTCAGAGCATAGCAATCTAACCCAATCTGGTCAGTGTGCCCTGATCCTGGACATGGCCTTCTGCCTTGCTTTCATGCTTTCCTAGATACAATCCACATAACTGTCTTTAAATTGGTCTGTCCTGAGAAAGTTCTGGGAAAGGGCTGCCCTGTTAGCATTTAGTATTGCTTGCATGTTTTTCGGATGTCAAACAACCTTATGTGGATCATTATTGTTACGTGTGTGTGTATAAAAGTACTAAGAAACTGAAGCATGGTTGTCTTCAGTATCAGACCATACCCTGCCCCATTCTTTCAGGTCCTCAGATCCCAGGTCCGGCAGACAAGAGCTGCACAGGTCAGCGAAGTCAACACATCACAAGGCAGCATGTTATTCTTCTCCACACATCCATACAACAGCGCCCCCCTTTGTCCTTCCACTCTCTTAATGGAGTCCTAGTCAGTTATTTTGGAAATGTTCTTTAACATGGACTTATTTCAGTGTCTGCTTGCTTATGACGTTGAGCCATTGGGACAGGAATACTGTGTGAACTCTGCTTCCCTCTGAGCACATCCAAGGGTAAATGAATTGAGTTCATAGCAATGGTGGTATTCTCCTTGATCACTGGCTGAGAGGTACGGGCAAGGGATCCCCCACAACAGTAATGGCTGTGTGTTGAGGTTTGCCCACACACAACTGCCCTGTGACATCAACCTTCCTGATGCTAGTGGTTCTTACAGCTGCACTTACCTGGTGAGTACTGAATTCCTGTGGTGCCTTCTGTCTCTGAGTAGTAAATTGTTTCTCTATAGGAAAGACCTGGCCTTTCCCCCCGTTTATTTGTTTATTTCACTATTTATTTAGGCCCATGTGGTTTCAATGATATTATTTTATTGGTTAGAGTCCAACTTTAAACTTTTATATTTAATTATTCAATTCTTTCCATTTGGGGCTAGCAGCAACCCTCATGTCCCAGTGACATGCTCTCCTTGCCTGTTTCTTCTTTTCTGATGCCACAAGTTGTTCTAGTCTCATATTTTATTTTATCTCCCTATCTTGAATGGCTATTAGGATATTCTTTCTCCCAGGCCCTCTCTGTACACAAAGCTAGGAAGTGTGCATGCGTGTGTGTGTGTGTGTGTGTGTGTGTGTGTGTGTGTGTGTGTGTGTGTGTGTAAAGGAGAGAGAGAGAGAGAGAGAGAGAGAGAGAGAGAGAGAAATTCTTCTAATTCAAAGCCAACATAATGAGGTCCATTGTCTTCTCTCTTCTTTATCTGTAATCTCTTTTAAGAACTGGAGACCCTTCTCTCGTCATCAATGATAGATTCAATACTAGTATCCATGCAAAGCTGGGTGGTTGCCAGGAAACTACAGGAAACAAACTTCCTTATTGGCTCCCAGTATTTGTATACAACTCTTCTCATCTTTCATCTCACAGTATCCAGGCAAAGTGTGTTTTCCATGTTAAATGAGTTGTTCCCTTTATTCTTCCGTGTTATTATGACACCCATTCATAACACAGCCAGTATATGAGTTAGCTTGTGTCACTATGACCAGAATACTAACAGAAACGTTCTAAGTGTGGAAGGGTTCATTTTGGCTCAGTCTCTGAGCATTTTCATTCTGTTCTGGCAGGGACGACATGGAATTGGGGAGGACGTGGGAAGACTCCTCCGCTGGCAGCTGACTAGGAAACAGACCTTGGGTTTGAACTTATAAAGATCCACCCCTACTCATCTGCTTCCAACACCCAGACCCCATCCTCTCGGGCTCCATAGACATCGAAGTAGCAGCAAAAGCTGGGTGCTGGGAGCTTAAAACGTGGTCGTAGGGGATATTTCAGATTCTAGCAACAGCCAGGTTCATTTTTTACTAATTACATCTCATTCTGTGTTTCTCTACTTGACTGTAACTATATAGTGAGGGAAACGTATGGATCTGTAATACCAGCCCAGTTCTAATGGGTATGTACTTACAAAAGAGCTCAGAGTAAAATCACTCCCATTTTACTACTAACCCAGCTCCACTCATTTCTTCCTATACCCTTCCCACCAGCATCTCTAAGTAATCAACATCTCTTTTTGTTTATCTTTGATTCTCTTTCTCTTGCACAGATGTGTTCTTACATTTTTTTTACCCACCTTTCTCAGATGAAGAGAAGCATGCTAGACATACTGTTGGTGGGGTTTTTGTTTCTGTTGTTGTTCGTTGGTTTGATACTTAGTAAGAGCTAAAAATTACTTCATCTCCACTCATTGTGGTCTTGCTCATTCTTCACAGGAACCTGCCGCTCCCTTGTATGTATTAGAAGCTATTCAACTACTGTCCTATGCACTGGAAGTTAGGTTGCTCCTAATGCCTTACCATCACAAATAATGCTGGAACACATAATGTCACCCTAACTAATATAGTGCTTTGAGAAAGTCTTCAGAGTAGATTCCTAAAAATGACATTCAGGTGAATATACCTTGCATTAAGTCTGACCAACCTTCTTCCCAGTGGTTAATCATCTCCACTGTCAACTTGACTGGATTTAGAGACACGTGGAAACACTTATGAGTATATCTAGAGAGTGTATCTGGGAAGATTTGACTAAATATGGGGCATGACCCTGAAGATGGATAAAACAATAGCAGAATCTGAGGAATTGATGCAAACAAATAAAAACAAAGAGGAAGGAAGCTGAATATCAATATTTATCTCTCTCCTCTTCCTGACATAGCATGACCAACTATTTCATGCTCCATCAAATATACCTCCCTACCAGAATGACAGACTATGTCTCTTCAAACTATGAGACGAAACAAAACCTTCCTTCCTTCCCTCTTTCTATCTGTTCATCTGTCTGTCTGTCCATTCATCTGTCACATTAGTCAGGTATTTTCTCACAGCAACAAGAAGAGAGACTAACATGGTGGCACTCTTACAAACTCCTTCCAGAAACTGAGGAGGAAATGTCTGTCCCCCAACATCACTAACAGAACAGAACATGTTTCTACATCTGATGAAAACTTATAAGTGAATTTGAACAGTTTCCTTATGCCGATGTTATTCTGTACTTTGTGTTTGTTGATAGTCTTCAGCACCGACATTTGACTATGAAGTCTTGGTCTTTGTCTATCTCTACATGCCCTGTAGACATCTATCTAGAAAATAAGTCTGTTACAGTATTTTGTCCTAGTTGGTCACTTGTATTTTTATTCAGTCAGGAAAGACTTGGGAAATAAACTTTTTTTATGCTTACATTTCTCAGTCTGCTTTTGTTAAGCTTGAATTCCAAGTCAAAGCTGTAGATTTATGTTGAGTCAATACATGATTGGACATTAGAGAGGTAGGCGGAAAAAGATAGGAAAACGGAAGAGGAACAAAGATTGAAGAAGAGATTGGAAAAAATCAAGATGGAGCCAGGGAAAGCAGACTTAGATCCTGGTGGTTGTAATCAGACATAGGTAGATATAAATAATTTAAAAAATTAGGACATAGGTAGATACAAAAAAATTTAATGGGATTTTATAGGTCTTTATCTCATAACTAAGGGCAGTTTGTATCTTTGTCTATTGGATGTAATAAACCCGTTTGAAAAGTTACTGGGCTTTGAAGTGATGTTTGTGATGGGCAGTGGAGGAAAGAAGACGCCGGGGCAGTAATTCCACCAGGGATGGAGGCAGTAGGGCAGGCACAGTGGACCATTTGGGAAGGGAATCATGTGGAGGGAGCCCCTTGAGGACCAAGTGACAGAGTTCATGCATTCGGCTCCACACTAAAATCAGTGCCTGCAGAGTGAGACTGTGGGGGGAGGTGGCGATAAAGAGATAAGCCTTTTTATCATTAATATTTACTGTAACACAACGCTTTAGAAGATTTCCTTATGCCGTCATTCAGGCAAAAGAAGAATTTACTCATGTTTCCCCTCTCGTGTTTATATTGCTCTTACTTTTTTTTTTTAATTTAAACCTCTAATCTTTGGGGATTTATTCTTGTGTATGCATGGTGTGAGAAGAGGTGGGTCTAATTTAATCCCCTTCCAAATGGCTGCCCTGTTGTCAAACATTTATGAAAATGCAAAGGGATCCTAGACAAGATGTGATTTCATAAGCTGATTTTTAAATCTATAAAGATAAAGGGATTATGAGAATTATTAACAGACAAAAATAATTTAAAAGATAAATGTATTGCAAAAAATAAATGCATGAAACTGAACAAAGGAAGCCATGCCCTGGAATGCATAGAGATAAAGGATATTTATTCCTCAAGGGCTTGTCAGCAGTGCTGGGCATCAGTCTTGTGCACACTACGTAAGGGCTCTTCCACTGAGCTCCACCCACAACCCACAGACCACAGTCATTCCTAGAAAGGCCACTCTTAAGTGTATACCAATTGCTGTGCCCTCTGGCTGCTCTTCTAATCTAACACAAATGCCATAACTCTCACCTGACATCCAAGACAGTTTCAAAAAATCATTTATTTATTTGTGGTTTCTGGGTTTGTTAAGCATTTCATCCTACGGAGCCAGAGGCGGAATCCAGAGTCTCAGAGCCACATCAACGGGAGCATCCATACGTCCCTGACACATTTTATGTTCTTAGGAGAACAGCTGGATGAAGCACTAATCCAAATCTTCCAGCTGGGAGGTTTGATCCCTTGCTCTGGGCTTCTTACAGTTTTACCACATCATTTCTATTCTTTTAGAAAAACTTCAGGCACTGAGAACAGCCATTTGTTCTCGAGAACAATTCTAAGACAGAACTTTTTTTTTTATCTTGAATGATTATAAGAACCCAGCAAAGTAGTTCCAGGCTTCACAAACCACTCAGTTCCAGGTCAGTCCTGGGTGCTTTTCCACCTGCCACCCAGCTAAACATTGAGAGATTAATCATTTGATTTCCTAACACTTGGTATTAATTACAAAGTAGATGATAAATCTCCCTATATGTAGACTCAGTTAAACATTTAGGAGAGCCTCCAGAACCCAGCTTTTAAAGGTGTGTAAGGTATGAAGACTAAGTAGCTAGGATTCATACGGAAAGATTTATCCACACCTCTTAGCCGTGGGGATCTGTGAGTCAGCAGAGTCTACACTTCATGTTTATGAAATGCTTTTCCTCCAGGGAGTTCTCCTCACATTCATTATCTCATTAATCACCCAGCTATTCCCTGGGAGAAAGGAAAATGGGGAAGCATGCATTCTATCAGCTCTCTGACTCCCAGGAGGAACGACTCAGACGGTGAGGGAAAAAATCATTTCCTTGTCTGTAAAATGAGTCCTCTGGCTCAGCCCATGCCTTTTGCCCTCGGAGCTCAGTAAGGATGAAATATTTGTGAGTTTCTTTACTCCTCAGGAAAAAAGTAACTGCATGCAGCTACTCCAGCAAACTATCAGAGGATCTGCTGCTATGACCCGGGTGAGAATCGTAATAAAAGCTAAAATGTATTATTACTACGCTGTACCTCCAGATACTTATTTCTGATAGACCCTTGTTAGAATCCCAATCAGCGAGGCTGCCACAGCTTGTCCTAGTCTTGAAACTGTTCACATGCTCAGTATACATACAAGAAGACAGAACTAATTGACACTTGGGATTCTATCTTTTCATACAGGTTTACTTAATCCTGTTAGACACCATAAGAAGAAAGCATAGGGGGTGCATATGCCTTTGATCCCAGCACTGGGGAGGCAGAGGCATGAAGATCTCTAAATCTGAGGCCAGCCTGATCTACAGAGCAAGTTCCAGGACAGCCAAGGGCTACACAGAGAAACCTTGTCTCAAAAAAAATGAAAAATAAAATAGAAAATAATAAGGAAACTATAGAAGAGTACCAATAACATGGCAGCCAATAGAACACCAGTGCACAAGTATACATGCCTGTGAGTGCATGCGTGCATGAGTGTGCATGTGTGCTTGCATGTGCATGCATGTGCATGTGTGTGTAGTATGTGTGCATGCATGTGCATACATGTGTGTGTAGTATGTGTGCATGTGTGTATGCATGAGTGTGCATGAGTACATGCATGCATGCGTGTGTGTGCATGTGCATGTGTGTACATGTGTGTGCATGTGTGTGCATGTATGTCAAGTCCAGAGGGTAACCTCAAGTATTAATTCCTGAATGCCATTTACCTGCTTTATCTATTTTGAAAATGGCTTCCTACTGGTCTGAAGCTCACCAAGTAGGCTACCCCAGATATCTGCCTATATCTGCCTCCCCAAAGTTGGAATTATATGTGCTTGCTACTACATCTACATTTTTTTAATGCAAGTTCCGGGGCTGGATCTCAGGACTTTGTACAGGCCAGCATGTTACCACCAAACTGTTGTCTCAGCTCAAATGTTTTGAATTTGAAATCCATGTTCTCTCTCACACATGGAAGGACCAGCAGCAGCCACACATTTCATCTTAACTCCGGGCTGCTGGTTGAGATCCTACAAAAACAGACACAAACACACAAGTTGGGGCTGGAGAGATGGCTCGGCAGTTAAGAGCACTGACCGCTCTTCAGAGGGCCCAGTTTGCCCCCACACACATGGCTGCTTACAACCACCTGTAACTCTAACCACAGGGTATCCATCTTAGTGTTCTGTTGCTGTGAAGAGACACTGTAACCACGGCAGCTTTTATAAAGGAAAACATTTAATCTGGGCTGGATTACAATTTCAGGGATTTATTTCATTATCGTGGTGGGAAGCATGGCAGTGTGCAGGCAGACACGGTGCTAGAAAAAATGGAGAGTTCTACATCTTGATCCACAGGCAGCAAGAAAAAATATTTGAGACAGACTTCCTCCAACGAGGCCACACCTCCGAATAGCACCACTCACTTGATTTTTATTTAAACTATCACAGGATCTGGCCTCTGTGGACACCAAGCACATACATGATGCACAAACATACTTCCATGTAAAACACCCACGCACATAAAAATTAATGAATTACGGAATTAAACTATGTAAGGTACCAGGAAATACGAATCAAGAAACCGTCAAGACTGGTGCTGGTGAGGGCTGCCTGCATGTCTAAGATGGACCTTGGGCTGGGGATGTAGCTCAGTTGGCGGAGTGTTTCTACAGCATGCCCGAAAGCCAACACATGAATGCAGCATGGTAGCACATGCGTGTGACCCAGTCATTCACATGATAAAGGCAGAACATTCAGAAGGTCAACATCAGTCTTGGCTACAGCCCAAGGCTACATGAGAGTCTGTCTTTTCTAAAAAGAGGGAAGGAAAGGGAGAAAGAGAGAGAGAATCCTAAATTCTAAGAAATCTAGGATCGAGGCTTCAGTAAGATGCTGTCGGAATGGACTGCTCTCCATGTCTAACGTGGTACCTTAGGCTCAGGCTGGGGTGCAGCTCAGTTGGTAGAGTGTTTGTCTAGAATACACAAAATTCTGGGATTGACTCTCAGCACTGCAGAAACCAGGCATGGCAGTATACACCTGGTCATCCTACCTCTCAGGAAGTAGAGACAGAAGGATCCGAAACTAAAGGGTCATCCTCAACGATGCAGTAAGTTAAACCAGCTTGGGATATGTAAGGCTCTATTTCATCTTTTTTTTAAAGATTAATTTCTTTATTGGCAGAGAGTCCGTGCATGTAAAGGTCAGAGGACAGTATGAGTTAGTCCTCTTCTTCCACTATGTGAGCTCGGAGGATCAAACTCAGTGGGTGTGGCTTGGTTGCAAGCTCCCTCACCAGCCTCAAGACCCTGTTTAGAAAAAGAAAGCTAGCGCCTGTTGTTCCATGATCCAGAGGGGAGATTGCTGCCCTTACATGGTGGGAGAAACTGAAAAGGAAAGGCAGCTGCCAGGAACCCGGTTACAAAGACACCAGGCTCTACCCAAGGACCTTGTCTAGGAGATGCCCATGACCCCACCTTCTCACACTGTTAACCTCACTAACTTTTTCTTCTGAAGATTCAGGATCTTTGCTTTGCATTCTCTGAAGCCTTGGGTGTCAGCACCAAATGGCAGGACTGGCTTTCTCCCTTCACCTGCTCATTCACCAAACCCACATGACAGACGGGAAGACCTTCTGAATGCCCAAACTTCCCATAAATCCTGTTCTGGAGTGCTGTTACCTGCATCATCAGCCCGTGTATCAGCTGGTAAGCACCACACTTGGTATTTCCATCTACAGACAAGATGCCTTTGAAGGCTGCAGCGTCTCCTGAGTGCAGAGACTACAGCCATGGCCGGAAACTGGGAGGAGAAAAGGGACCTCAGTGACAGTCTCTCTATACCCGTCAACACAGAGGGGCATCTGTACTGTTTGGACGACAGTCGAGAGCTAGCTCTTCGGATAGTCACTGATCACTACCTTGCTCACCCAATCTCTTATAACCCAAATATCATCCAAAAGGCAATTCCCTCCTTCTCCCACAGTCCATAAGAGGCACACAGGTCTTCCTGTGTGTACACGCCAGCTTAGCTCCATATTCACATTCAAAGCTGTGCTCGTCTGTCCTGCGTGCTTTCTGTTCTGGCACTTGGTCAGCTTCCTGAACTGACCAGCAGAGTGCAATTTCATCAACATTAAAATCTGCCATGCCGTTCAATCACCTCGGTCAATAGCTTTCTTTGTTGGCTCTTGCACTTTCCCCCACAGGCTTGTCAGCATCCTTAGGAGACGTTTGCATATAATGATGTACAGAAACTGACAGGATAGCATGGAATATGTCAAGGCTGTGTTTGCACCAGATTCAGGATTATCAGGAGAAAAAGCCGAGACTCTCCTGGAACACATTCTCAACTTTCACCCGTGAATATGTGCACAAATCAAACAGCTCCAGTGAGACAGTGCAGGTTTTTTTTTCTAAAGAGCTTTCCTTGCACAGAGGGAATATGGAACAAACTCTGCAATTCCTTCTAAAGCAAATATTTGCACTGTAGGGTCAGAAGGCAAGATATGCCTCTTACCATAAGAGAAAACAAAAAGGTACAGTTCAACAGGCATCAAAGTAAGCCAAAGAATAAGAGACGGACTAACTTCAATTCTTGGGGAGGGGGTAGCTATTAATGTTTCCTAATCTATTTCAAATAAACAGGTGTCAGTGTATGGATTAAATGGGTAAAACAGATGAGCAAAATGTCATCTATCTGGACTGATGCTTCCACATTTGAAGCATTTAAGCATGTCAACACAATTCTGTCCACTTGCTCTACAAGACTTAGCCGTAACCAAGGGCCAAAGAGACAACTCAGAACATCAAGGCACTTGTCACCAAGTCTGACTTCCACCCTAAGATACACATGACAGAAGACTGACTCTTTCAGGCTGTCACATGAGCCCAACACTAGAGCTGTGGCATGTGCCCCTACCCTACCCACAATGCACTCAAATAAACAACAAGATATTGAGACTGAACTATTTCTTTCTTATTTCAGTGGAAGCCATGAGAACTGTGAAAGTAAAATGATAAAAGACACAAAGCATCTGCAAAGAAGAAGAGAAGAAGAAGAGGAGGAAGAGGAGAAGAAAACAGGTTTTCAAGCTTTGAAAGTCAACGGTATGAAAAGGCTTTATTAAAGAACCTTTTAGTTAGTGGCTAGGTAAGGAGATAAACTCAGGGTAAACAAGGACAATGGCATCTGTCCTTTGGCAGCTGTATTTGCTGATGTCAGAATGGCCTTTTGTGATGGAAGTGCCTGCAGGCTACAAATGGGTCCTTCCCACTACATCAGACAAGAAGGCCCAAGTTTCCCAGTAGTTGCAGATGAACACTGATGTGGGGATCTGCATCCTCAGATAACCCTGACTACCTTTCATGCTAATTACATTGTAATTTTGACCCAACCTCTCCTAGGCTTTCTGGAGACTCATGGAAAGAGATGCCCTACAAGGGAAGTCTATTCCACCATGATTTGGGATGGAAAAAGGGCACAGCAATTCATGAATATGCTACTCACCTCATGAATATTCATAAAACCTTAAGAACCACAAGGCAGGACCATTGAACTGCTCCCTTTGGGACAATTGGGAGCTTTATTTCCCTACTGAGAAGAAAAAAATCTGCAATTTCTCCTTACAGTGATCTTAGAGGATGGTTTTTAAGAGAATGGTTAGAAATGTTACATTCTAGAATGAGAAGAATATCCCACCTCAGGCAGACAAATCGAAAAAACCCAAGTTTAGGAGGCAGTAGCAATACCTGAACCAACAAAAATCCCTGGTATTGTCAGTCATCCAACATTCCAGGGCCTGGATTAACTAATCAACCAAGACTTTCCAGGGGCTTACATCTCTGATCAACCAAAGGCTTTGGCCTCTATCTTCCCCCACAGAACTCCAGGAAGCAGGAGTAAAGACAGAGTGAAGCTCTAAGACCCAAAGGAAGCAAGATACCAGACCACATCCTCCTGAACCACTCAACCTGTCGGAGTCCAGAGCTCAAATGAAGTTCAGAGTGTTGGTTACCTCCTTGAGCCGAACAGAACTGAGAAAGAGGGAAGTATTCTTATCACTAAACATAAATGGGAAAATGTAATTCATGGAGAATGATCAGAAACCCATCAGTGAAGTGTCTCAAGGGAGCAGGAAATCAGCAGGTGTAAAATGGCTAATGACTATGGGGCAGAGATTAGAAGAAAGACAATGCATCTAGTTCCACCCAGTGGAGGTCCACCCACTCATGTTACTAAACTTTCCAAATGCAGCAAGTTGCCAGGCTTGTCAGAAATAAATCGTAATTACTCCTCTTCTTTACCATGTGTAGTGGTTTGAATGGGGAACACCCCCTCACCCTACCAGGGCTTTGAACACTCGGTCTCCTATTGGTGGCGTTATTTGAGATAGTTGTGGAATCTTTACAGATTTGCTGGAGGAGACTCCGAGAGTGAAATTTGAGCACTTAGAGCCTCACCCCATTTGGTGGTCTGAATGGGAATGATCTCCATAGACTCGTTGCCTTTGAATGCTTGGCCCACAGAGAGTAGCACTATCAGGTGGTATTGAAGTGGGTGGCAGCCAGTCCTAGTGTGCCATTCATTTCTGCTGCCTGGGAATCAAGATGTAGAACTCTCAGCTCCTCTGGTCTGTCTGCATGCCACTATGGTTCCTCCCATGATGATCATGGACTAGACCTCAGAAACTGTGAGCTAGCCCCAGTAACATGTTTTCCTTTATAAGTTGCGGTGGTCAAGGTGTCTCTTCACAGCAATAAGACCCTAACTGAGAGAGCCCACTTCTAATCTGCTGTTTTCTTTTGCAAGATTGACATGTGATCTCTTAGCCTTCTCCTCTAACTGCCTGCCTCTCTCACCACTGTGGACATCTAGTTCCTAGAGCCAACACAAACTCTTCCTTGGCGTGGCTTTTGAAAACAGCAGGATGTTGAGTCTGCGGTGCAATTATCACTAATAAATCTTATGCAGGTCCACAGTGAAAAGCAGCAGGAAGGAGGATTAAAAGAACGGTATGAAATGTACAGTTGGGGAGAGAAAGAGCATGAGAAAGCTTAATGCTTCGTGAGTTGAAGGAGAGGATGCCATTTACAAGACTGGTGCCTTCCATAGAGGCCTTCAGCTCCTCGTTAAAATAAAGGGAAGGGTGCTCTCAGGACAAGACCCCACCCAACTAAGGTTCCAATCTGTGAAAGGAGAAAGCCTAGGGGTGTCCCGCTCCAGAAAAATAACAGCATGAGGAAAGGCTGCAAATGTGATTCAAAGGAGCAAGAGTCACACTTGGTACATCATTCCTATGGCTTTGGTGGCATGAAGAATGCAAATTGTGGATCCTTCTTCCATGATTTTAGGCAACTGCTGAGACCAGGGAATGTGTGGCCAGGGACCCCTGCAAGGAGGCAGAAGAGGCCATTGGATGAGCTTTAGTAAAAGTGGTGCTTGGGTTGTGGTGGAGACCCCATCCTGGGAACCATCTTCTATGTGAGTTACTTTTGTATTGCTTCGATAAAATGCCAAGTCCAAAAGCAACTCACAGAAGAGACGGTTGGCTTTGCTTTAAGGTTCCAGAAGAAGAGCCCACAATGGTGAGGGATGCCTGGCAGAAGGTCATAGGAGCAGAAAGTTGAGATAGCACATCTCAGCTATACAAAGGAAGCAGAGAGAAAGAGGTGGTGATGAAGCAAACCTTCCTCCGGTGATGTTCTATCTCCAGCAAGACTTCACAACCTAAAGGTTCCATAGCTTCCCAAAACAGCACTACTGAGTTCCGAGTGTCATGAACCCATAGAGAATGGTTCTGATTTAAACCATCACCAGGAAGTCATTTGATCTACCCCCCTCCAGCAACACCTCACATCTCCAAGCAAATTGGATGCTTATTGGCCATTGTGGACTACAGACTGGTCCTGATGACTGAGAACTAGCATCCCATATCTTGGAATGAGATACAGGATGCATTGCTTTAATGAGCAAATCTTCTAGAATCACTGAAAGTTCTGCCCTCATCCCTGGCTTCACCTTACCACCTTACTCTTTCCTGTCTGCTTTGTTTTTGAATTTTCGTTTATGTAGGAGTGGGGGTACATCAGCATATAAGTAGAGGTCAGAAGACATCTTACAGGAGTCAGCTGTCTCCTTCTGCCATGTGGATTCTGGGGACAGAATGCAGATCCTCAGTCTCCACCCACTGAGCTATCTTGCCAGCAGCCCTCACTTCACCCACGTTCCTTTACATTTTTTTAATAGTATATATTTATGGAAAACACTATAAGGACTGTTCTGAAATATGGAGAAAAAAACAAATACATGCATCACAAATGCCTATAGGCCTAGCTTAAAAATAACCCAAATTAAAATTAATCTTGAACATCATTTAGCTGTGTTCTCGTGATTAGGAAGGTCCCAGGGTTCTGCATTGCTTAAGGACATCAGGATGAACATCAATTATGATTGTGCTGTGAGTGTGATTAGGCCCACAGAGGAGTCTAATGAATGGTGAATCCGATAAAAGCTTGCTCTTTGCTGCTAGCCTGGGGTGAGGTGGAGGTGAGGAATGTTCCGAAATCATGCTTCATTTCTAAGTATTTCTAAGTTGATGCTTATCTATGTCTGTCATTTGGTTGAACAACTATTCTTCTATTCTTTCTACCTGAGTGCCCTATTTAAAATGTTTAAGATTTTATGGTGCAGTTAATAACACCTAAAGCTGACAGTTACAGAGCAGCAAAGTTAGTTCCTAGTTACAATTAGGTCTGTCACCATCGGAAACACACAAGCTCAGTTGGTCGAATGCTTCTGGCATAGACACAGTTCAATCCCCAGAACAGCATAGAGTGGGTGTGGTGGTACACAGCAGTCACTCAGGAGGTTCAGAGTCATCCTTAATAGAAGGCTACATAGTGAATTTGAGGCTAGCCTGGGGTGCATTAGACCTTCTCTCAGAAAGAAGAAACAAAGAAAGAAATGAAGGAACAAGAAAGAAAAAACAGAAAGAATTACAAGTATTCATTATTTTTCTAAACAAATTAGTCATGCTATTCTTTTTTTAAAAAGTAATAATCAATTATGCAAAAATTATGTCTATGAAAACTGAGATTGCCAAAGCATATCAAATTAAATTTTATTTTTTGCAAATGAATTCAACCTGGAAGATTTATTTGGAAGTTTCAAAAGTAATCTATCAGCCTACAAAACTTCCCCAGGTCTTCCCCACACCTTAGGATGTCTTGGCACATCTGACCCCATCTCTTGGCCGCAAGACTCCAGCTTTGGGGAGGTATGACACTTTGTTATATTTTCCAGCCCAATTCAATGACACTGGCCCATGGCCCAATTCCATCTGAGCTTGTGTGGCTGCTGGTGCCCTTTCGTGGAGACTACTGTGGAGGGCATGGGGCTACCACATGTGTTTACACTTCTTATAGGCACATGACAATAGTGGACCATCCCAAGATGGCCAAGCTATCACCGAGTTCTATTTCATCTGTGTGTTTGTTATACTGTGTAGGTAGAGATGGTCACTCTATCTTGCCACTTTTTCTCACTTCTTCCCACTAGTGCCCCTTGTTCCCTTAGACAGTTTCACTTGTATTTCATAGACACACACACGGTTTTGCATATTTATTTAAAATGTATGAAAAGCGAGAGAAAGCATAAATCTGTGTCCTGAGAGAGGCTGAACTTGTTTAATTCCCATGTAGGTCCCTCTCCCTGAAACAACAGGACTTCATTCTCCTATGGGTAGAAAACACCACTGGGTGCTTGACCCGTTGTCTTTGCCCAATTGTTGGGCACTGGGTTAGTTTCCATAACTTAGCAGCTGTGTAATAATTGGGGATCTGTGATATGCTGACTTGGACCCTTCTTGGTTCCTAACCTAACACTCATTCACACTGTGCTTAACAGCATTACTGCTAGGGCTTGTGGGATGACGCTGAGGGTAAATGCCCTTGTCAGCAAGCCCAATGACAGGACCCACATTGTGGAGAGACCCACACACAGGTTGTCCCTTTGACCTACGAATGTACAATGGTTGTGCACAGGCATGTATACATACACACATACACACACACACACACACACACACACACACAGGGTGGGGGCAGAGAGAGGCAGAGACAGAGATTGAGACAGACCCACACATAAATAAATGTAATATTTTAAAAAATGAAATCCCTGATTACCACCTCTGAGGGGAACAGGCACCCTAAGGACAGATTCACGCATGTATCAGATGTACTTGGTCATTTTAGTGGTGGAGTTGGCCAGCTTTCCCCTCTAGGGTGCCTTCCCGTTGGTGCCGCAGCAATACCCACTGCTGTGGAACACCTGTGGTCTCTCAGGTTCTGTGCTAGGAACTAGCTTTGTGTGTTTGATGACTAGATTAGGTAAAGCTGGGAATAGGGACTGTAATTCAGTGGTCAAGCACTTGCCTCCATGTGTAATGACACATTCTGTGCTAAAAGGAAACACTAAATGATGTTGGACCAGAAAAAGAAACTAACCCAGCTGGGGGGACCAGTAGATTCCCAGAAGGCTTTTTGAGGGAAAACCCATCCTTGGAAGAGGGGAGAGCAGAGCAGAGGCAGGACTGAAGTAGAACATTCATTGTAGGAAGCATCGGTACGGGGACCAGTGTCCAGAGAAGTAGGAAGGGCCTTGTGACTCGCCGAGGGAACCCCCTACCCCACCCTCATACATGCCCCAGAAATCGTTAGGAGAGGCAGGACGATTTTAAGCTGGAGAATGGCGCAATCAGTTTCTTTCATAGAGACTCTCTGGCCACAGAAGGTGAGCAGGGCAATCATGGGGGTGGACAGAGCACTTCACTGCACACACCTAAGCCTTTCAGATGCTACCGTTCTTGCTGAGGCCAGGATGGAAGATGAACCTTGGGGACTTCTGAGGTGCCAGAGTTGCTGGGTCTTCACCCAAGGACAACCCAGGATCACAAAGGACTGAGGTCATGCTTTTGAACTGTGGTGTGTTGAAGGCGGAGAGAGCTCTGACTCGCTCCTTTTCACATATCTGGTAGAATTCCTACAGAGCTGAGCAGCAGAGGTCTGTAGCTGTGGACAGCCCAATAAAGCAAACCATTCGCTTTCCCTCCTTCTCTCATCTCCAGTCACGGTGAACTACACAGGTAAGCCTGAGAAGCCTCTGTCCCAGGTTCTGCTTTTGTGGGTCTCAGGTTAGTACTGAAGGCTACCCAGTGGGCCCAGGAGAAAGCTGCGCATGCAAGTATAGCCCGGCAATGGACGGATGAGGAGGAAATGGATTCATTCACAAAACAGGGAGAGCCTGGGATGGATGGAAGGAAGGATGAAGGAGATGAGCATGTTCGAGAGTGGCTCAGGGTTTCAGGCTCAGGTGGTAGGGTGGGTACTAATGCCAACGCCAGCATACAAAACGGCACGGCCAGGATTAGAGGATATAAGTCTAGGTTTTTGTTGTTCTTAATTACTTGGTATTTATTATACAGTCTAGATAAAACCCTTTTATAAACTTGAGGATCTTTGGACATACAGTCATGGAATTTTACATCACTCTAGGGCTTGCATACTACAGACAATTTTGTATGTATAAACATGCGTGTAAAATGCAAAGAGCTGAATCCAGAGATAGGTAGTGAGTTAGGCAGAAGCTTGGGGGAAAGAAATCAACATCACTTGTCAGACTATCAAGTGCTTTTCAGGGAGCCCCTCAAATCACCCGCAGCATCTGTTTTCTCATGTACAGTTCTGGTGGAATCCTAACCCACAGTCACACAGTGAGTCACAGTCTGGAGGCTGGTGATAAGAAAGTGGGAAATGTGCATAGCTGTGTTATGGGATCACATGTTTTAATTTTTTTTTCTTAGAAATCTTTGATGCACAATTTTTTGAGATCAAAATAAGAGCTTATAAATCCTTTGCAAGCACTTTGTGAAGAATGTTGATGTAACACCCACATACAGCATCTGCATGCAAAGAGGGAATCTGCAAAGGCAAGAGTCTACAGAGTGGTACAGACTGAGGCAGAAGTAGACATGTCCACAGTCTGTGGCAGTCTAGCCAGAGCATGACATTGACCAATAGGCTGTCAGTGTGTGAGACATACCCCTGGCTGTCATTGGAGGCCACTACTGGATAAATATGTGAATGATAAGATGTTGTCTTAGGGTTTTACTGCTTTTCTACAGGTACCGTGACCAAGACAACTCTTATAAGAACATTTAATTGGGGCTGGTCCAAAGGTTCAGTCCATTATCATCAAGATGGGAACATGACAGCATCCAGGCAGGCATGGTGCAAGTGGAGCTGAAAGCTCAACATTCTTTATCTGAAGGCGGCTAGTGGAAGACTGACTTCCAGGCAGCTAGGGCAAGTGTCTTAATTCCACACCCACAGTGACACAACTACTCCAAGAGGGCCACACCTACTAATAGTACCACTCCCTGGGCCAAGCACATACAAACCTTCACAGATATTTCCATGGTATTTTCCAGCTTTTGAGTGTTTGCAACTAGCAAGCTAAAATAACACAATTGGCGAGAAACAATTCCATAAATGCAAGAAAGTATACCTTGGGGCTATTCTGTTTTGAGTATTCCATATTGGAAATAAACACTTAGGACAAGATATGCTTCATATTTAGAAGTATTTGTGTGCACATAATGAGATATATTGGGGATGTGACCTAATGCAAATGAACATGAAAATAATATATTATGTATACTTTATTCACAGAACTTGAAGGTAATTTTTACAGCCTTTTCAGTTTACCAGACGAGGTGAGGTGAGAGCGTCATAAGATGGCTCATTAGGCAAAGGAACTCACTGCCAAGCCTGACAATCCCAGGTTGATATCTGAGACCAACATTGTGGAAGAGAACACATACCCGAAAACTGTTCCCTGGACTCTGTATGCATGTGATGGCATGCACGTGCCCATCAGTAAACAAATAATTTGTCTTTGAAAGGTCAGGTTAGGTGTAGAGTTCTGTGCTTTGATAATATGCTGGAGATTTAAGTAGTCCTAATTTGAAACATTTAGGATTTTGGATCCTTTTTTTTCCTCCATTTTATTGAAAATAAATTGTTTTCTCATAAATTCTGACTATGGTTTCCCCTTTATCCTTCCTGATCCTACCTACCTCTCTCCCATTTGGATCCACTCCCATCCTGACTCTTATTAGAAAAAAGCAAGCTTCTAAGTAAGAGATATTGAAATATAACAAAATAAAATATGGAAAGGTAAAACAAGACAGATCAACAGAAGGGGCCCAGGAGAAGGCACAAAAAACCAAAGACTCATTCATTCACACCTCAGGAATCCCATGAAAACATTAAACTGGAAACTATAATATAAAGGGAAAGAGGGCCTACTCCCTCCACACAGGCCCAGTGCACACAGCTTAAGTTTCTGAGTTTGTGCCATGTCGTTAGAGGGCCTTGTTACTTACTCTTTCTGCCCCTGCCTCCTCTCCAGAAAGGTTCCCTGAGAAAGATCTGATGGAGCCATCCCATTTGGAGCTGAATGTTCCACAATCTCCGTCTGTATACTGTCTGGCTGAGGGCTGAAAATCATTTCTGTAAACTGTGGTGCAGAGCACATCCTTGCCTAAGCGCGTCATACCTTGGTTTTTAACTTCATTTCTGCAGTCTTATTCCCTACTGCATTGAGTAACTTTTCACATATTCACTGGTCGTTCAGAGTAAATTGTCCGGCTTGTCCATTGATCTTGACACTACAGTTTTTTAATGGATGAAAAATCATTAAGCTGCTATCGAACATGTGACATGTCCCTGAAGCCCAGGATTCTGTGTGCTGGGTGGTAAAGGAACTGTGTAAAAGTGACTGCGCTTGTGATTTGATGTCCTAGGAATGCCCAGGTGGGAAGGTCCTGATTTCATCAATCCTGTTCTTCTTCTAGGGGGGAAGGCAATGTGACCTCTGTAGACTGCAGTGACAATCTGCAATTACATTTTAATGTCACCAACAGGAAATCAAATACATGTGAGCACATGCCTGTAGGCCCCGCACTTGGGGGGCAAAGGTGGGAGGATCTAAAGTCTGAGGCTAGGCTGGGTTATATAACTTGTCTCAAAAACAAAGAGCAGCAAGCAGAAACTGCTAGGGAACTGGCCAGTGAGAAGACATGAACTATATACATGAGTATGCAAAGATTTATACTGTTGGTATGGAGGTAATATATACCCTACAACATATGCTCCAAAATACCATGTTGTACACCATAATATAAAAAATGTTTTTATCAGATTAAAATAAATGAGGAAGGGGAGAGTAAGAGTGTACAGAGAGAAAATTGCTCATACTTGTATGGATGAAAAATTTAACACAAAAGAAACAAAAAAACAAATAAGAGAGGGAAATGAAGATGGGCCAGTGGTTGACAGACCTAGCTGCTCTTGCAGAGGATCCAGGTTCAATTCTCAGCACCTACATGGTGGCTCACACCCATCTGTTCCAGGGGATCTGATGCCCTCTTTTGGCCTCCAAGTACACTAGGCAATAATTGTGGCATTGTACAGATACATGTATAGGCAAAACAGCAATAAATTAAAAAATTAAAGGAAAAGATACAAAGTATACTAAAAGAAACTCAACATTATGCTAGTGGTGGGGTGGGGGTGGGGAGCACTTGTTAGAAACACAGATGCTGCAAGCAGTGGTGTAGCATGCCTGACTCCTACTTAGCATTTAGACGGCAGAGCTGGGTCATCAGGAGTTCAAGGCCATCCTGGTCTACATGAGACCCTGTCTCAACAAAACAAACCACCAAAAGGAAATGTGGGTGTTTATAGTGATTCCACAGTGAAAACTCAAGGATCCCAGCAGGGAAGATTGCATCCTCTAGCCAAGTACCTGAATCCTCTGGAACAGATGTCTGGTAGACATATACACACTCAGTGTGTGCCGGGAAGTCTCTGGAAGAAATGAGAATTGCTGGAGACAAGGCAAAAAGGGCTGAATACAGAGACAAGACACTTTGTGACTTGTCCCACTGTTGCTCAAGTGGGTGTGGGCACAATCAAGGAGAAAACTCCAAAGTGAAGGTGTGGTCCGGGTCCCCTGCTGCAGCGAATGGGAGGACACAGATGGAGGAAGGGCAGCTGAGCAGAAGATTCAGATAATAATGCACACAGTTCTCTGCCTGTCCAGACAGTCGCAGACTCCACCTTCACCTACCTGTCCAGACAACAATGATGCCTTTGGGAGGTTTGCTGTCAACAAGTGTGCTCTGGAGAGAAACCAGGACTGCCTTTCACTAAGGCTTCAGAATGTCAGTTAACCTCATGTGTCAAGCTGACTGGATTAAGGGATAGCCAGATGGCTGGTTAAACTATTAGAGTGTATTCAACTCTGTAAGATATTGGCAGCAGATGGAGTGAAGATGTACCCTCACCACTGTGAGCAGATATCACCCAACCCATTGAAAGCTTAACTAGAGAAAAACCAGAAGAGCCAGCATCCCACGTTTACTCCAGGGCCTCTGTGTTCTTTCCCTGGCCGCAGGGATTTTATTCTCACACCGCTGGACTTGATCCAGTCATTAATCACTGGCTCCCCTGGTGCTCAGAGCTTCAGGTGTGGACTGAATTATACCAGCTTCCAACATCAAGTGAGCCAATTCCTCTAAGACTACTTTATGTATCTAAATTCTAGGTACTCTTTGGCTCTGCTTCGTAAGAACTCCCGGCTAAGGTTTGAGTAGGACCAATGTTTCTGAAGAAACAGACTTGTGAGGATGAGATTCCTCAACTGGCACTGCAATTTTTGAAGCTGGCTCTCTGAGCTAATTAAGAAAGACATCAGTGACTTGCTTTCTAGAAGTTTCGCTAGTCCGTGTTTTCAGCCCGTCCATGTCACCCTTTGATATTCCTGAGAACTTAAAAGAAGCCAAAAAACGCTGCAAAGAACCTTGTGAACACTTACAAAGAGAATGGAATGGTTAGCTGTGCCTAATGTCACTAAATAAACTGACAAGAGAATCGACCACGTTGAAGGGTTCTAACCCACAACTTGTACATGGCATAAGTGACCTAATCAATCAATCAATCAATCAAAAAGCAGGTTTGTACCTTGTGAGTGGCAGGGTTATCATGCAGGTTGGATTCCCAAGCTGTGTGTGTCACAGCTCCAAGCCGGTGGCCTACACCCAGAGAGTGCTTGAGTCTCCTCAGACTTATAACTAGGTCAGCGTGCCCGCTGAGCTGGAAAGCTGAGACACCGTGTATGCCTGGCATTCAGCAAGCTTTGTAGCCAATGCCCAGCAACACATAACCCAGGTGTCTTGATACAAATGTGGTACTTCAGTGCTTGGGAAGTAGAGGTAGGTCAGCCTGAGCTGAGCAGGGTCAGCCTGGACTTGAGATTCATTCAAAAAGCAGTATTTTTAAAGGGGCAACGCCAAGTAGCCTGTTGAGATATTTTTAAAGTAATGTTTCCATTTGCCTTTCCAGCTCCTTGATTCAGGCCTTCAGATTCAGGGCTTGATTATGTCACTGTATTTCTAGAAAATTCTAATACAATCAGCAGTCACCCATGGGCTCTACTAAATAAAGCCTTCTGAGATCTCTGAAGAGACTAAATATGTATTTATCCATCTCACCAGAAAGTAGGAATAAAGATGGGACCACCAAGAAAATGGACTGAGGGACAGTCTTTGGTCTGAGTTCTAGGAGTTATACGACACATCTGTGGTTCTGCCAGAAATACAGCTTAGACTGAGAAAGACAAAGCCAAATGGAAGAGTGCTACAGCTCCAGCCCACACGCAGGAGACAGGCCAGTCCAGCTGCTCAGACACAAACACGACAGCCCTGTTGGAAGCATGGAGGATTCCTGAGATTCTTATAAAGATGTGCTGTTTCATCTGACCGTGGCAGCACAGTATAAACCACAGGATCCGCTGTGCCGTCTTCATACCTGCCGCTTGGGTAAGAACCCACGGGGTTTATCACCTCACACATGTGACCAAATGAAGCGACCTCTGACTGACCACTGCATTTTCTCAGTCACACATTCTTTCTCCCTAGCTTTAGCTTCACACCACGGTCAAGTTTCTGCTCCTTATATTTCTTCTTTGACCTCAACAACTTGGGATTTCCCTAAACAGAAATCCATCCAGAAGCCAGGACTACTATCTATGCAGAAGAGCAACAAGAGCTGTCCCTATGTTAGTTGAAATTTCTTGGAGCTTGTGGTGGGCTCAATTTAGATCTGCTATGATACCCTCTTCTAAACACTAAACTACTGTCCTGAATCTTGTGATTGCTTCAAAACAGGATTCTGGAAATCATTCCATACACAGATAAAAGTTAACTTCAAGTACTACATGGTATAGGTAAATTTTATCACCTAATCGGTTATCAATGGATTTGATTTTGCAGTATTGCTCTACTCCCACAATGTGGGAAGAGTACATGTCAATGGATGGTAGAATTTTTACTATTTCTAAATTCCCTGGATAAGAATTACAGACATTTTATTTTGCTACTAGGCATTAATGGCATACGCTTTCCCAGTTTTTTTTACTAGACGTTGTAAATATTAAGATATCAACAATGGCATCTTTATTTAATGGATTATGTTCAATTAAATTTTTCTCTTATGTTAGTCAGTTTCCACTTCTGAGGATCAGCTTCACAGTATTTTAAACATCTATCACTATCTTGTGTATATAAATGTTGTATGCCCATACATCCACAAAACCACACGGTACCCTTGTAAGCTAGAAGAGGGCATCCCTGGAACTGAAGTTACAACCTATTCCAAGTAACCATGTGCTCTTAAGTGATGAGCCCTCACTCCAGCCCCTCACTCCATATTCTACTCCTTAACAGAAGGAGTCAGCAAGTAATTCCCTAACACCAATAGACTTTTAATTTTCAATTTCCCACACTAGTGACTTCCACCGTGTCGTTCTCTCATTGGCTACATACAAACATTATTCTTTGTTACATATAGTTCATAAAGAAATGCAGTGTTAGGGCTAGCCACAATAGCACAATGGTAGTTTGCCTATGCCACCAGAGAAAGTGGGTCTAATCTCCAGGACCAAATACAGTTGCTCTGTTTGTGCTGCCACGTGAAGAATAATATTAACCAACCTTTGGAAACTTGGTGATGAATTATCATCTCTCACCTTTATTGTCAGTATAAATCATATCAATAAGTATATTGATATTAAATCACCCTTCTATTCTTGAAAGAACACTGTCTGGTGCTCTAAAGGCTTTAAAACAATTGTAAAGGCTTTTATGACAAATAAGACCTGTTACTTTCTCAGTACAGGGGAAAGTTGCTGATAATTCTGCAGATACAGACTCTTAATGTATTTACTACATAAGCAATCTGCCTTTATCTGATAATGGGAACACACCAAGGCCCTACAGCAGACAGTTAATGATAAAACCCAGATACAGCTGCTTGTTATGTTAAAATTAATTACTCGATCATTTGATATTTTCAAACATTACACCCAATAGTTTTCCAAGTTTAAAACTTTTCTGTTATTCCTTCCCCTGGAAAACTCAGTCTTTGGTGGCAGGACAGTACCTCCGTCAACAATAAAATAAGAGAGGCTACGTGTTTTCTCCTGGGGTAAAGTGTATACATAAACATAAACACAAAATGTAAATGTAATACAGGATTTACTAACCCCCCATACTACACACAGGCCAGTATGCAAATACTCAAAACCATTAATGAAACACATGAATAAAATAAATACCAAGCAGTCCAGAGACTAAAGAAGCATCCACATTTGTCTGTGAAAATTTCTCTGAAAAAAATTGCGTAAGGACACATAAAAATTACTTGTATTTTAAAGCTATTTATTTACAAAGCTCTTGCTAATATAACTGCTTTTAAAAATACAGAGAAACAAGGTCATTTACTAACTTGTGAAGTGGCACATACGTGGTTCAGAAAAGGTCCAGTCAGTTCAACTATTAAAGCAAATTATTGAAAATATGTAACAAGGAGACTTGAACATGTAGGAAATAAACTACGGTTGGCCATAGGAACCCAATCATTCTGTTTTACTGACTATAACACATAGTATATTACAAGATAATGGCAGACTTGCAAATTTTTGACAATAAATTTCCAATCTTATACCTAATGATATGACCACAATCAAGTTGACCACACATTATACCTATGCATTTCACAGGCAATTAGCAAAACGGAAGACAACTACAGAACTGTACAGAGAACAGAAGCAATTCTTAACACAGGCTAATCCTCTGAAATAAATTCAATATAGTAGTCAAAGTAAATCAAGATCTGCTAGTGTCTAGAACAAGAAAATAAAATAAAGTCTCTGAAACAATTATAAAGTACATACTAGCATCTTATCTTTGCAACATATACAATGTTTGTAATCTTTCTCTTATCTCGATTTGCAAAAAATTCAAAAATGATCTTAATTATATGGCTAATAATGGTGTATCTTTTAAAATTCATGTTAGACCTCTTATTTTAAAAGAAATAGACTGCAAAAGAACAGTTCCATACATCAAACAAGCCAACTGAACAAGCCTCTAGAATTTAATCAGAGGTTTTTACTCAGCAAGTATCACATTGCTGTTTGGTCACTGCACAAATTGAGATACAGATATGTACTTCCAAAAATTCATTCAAAATACTGTACAAATCCACAATAGTATTTTGCCCCTATCAATAGTTTACTGTATCAGGGTTACAAAGCTACTGATTATCAGGAATAACTTAAGTCACTGGTCTTCAGACGTGAGATTCAAGCAAAGAGATAAATTAAATCAAAATCAGTATTTTTTACATAGACTTTCTTGAAAACAGTGTTGGTTAGTGTTGTTTGTCTTCTCTACAAGTTTTACCAAGTGCTAATTCAAAGTACCATGTAAGTCAGCATCTTATTGTATGAGGTCCCATGGGGTTTAAGCTTCATATCAAGTGAGTTGTAGATCGACTTAATGTATGACTTCTCCGTTCAAAGAAGGAAGGGAGGCTGACAAGGGAGGGTGATGGAATACCCTACAAAAGACAAGACAAATATAATTTACATTATTCTTCTCAAAACTTGTAGCAGAGTTGAGAGCCATGCCCATGTTCTTACCCTCTGCTAATTAACATGACAATCAAGACACTAACAGCTCCACACTCTAAATATAAAACTTAAGATCAGAGGAGAGGAGTCAGAATAAAACACAATTAAAACTAGTTTAGCATTCTCAAACAAAAGCTAGATGACTGACTGATTCAACAGATGTTAATTAACTTCACCAGAAGATGCTGACTTAGTAACAGCACTGGTAGGCAGTGTTAAGTTTTGGAGAGTCCGTGGTTATTTAGTTAAAAACTTGGGTCCTCAGGCTTGGAGGCAAGCACCTCAGACCTGCTGAGTCATCCACCTGGTTCTCTCTTATTTTCAATTTTAAAGGTAGGCGTGGGTGTGGGAGTGCTGTGTGCTCCCTTACATGGGTCCAGGGAACCAAACTTGAGTACTCTGTAAGAGCAGAAAATGTTCCTAACTGTTCTCCGGGGCCCTCTTCTTAACTGTTCAAGCAGAATTAGGAAGAATAAAAATGGCATCATGGGAATAATCTAAAATTAAGTCATATATTCCCAGAGTGCTGTATTATATGTACAATTCCTATACGTATGTATACGTGCACATTTTCATGGGTGTACATTTCACTCCACATAAAAACTAAAAAGAACCGCAGCATTCTAAGTAACAATAATTACTAAATTATTAAATATTAAACTTATTCTTTCAAAGGTCAAAGTTAATCATCATTAGAATCTTAAAATATACCCGAAATATGCAGAAGGTTAAAGCCCAAGAGTGGGTATAATCAAGATAAACTAGAAGTCTACTTTTTAAATGCATATAAATGGCTGTCTAAACTCGGGGCTTGTAAGTAACTGGCTCTACATTCTCGTCGGCTACCACTCAAGTGATACAGGACTTCAACAGGGAAAGTCTCTTCCCCAGGCAGTTTGTATGATTTACTACATAAAAGCCACAAACCTAAGAACCTACTGATAGAATCAACCAACTCCCCTTTGGATGATCATTCTCCTAACAAGGAAATGTTTTAATAAACCCTGATTCTTATGAATACATTTTTGCAAAAACATCTTTATTTGGCAATATGCAAAGCCTATTTAATCTAATTTACTATCATTCAAAGCAAGAATAAAGTTGTGAATTCAAAAGACCCAACCCACAGAAAGTGATTTGATGGAGAAAGTGTTTTCTTCCACAAAACAAGTTTCAAATGCAGTAAGCACCCATCTGACGTCATGAGACTTGTCTCCACTACAGTTTGGCATAGCTCCTAATTCTTCACACATGTGTGCAGGGACTAACTGGTTTTGGAATTTGACAAAGAAAGAACAGTTACTCCTCTCTGGGAATTCTGAAAGGCCTAGCGGGGGTCGGGGAGGAGGCAGGATGGTGCAGAGACGCCTGAGAGCTCAACATGGACGTGACCATCATTGCTTATGGGAACAAAGAGAGTTAGAATGCAACAGGCCACTGAGGAGAGCACGGGAGCCTCAAAGATACTTTACGGACTGCTCATATGCATTGTCCTTCAAGTGTTACTACAAGTAATATAAATTTCTACAATACTTTTTTACAAACAAAAAAACAAAGACATTTACTGTGATTTAAAGGCACTGACATTTACATTATTCACAACAACAACAAAAAAAAGATAAACCTTTGGCCTTGAGAAATGTAGAACCGAACAAATGCTTGTCTGCAATGTGTTTACAATTTTGCACACATTTTTTATCATTTTCTTTTCCTGTTTAAAAAAATTTTTTTTCTTAAAGACAGAATCCTCTCCACAGCCAGATAGCCAAGGCTGACCTTGGACTTCTGGCTCTGCCTCCACTCGCTGCATGCTGGGACTGCAGGTCCACGTGTGGTTAGCATGTGCTGGGCACCTTGTGCACTGACACAAACACTGCCAAACGAGCTGCGTGTCCCCCACCCGCATTACTTACAAATACTCTTCCTAGTTTTTAAAAATAACTCTTACCTGTATTAGTTTCGTATTATTAATTATTATTGATATTAGAGCACAGTGT
This sequence comes from Micromys minutus, assembly GCF_963924665.1. NCBI lineage: Eukaryota > Metazoa > Chordata > Mammalia > Rodentia > Muridae > Micromys > Micromys minutus. Next base: position 27,070,759 of record NC_137984.1, read on the forward strand.
CCCAGATCCTAAGCAGGCAGCATACATTAAGTTCACCCTCGCTAGTGCTGTAGATTTGTTTACTGTGAACTAACGTAGGCTTTGAAGACTTGCCTGGGCTCTTTAACCATTACCCACCTGCCTTCCTGCACTGCAGTGCACATGACACACACACATCACTTCATACAGTTTGGTTCTCTGGGGTAAGCACTGATTTCCTGAGCCTTAGTGGCCCAGGTTACTAGTCACTCAGTAAGAACACAGTCACACTGTGATGTGACACTGCTACAAATGTCATCCCATCATCATCCTAAAACCAAATGCAGACTGTTCAGAAACACTAAGACTTGCCCGGCTTTAGATTCCAAAAAAAATCTCTGTACTCTGGTCCTATACATCAAGCCAACTGAAAAGAAGTGAACCTTTGCCCAATGTTATTGGAACTCGTCAAATAGAAATATAAGCCAAGCCAAAACATGCTTCTCTTCTTATGGAAATTAGAATATGTCTCAGTTCCAGTAAAAATTTCACATCCAATAAGCTACATAATAGGTATGTATCTAACTCAATAAAAGGAGACTCTTAGCTAGGCATGGGTGCACACATCTTTAATTTCAGCACATGGGAGGCTAAGGTAGACAGACATATCTGAGAGTTTGAGCCCAGCCTGATCTACACACTGGTTCCATGATAGCTAAGGCTACAAAGACACTGTCCAAGGGGGAGTTACTTTTATAAGTAAAATAAAAGTTAGATGTTTAGACAATAAAACAAACTCCATTACTTCATGAGCTAACCTAAAATTTCCAATTACAGAAATACTAACAGGCTAACCTAAAAATTTCAATTAATAAAAAAACTGTCAAAACGTTTATAGAAAAATAGAAGATTGCTTTACATTATTAAAAACGACATCAACCTATACAACCAAGAAAGTCCTTCACCACATTAAATCAATACTTACTGCTAAGGATGATGTGCTAGACAGACGGCTCACAGCAAGTTTGCCACTACTCGGAGGACTCCTTCCCTCTGAGCTATGGGATGATGAAAGAGTCAACCGCAGGGTTCTCTTGGGAGTTTTGGAAAAAGAGAATGCCCTTGTAACCTGAAGTTTAAAAGCATTAGTATTAGTAATAGCTAGACAAACTTAAGATGGTCCATAAAAATCTGTCTACAGAAAGAAAGCCACTTTCCACAAATAAGATGTGGTAGAATTCTCTGGCACACACGGTGAGAAGTAAAATATGCTATGGACTATCCCCCCCCCCCCCCCCCCCGCCCTGCAGGTAGGACACTGAATCCAATGGGAGATAGAAGGCAGCCAGCCTAGGACACGAGAACTTAGGGCTTGCTGTGTTGCTTGTTTTCTTCTGTCCTGTTTGTGGGGTTGGGACTGGACCCAGGACTTCTGTGTGCTAAAAAGCTTTTTCCCCAGCTGAACCTCAGGTAAGGATTTTCTGTTATTCTGCCAGAGTAGATGTGCAATCCAATACCACTTAAACCCCAGTTTCTTTACTGCTAGGAGCTTCTCTGACAGTCTATCTAGTTTGTCTACTCTGTTACATGTGTTAAATGAGGGCATATATATAAAGGTAGAGCAGGGCCTCCCTTTCAAAGGGAAACAAAATAAAGCTATAAGGCTGCAAATGTCCTGTGGCTCTCTGAAACTCCTACTCTTTGGTCTTGGAGACACATTCTCTCTACGTGGCCCAGGCAGGCTAGCACACGCAGCTAACTCCTACTTCCTATGACTAATACGAGATGAAAACGTGAGTACACTCCTAACTCAAGTCATGCTCTGCTGAAAACTGGTTAGGCATTATTTAAGATGAATGCAAATGCATTCCTATATAAAGCACCAACAGCTCATTCAAGTCTGGTTCGTACAACAGTCATTGCAACAGGAATGTAACAGCAGGCTGTTTGTAAGTGCTGGGACAAAGAAGTCACTCAACACTGTACAAAGTAGAAGTAGTCAGTGAGTCATGTACAAGTCCTGCAGATAAGTTCTGTTGTAGGATGTTGTGGGGTGGGGGGGATTGTCACAGGGCCCCTGACATGCATCAGGTGCTTTCTAATTTTTTTCTTGTTGAAGATGGGATCTCTCCTGGCATGGAACTCACCAAGTAGGCTACACTAGCTGACCATCGAACTCCAGGAATGCTCCTAACTGCCGCCCCAGACCTAGGATTACCAATGTCTCAGTGACCAGCTCCACAGGTTCTAGATTCAGAACGCAGGTCCTCACAACAGCTCTAGACTATTCTATTACTGGGGTTGAAGGCAACATTCTTTTAATTTAGTGTGAAAAGTCCTTTTTAGAGGTATGACCAGAATATCACTAGAACTCACCTTTTTTGAAGTCTTTTTTATTGCTCTAGATGCTCGGCTCAATGTACTATCCATATCCTTTGTATTTACTTCAAAAGATTCTGGATCAGCCACATACATAAGATTCTCCTATTGAAAAATAAAGTTCAAAAACCAACTGTTTCTTAAACATTAACCATTCACGCATGCACATTCCCACACATGGTAACATTTACAAATGAAGCTACTTCAGACGTGTGACATGGGCTGGGAAGTGGCTCAGTGGTAAAGCACATACGTCCTGGATCTGACCCATGGTGCACCCTATTCCACTACGGATAGGGCTGTAATGTACTTAATTTCTACCCTGAAAAAGTCACTTGAGGATAATATAAAATAGTGAACGACAGTTTACTTTAGACCACATAACTCAGACAGGGAATGCATCCATATAAAGTCTTACTAACAACCCCAAAACTGAACATTATTTAAAAGTCAGTGAGTGATCTTTTAAATTTATGCCTCAAAGCCAACAAAATACACACTTCCCTTAAGAGACTCACACCTGACTTTCTTCCTCAGTTTGTGTCTGGAAGAAATCTAAATTAGAAGTTCTGGCCCAACATTCTGAGTCCTTACGGAAACAGCAGCTAGACATCAGGGTGTGTGTAACACCCTAGAAACTGCAAATATTTCCTGTAAATATGAGTGAAGTGCTCTTTCCAAAGAAGAGGGTTCACAGATTGAAGAGTACAATCCCCAAGGAACAAAAGTCCTCCTAGTGTAAGCAAAGAACCATAGACCAAAATTGCCCTTAAAACAAGATAACCTTTGTCAGAACAAGTCCAAGAACTGGAGTCACATGAGGGGAATTCTGAACGCTTGTGAGAAAACTCCAAAAAAGCAAGTCAGGAGTCTTGTGACCTCAGCTTCTATAAAACACGGATTGTTCTTGGAACGTGTTTTTGTGTCCCTCCCAGGTGTAGTGGATAGGGGTGAGTTTATTTCAATTTATTCACTACAGCTGGCTATTGTTTTTATGCCTCTACGGAAAACATGGTTCTGCCTGGAGCCTATCTGCATGATCATACGATTTAATCACAGTACTCTTCTTAACCTTCAGGGTTATTATAAATTATCTGATACTGATTAAATCTACTGTGTGAGACTCTGGTCATCCTCCTTTATTGGCTCAATTTTCCCAGATCCCACCACCTCTAGACTACCAGACAATTCAAACATTACGTTGGGCTTTCAAAGGAATGTTTCCCCATTATTCCTACAAAGGGTTTTCACTTTAAATGCATAAATCTAGACTGAAAAAAGGTCAACGACCTCATTCTTCAGGCACAAGTTAGCACTGCCAGTCTATAGCTGCAGAACTATATACCATCTTGGAAAAAAAATTTTTTCTGAAAGTTTACACACACACACACACACACACACACACACACACACACACACAAAGTGGAGAAAAATATCTGGCATGTCTAGGCAAAGCACTTACAAGGAGAAAACATGATAGTCCTCAGAACTGACTGAAATGCCAAACTACAAGCAAAACAACATGTCCTACAATCACAAATGGTTATCTAAAATGAAACAAAAGTCAAAATATTTTTGCCTATTTTGCTCCCACCAATAGCAGCCAAGTAGTTTATTTTGCTAAAGCTTTCTTAGTTTCTTCATTAAGGTAACACACTTGGGGCCGGAGATGTGGTCCAGCCTTTCATTCGTGCACTGCTGTAGCAGAAGCCTGTGCAGTCCGAATCACTCCTGTCAGGAGGCTACCATCTGCCAACTCCATCCCCGAGACCAAGGCTCTTCCGTCCTCCACCTCCCTCACATAGCTAGAAATAAGATGAATCTTTTAAAATTAAAAACAAGAAAACAAAAGACATTCTGCCTCCTTCAGAACCATTTTTTTCCATTTGACACATCTGCTAAGTTACATACTAACCCAATCCCCAAGAGACAACAGTACTTGTAGTTATCTGTAGCTTTAAAAAAAAGTTAGTCAAAAACTAAACAGCAAATTTATTTTTGTTAATTCTCATGCTTTTGTCCATTTTTATTTTATTCCTTATTAACAAACAGGCACCTCATTTGTTAACTCTATAACTTCTTTTCCTTATATCCCTCCTGTCTTACTAAGTACTTCCTGCTTAAAAGAGGTAATACATACCACATATATTTGTTTTTGAAATGGTCTCTCATTTATTTTACATTTAACTCATATTTACGATTTATGTAAAAAGAAATAAGATATTCATCTAAGTTCTGAATACTTACGTTTTGTAGTGACAAGGACTAATAACTTTAGCTAAGGTATACACTAGTATGAATACGCTCTATTCTGGAGCTGATAAATGGCCTAGCAATAAAGAGTACAGACTGCTTTCCAGAGAGCCCGAGTTTGATGTCAAACACACGCCTTCTGAGACTGCAGTGTCTGGGGATGCAATGCCCTCGCCCTCTCTGGCCTCTGTGAGCACTGAATGCCCAAACATGCACACAGCATCCACCTGTGTAAAATATTTTTGTTAATTTACTCTTCCAATAGGTTCATATATAAACCTTAAAACAGTGCAATATATTTTGATCACTGTAACTCTTTTCAAAGTACAATTTTAGGGCCAGAAGGCATCTGTGTATAAGGCATCTGTCTGCAAAACATACTCCTACCAACTGTCCTCTGGGCTTCCTTCACAACACACACTCTCCCAAATGAACAAACCCTACATTCAAAGCTTACGTATAATTTAGTATCTCAAACGGTAGTAGCACTACTAAATTTCCTAGTATTCATTAAAAATTATCTTAGGAATCATTCTGTCAAATTCCAAAAGTTTTCCATAGGACTTTAGAGATGGAAAAAAATCCATAAACTAATTAAAAATGAACCAGCACCTGTGTATTAACAGTCTCGTTCAGGAATATCTTATCAAGGGCTCAATATTACAGATTTCTGTTTCATTACTTTTGAGCTGGATATTGAAAGCAGGTCTTGAAAATTGCCAAGATGAACACTCTACCATGGAACTATGATCCTAGCCAAATATAAACTTTCTAAAATAGTTTGCATGTTTCTGAAAAGACAACTCCTATATATTTTATAACAAATGTTAGTGGGCTTCCCATCTCCATCTACACAGCTCTCTATAACTAAATCCCACCCTGAGAGAGCTGGTCTTCCAGAAGTGCTGTCACTCCTAAGTCCACAGGTGAGACCACCATTTTTGCTCCAATAATTGGTCAAAGAGGGACCTCCCAGGGAACCAAGGAGAGCTCAGGAACGAGGACAAACTGGGGACAGGATCCTTCCAAGTCTCCATCTGCGCCCCAGAGTAAACCCTGTGGCACAGCTCTCCAGACCCAAATCCTGCCACAGAAAACTGGTTTCCCAGAAGTGCAAACTCTAATATCACAGGCCCACAGGAGGGTCAAGCTCCAGTCAGCGACATCAAGACCAACTAACCCAAGGGATAACCAAATGGCAAGCACAAGAACCTAAGCAACAAAAACCAAGGCTAACTGGCATCATCAGAACCCAGTTCTCCCACCACAGCAAGTCCTAGATACTCCATCACACCAGAAAAGCGTGATTCAGATTTAAAATCACATCTCAGGATGATGATAGAGGACTTTTAAAAAGACATAAATAACTCCCTTAAAGAAATACAGGAGGGCTGGAGAGATGGCTCAGTGGTTAAGAGCACTAACTGTTCTTCCAAAGATCCTGAGTTCAATTCCCAACAACCAACCACATGGTGGCTCACAACCATCTGTAATGAGATCTGATGCCCTCTTCTGGTGTGTCTGAAGACAGCTACAGTGTACTCATATAAATAAAATAAATAAGTTTTTTTTAAAAAAATCTCTAAAATCCTTACATACATAAAATAAATAAATCTTTTAAAAAGAAAAGAAATACAGGTAAACAAGTAGAAGCCTTTAAGAAGAAACACAAAAATCCTTTAAAGAATTACAAGAAAACACAACCAAACAGGTGACAGAACTGAACAAAACCATCCAGGATCTAAAAATGAAAATAGAAACAATAAAGAAATCATAAAAACCCTGAAGATAGAAAACCTAGGAAAGAGATCAGGAGGCATAGATGCATCACACACAGAAGACAAGAGACAGAAGAAATCTCAGGAGCAGAAGATACCATAGAAAACATTGACATAACAGTCAGATAAAATGCAAAATGCAAAAAACTCCTAACCCAAAACATCCAGGAGACCCAGGACACAATGAGAAGACCAAAACTAAGGATAATGGGTGTAGAAGAGAGCAAATATTCTCAAGTTAAAGGACCTGTAAAGCTCTTCAACAAAATTATAGAAGAAAACTTCCCTAACCTAAAAAAAGAGATGACCATAAGCATACAAATCTACAGAACTCCAAATGGACTGGGCCAGAAAAAAAATTCCTCCTATCACGTAATAATCAAAACACCAAATGCACATAACAAAGAAAGAATATTAAAAGCAGTAAGGAAAAAAGGTCAAGTAATATATAAAGGCAGACCTATCAGAATTACACCAGATTTCTCAACAGAGACTATGAAAAGATCCTGGACAGATATCATACAGACCTTAAGAGAATACAATGCGAGCCCAGGCTACTTTATCCAGCAAAACTCTCAATTACCAAGATATTCCATGACAAAACCAAATGTACACAATATCTCTCCACAAATCCATCCCTACAAAGGATAACAGATGGAAAACTCCAATACAAGGAGGGAAACTACACCCTAAAAAAGCAACATAGTAATCTTCTTGCCACTAACCCAAAAGAAGACAGCCATACAAACATAATTCCACCTCTAACACCAAAAATAACAGGAAGCAACAATCACCATTCCTAATATCTGTCAACATCAATGGCCTCAATTCCCCAGTAAAAAGGCATAGACTATAGACTGACCTTAAATCTAGTCTTTTGTTTCAGGAAAGACAAAGTCTAACAAAACCACACATTCCTGAACAGAAAGACCAATAGATAGGGAAAAAGGACTTGTATTTGGTTTTTTTTTTTTTGTCTTTACTCATATGTACAAATACCATTTTTCAATTTAAAAGTGAAAATCATAGCATAAATAAATACATATCATAACTGAAATTTTTCCCTTAAATTAAAAAAAGGTATTAGTTTATACAATGAAGGTCAACTCTACCTATGCTCAATTTCTGTAAAATGTGTCTAAGCATTTTAGCAGCAGCATAGCACATTTACTACTCTTCCACAAGACCTAGCCATGTTTCCCAGCCCCCACATGCAAGGGGTGGGATGGCCTCTTCTTGGTCTACAGGCACTGCACACACATGGTACATGTACATGCATGCAGACAAAACAATTACACATATATAATAAACTCTTGCAATTGATATAAGAGGTGGTGTTAGCAAGTTCGTGCTCCATTTTCCTATTTCTACTACCTACAAACTAAGAAGGTGAAAGTGGTTTCAGGTTATTTTCTGAAAGAACAAATCCTTGAGTTGAGAAGATAAACATATGGTCTTTTGCAACCAAAGAAGGTTTTCCTCCAGAATTAACCAAAGGGGAAATACTCAGGTACTCCACTAGAGGGCAAAATAACCAAGTGGTTTACTTAAGATCCAAGGAAGAAGCAAGCACTTCCCAGTTTGCAAGCATGGGAAAGAGTGAAAAGACACAGACAAACGAGGTGGGGAGTAATCATCTGAGTAGTCCCACTGGTAATTATGATGCTTTCAAAAATATCCTTTATTTTTAATTTCTTTTCTCTGAGTTTCTCAAATAAAATATAAATAAAATCCAAAGCATAGCTTGGCCCTGTATCTTCTGAAATAATTCTGTAATTCTACAGTTTAGTTAAGTGTGCCAAACATAGAAGCTATGGGAAGGCAGGTTTTCAATTACCCCTAATGCCTATGGACCCAAGATGCACAGTAACAAAAGCACTGAATTTAGTCTGAAAAGCTGACACTGGCCTTTCCTGAGGTCTAGAGTGTCAACTGTAAATAAGAAGGAGCTTCACTTACAGAGTTTACAAGCTTACTTACAAATGTTAGTGAATGTGCGCACACAAAGTGATCTCACATTTCTGGTATCTTAAGCCAATAAAAGCATCTCACTAACATATGATTCATCCAGCCCTTCTTCCTTTCCTTCCTTAATCTCACCTCCCTGGCTAGTTACTTTCCCAGCTCCCACAGGCACAAAAAAAAAAAAAAAAAAAAAATCTTTAGACTATGAGTTATCTTTAGACAATGAGTATAAGAAACAAAAGAATTGAAGATTTATACTTTCATAATATCCAATCTATCACATTATGCATATGCAAATATTTCAAAATGTAAAAGAATCTAAAAACTGGAATACTTGGGATCTTAACATTTGGGATCCAACAATTTCGAATACTAAGGAATATGCATCTTATATATAAAGAATTTGCAGGATAGTTATAAATAAAAATCTTATATTAACTTCATTATAAATAATACTGGCTCACAAGAACAAATCTCTTCCTACAGGTCCTATGTCTATTCCCCTCTGGTTATGATTCTGCTTACAAGACTAGAAATATCAAAATACTGCTATTCATAAGCAACCAGTGGCAGTAATTAAAATCAAGATATAGAACATTTTATGGATATTTTGCCTGTATGCATGTATGTATGTATGTATGTATGTATGTATGTATGTATGTATATAAACTACATGCCTGGTGCCCACAGAGGATAAACATGTGCATCAGATCCCCGGGACTGAATACAGAGGGTTTTAAGCTAGCATGTGTGTGTTGGGAAAAGCACCTGTGTGTTATGTAAGAACAGCCATTACTTTTAACCACTTAGCTACCTCTCCAGCTTCAAGATATTAAGAGTATATTTTTTATTTTTATTGGAAACATTGAGTTAGTGGCAAAATATTAAATGATAACGTTGAGCATTTAATTCTCGTTATTTCTAGACTAACTATATTGGCAAAAGATAACACTTAAGCTCATCAGACACACATACACAAAATCCCTGATTGAGAATATGCATATTGGCAGCAAACTGGAAATTTCATTGTATACATTGTGAGTTAACACTTTAAGCAGACTAAACACTACATAAGCTTTACATTCTGAAAACACAGTGCATAGGGCACCATACAATTAGGGAGCAGAGATAACACAAAGGTGTGACTTACAGGTGAGGGTGCTATATACCACATATGCCATCAGTAGGTGGCAGAGAGACAGGCTACATCTTCACCCAGTGTTGATTTGTAAACATTTAAATGATTAGTAGCCTTACCATTCCCTGAAAAAAAGCAAGTCTGGCATAATCACCAACAGGGTGCCAAGTGTCCCAGATGAAAAGCTAGCTTGAGATGATCTGGTGTCCCGAAGGACCAGATGGGCACCCAGGGCGGGGAGAAAACTAGCAGAACTCCACCTGGGTTCATGGGACCAGGTCAGCAGTGAGCCCGAGGCCACCCTTGCCACCCTTGCATGGGGCTACTCAGGTGGACCCTGTGAGGAGTTGAGCCCAAGTTGACCACCAGACCAATGCCATAGGGCCTGGACAAGGAGACAGCCTTAGATGACCACCAGTCTGGTACCACAAAGGCCTGTGGGAGCAGACTACACTTGAGATGACCCCGCCTATTGTTCTAAAGCATGAGCTGGCAAAGCAAGCAGTCCTGACACCACTTCTGAGACCACCCCAGACACTCGGACTCTAAGAGCAATTAAGTGGTGGGAACTGGAGGCTCGGGGATAGTGACAACGGCCTGATCTGAGTGGCCAGTGACATCACCTGGCCCCTGGACTGTACCGCAACTTAGGGGAGGGGAACATCTGGGCCCATGGTCTTGCTGCATCAGCAGGAATCTGTCCCCAAAAGCCAGGTGGAAGTCCCAGACCTGCTGCTGCCTCTTAGGGACATGTCAATATCTGAGGACTGGTTCTGAGGGTATGACAGTAAAAAGCTGAACCCCAACCCTAGCCAGCTGCATACTTAGGAGAGCGCCCTTTCCCCTCACAGTGTTGCAGGTGAGCTAACGTGCGAATGAGCGTGAGGAGAGCTGAGCTTATCTCTTGGCCCCCCTCTACCACTCCCTTGCAGTAGCAGGGGCCTCAGCCCCGCCACCTTTGGCAGGCAGAAGACCTAGCACTGGGGTCATGAGAGCAGAAGAGCTGGCCCTGTTACCAGTCACCAGCTGCAGCACTTAGGAGAGGGCACATTACTCTGCCTGGGCAGCAGAACAGAGCTGACCATGGTGGTGGGGTGGGTGTACAGGTGAGCCATCCCTGAGGGTGGGAGCACAGGGGAGTCAGCCCTGCCACTTTGTCTGCTGTGCAGTGCTGTTGATGAGTGAAAGGTCCCCTCCGTTTTTGCCATGCCACCTATGACACCTATGAGTCAGGAGAGCTGGCTGTATCCCTCACCTGCTGCAACAGTAGAGCTGACCCTGAGTTAAGGGAGCCCAATGGTATGAGAAGAGTCGGCAGGCTGGCCAGCTCAGCCCTGACCCACGGCTTTGAATCTGTCCCCCTAACACCTACCCCACCCCAGCAACGAACTGCTGGAGTGCATGAAACCCAATCCTACAGATCCCAAACCACAGGATCTCCATGACACAGGACAACAACAGAATATCTGAGTAGGGTCCCGTGGTTCCAGTATTGATAGTGTAGCAGAAGCCAGAAGCTTCATCCAGACTATTAAGTCATTAAAATGAACACTGGCAAGCAAAGGACTGTGAACAAAAGGGTATGCTACGGTATGCATCATGACGCACTACAGCTTCCACAGGAGTTTTTTTTTTTTTTTTTTTTGGGGGGGGGGGTTGCAAGGGTAAAAGGCAGGTAGCAGAAAAGAATGGGATTGCGGTGCATGCCAAATTTACACAGAACCAACATAAGGTTTGACTGAGAACCAAGTTGCGCCAGAGTCCCAGAGTTCGCTATACAGTCATCAGCCATTATTTTCAGCTTTATTTTCACGTGCACTGTTTTAAACTTTTCTTTCATCCTGAAAGCCTTGTTAACTCATTTACAAATGGTCACAATAAATAAAATAATCATACTTATTTTACTCAGTTAAACAGCCTCAAGCTGGTAATCCTAGGACCTGGGAGGCTAGGGCAAGAAGTTTGCAACAGGTCTGAGGCCTCCCTCGGATTACATATCAAAGAAGACGACTTCAAAATGAGCAAGCATCTATTATTTAGGGTACTAGGAGATTTTAAAAACTGAAAACTATTGATTCAAAGAATCTGAATTGTTTTTTTAAAACAATACCAGTTGTACATATATTTATATCATGTGAACATACATATTTAGAAACATACTTTCTTCAACATGGCAAAATATTCTTAAATAAGACATTAAACTAGGGGCTTTTATTTTTTTACTATGTGTGAAACCTTAAACTCAGAAAAGAGCTTACTGGTGTCACTGAATTTTTCAGTGCATAAGCAAATCTTAAGGAGAAATATTTCAACAGACTGGAATAATTCTGTGGAGCAAGTATAAATCAGAACATAGGTAAATGTTTGCTGCCATCTTGTGGATAATTATATCATCTGAAATTTTCTGCATTTGTTGCTTGTCGTTCAGTTCTAACATGATTATTCTTATAGCTAATAAACCAATAATTACATTTGAAGCAAAAATTCCCATCGGCTTGGCATTGCAGTGTCGGAGTTTCCCACCTAGAAAGCCATTGTTCCCTACTCTATGTGTAAACTTCACTGTTGCTGGAATACAGGTATGACCATGATAAAGTGTTATCCCCATGGGAAGGTCCACACAAACCTTAATAATTTAACAGGGTCAGTCTTTTTCAGCAACACATTCTATTCACTGTATCACTTCTGCAGGGTGAGGGCTCTCTGTCTAACAACCTGACCCCATATGAGGATCAGGTTATCGTCCAAGGGACCTTGAACATCCAAGAGCTGCTATAGAATCTCGAGTACCTGGCAATTCATAGTTGCAGTCCTCACAGCCAGCTCTTCACTGTACCCTGCCTGGATAAAGGCACTTTAGAGTTGCTGTGGGAAAACTAGACTGGCAACTAGTCCACATAGAAAAAGCAAGCTTCTGCTGCTTTCAATGAGAAACAAAGAGCTCGCTCGCTCTCTCCTACTACAGTCAAGCTTCCCCAGTCCAACAATGTGAAATCATAATCCAACAATTTGAAATACAAAATGTTCCATAAAACAATGTGAACTCAATACAGAGTTCTGGAGCAATTTATCTAAGAACTGCAGATGAGAGATACACCTGACCAGGAAAGTCTATAGATATTCCACAATCTGAAAAACTTGCCAACACGTGAGACACTTCTGGTTCCAAGCACTTTGAAAGAGGAATATTGTGCCAATAACTCATACCTAAGACCACCAATGAAAATTACAGGGCAGGAGGGAAGTAAGGCAGCGGCTGAGGCGGTGGACAAGACAGATCACCCTGAGTGCTAAGGAAAGCCAGATGAGCACACTGTCTGCTTTTCACTTAACGCTGAAGAAGGCAGGATGCACACTCCTCAACTTGAAGCAAAGTGGGACGATGTCTCTGGCCTGAGAAGAACTAAGTCCTGAACTTGAAACTCACCAAAGGTTGTAAACATGATGAAACCAATACTTTGCTCAATATTGGTTTCAAGTCCCAAAACCAGAGACTAAGCTGAAGAACCACGTTAAGCAACAGTAGAAAGACTGCCTTTCTACCACCAATATGGTTGATCTGAGGCTAGAATCATATGGAATTCAGGCCTCTTGGCGTGCCTTTGGAGGGTTATTTGGGTTAGATAACTGATGTGACGTGACTAGGCCTGCCTTCTGTGGGTGGCACTCTGCTGCAGAAGGGAACCTATGTAAGAAGGAAGGAAAAGCAAGCACAGGCATCGCTCTCTGCCTCTTCACTGTGGGAGGATGTGACCAGCCACATGGAGCTCCCGTTGCCTTGGCCTCACCAAGGATGGACTATATACTCTGCAACTTAAAAAAAGAAAAAAAAAGTTTTAAGAAAACTCAAGTTTCAAGAAGACAGAAAAGATTCAACCCTCAACAGATGCTTAATAGTGATGGAAGCAACTTAAAAAAAATCACTGTGCAGGAAAAAACTTCACAACGTTACAAAGACGACAGAGGAAAGCATCAATGTCAGGATAAGCCAAACAATAAAAATAACTGAACCATCTCAAATTACAGTCAAAAGAAAACAGAAAATAGGAATGTAGAGAGCTTGCAGAAACTTTGGAACACTGTTAAGCAAAGATTTTCATTACTGAATTTGAAAAAGGTTTTGATTTGAAGGAGCTGGAGATGGTTTAGTAGCTAAGAACACTGGCGGCTCTTTCAAAGAACCTGAGTTTGATTCCCAGCACCCACATGGTGGCTCACAACTGTGTGTAACTCCAGTTCCAGGGGATCCAATGGCCTCTTCTGGCCTCCATGGGCACCAGGCCACAAACATATATGCAGGCAAGACACTGGAGAACTCAAAATGGTAATTTTTTAATAAAAAAAAAGTTAGAAAACAACTTGCAAAACAGTTACACAAGGCATTATATATGCAAAATTAACTTAAAGTCCACATATTAAATTCTCTGATTACAAGGAAAAGCATCTGCAAAAGGTACTTGGTACATTCCAAGTGCCCCAAAGCCTCACCAAACTGCAGCCACAGAACTAGAAAGTCAAGACTGACTATCTAGGAATCAGGGACAACTCGAGGGATATGTCGTGTGCCTAAAAAGTTTAAAAACTTTTCCCAAGCAACCTAGGGTTTCATTGTGTGAATAAAAGTAAAGGCTCTCTCCAACTCATGATTAACTCGCCATTGGAAATGTACAGCCAGTCCGGCTGGCTGCACTGTGCACATTTACACCTCTATGTGACACAGGTTCAAGAACTTACAGCATCTGCTTTACAAATGGTGTTGGCAACATGTCGACACAGCATCTTCAGCCAGCTCTCCTTTGGAAGCTCCTCTGACGTCATCTGGAAGCTGAGCAGTACATTGGCCTGCTCTGTTGGTGGCCTCACAAGCAAGGCAAAGGCGTTATGACAATCTAGGGTTCCAGAATAACCATAAACAGTGTTATTCCTCAGCTACTAGACATTTCATTTCCACAGAGCACCAAAATCAACTACCTCCTGTCTCTGCCCGGCTTTTGTTCAACAAAACGGGAGCATCAGTACAGTAATTTGAAGCACTGGGAAGAATTATAACCATATACACTACTATATTAGGAACCAAAGTAACCTGAGAACTAGTAAGGAGTGTTCTGTGACCTGAAATGCCTGATAGTTCAATGAAAATAGATAACATTTCCTAGCATTCTAGTATTTTAACTTCAAAACAAAATACTTAAATCACATTCAAAGAAGTATACAAATATTAAAATATAATTGCTCTATAATCAAGATGCTTAAATTACCCAATTTTAAAATTATAATGCTAAGAAATCTGAAAACAAAGGAGCAAAACAATAAAATTGCTATGAATGAACATGCGGAGGCCAGAGGACAGCTTATAGGAGGACAGTTCTCTCCATCATAAGGCTCCCTGGGAACTCCAGTTAGCAGGTTGGATATCAAGTGCCTCTCTACCTCCCTGATCTGTATCTTAAAGACACCCCTTAATGTGTACTGAACACTTTCACAACCACAACTCTACCGAAATTAAAGAAATGTCTCATCATAGGATCTAACAGAGTCACGAGCTAGATTATGTATGCTTTACTGGACAAATTGTGGGAGTGAGTTCTTCCATTATGTGGGTCCCAGGGACTGAATTCGGGTCACTCTTGGCAGCAAGCACCTTTACAACACTGGTTCGTGTCTTGTCATTATTCCCAACCACCTTCCCAAGTCTTACCGACATTCCTAAAGCAGGACAGATGGATAGTTTAGTGGCAAAGACTTCACTGGCTTCTTTGCCAGAGAACCTGGGTTCATTCCCAGCACCTACACGGCTCACAACCATCTTAGCTCCACTCCCAGGGAGAAGTATGCCCTCTTTTGACCTCTATGGGCACTGTATGAATGTAGTTCACAGACATGCAGACTAAATAAACATCCGCATGTATTTTTTAGATGGGAAAAACCAAAAAAAGAAAAAATTACCAAAATGTACCACTGGTTAAAAATATATTTATATAATATAATCTATGGTTAATTAGGACTCTGAAGAATGAGTACTCTGATGTAGGAAGAGACAAGCTCAGTGCTGTCTGAATGCACAGCCATCTAAAAGTCACTTGACTCTTTAGAGGTCATTCCCCAAGTTGGCGTAACACTTTCATTTGAAACAGTGAAAGCGTCGAGTCTATACCTAGAAATGCAGTTGAGATGGAGAGCAATTACTTTAAGAGAGGTGAGCCACATGTGAAGAAAATTTATACATTTAAAAAAAATTACAGGAAATGAATCTAAGCCTCAATGAGGACAAGCTATTCTTATTTAACAAATGCTTCCGCCATACGCTTACCTTCTGTCTCTCTGATGTCCAGAACCTTCTTAATCTGAGAAAGAGGCATTAGATGAATGTGCTTTAGAGATGCTGGTGGCCGGGTGCGATCGTGAGGACTTCTAAAAGTGCCAATAACCTTGTGCCGTTTTCTTGCTATCTGGTTGTAGGGGGAAAGTCATAATCATTATTGTGATAAAGCCAAATTTCACACATTTAAAAATAACAGCACCAATCACATAAATGTATAGGCAACTAATCTGATGATTAGCCATTCCAGTTACTATGCAATAAAAGCAAGAGACTGACGAAAAAGCACGCATGTAATTATGTAGCCAGATGCTCATGTCTGTATTAGGAAAGTTCAATCAGAAAAACAGGCCTCGGGATAGGGAGCACAACGCATCCCCAGAGCATGAAAGAAGGACAAGAACACGAAAGACAGCAGCAGAGGTCTACAGTCAAAGTCCCAACCCCACATGGGGAGCAGTTGTTCTGGGACAGGAGTCTAGGGATCAAAATGGTGTTAATTTTAGTTTAAGTTAAGAATTTGAAATATCTCCTAGTGACAGAATACAGAAGTATCAAATCGTTTCTGTCCTCATGATTGCTTACATAATACTGACAAAGGGAAGCTTCAGAAGGCTAAGCAAGCACCTGAAACCCCAGCTCTCGGGAGGCTACTGCAGGAGAGGACTTTCACAGTGAGGCTGTCTCAAAAAGTAAATCACAAACACAGGTGCACACAAAAGCAATGGGAATTATGGATTCAAAGTGCTGTGTTAGGCTAAGACTTTACCTTAACTGGATACCCATGCAAAAGGAAGAGATGGGTAACTGGAGAAGAGCAAAATTAGAAACATCTTGTGATTCGTGATATATTGAGATTTTGCCAAAAGAAAAGAAAAAGGAAAGAAAGAAAAAGGAAACCTCCTTTGCAGTGACACAGATTTTACTGAAAGGCATAAATACAAAATGAACATAAATATGTACTTGAATTAAAATTGGTCATCATGAATATGAGAGACACAGTTAAAAATAAATTACCTGGTATTGAGCTAGTCAGTCATACGCACACTAAAGAAAACATGGACGTGTCTGTGCCACATGTCATGCATATATGACAAAATATAAAGGCTCACACACGCGGTGAGAAGTAAGCAGCAGATACTGTGATTCCTGTGCAATGAATGGATACGCTTTCTGTTTGCTTGGCCAAATGAAATATATTACTTTAAGGTTCATTTTTTAAAAAAGAAACAAGAAGAATATTAAAATTGATGATGCAAGCACTAATAAACCAAGGTTAAAATAAAAACCCAAAGTACAGATAAAATATTCAAATGGAAAATAAGTTCTTAAAGTCATCTGTCATATTAAACCGTTCTTAATATAGAAGTATAGTGATTGTTCTGGGTTTTATGTTATGTAGAATAAAAATATTAAAAGTAACTGTTTTGTTTCAATTTGCTAAGAGTTTTATTTTTCTTAAGTGAGTGAATGAAATACTAAGGGTCTACCCAGGAATGTAAATCCTTTAGTTCAAATTTATTATCAGAAACACAGGTTACAGGCATGATGACACATGTCTGTAACCCGGCACTTTAGAGGCTGCGGTAGTTGAAACCAGCATAAGAGACACAGTAAGACACTGACTTAGAACTAAAGCAGCTGGGCTGTGGGCACACGTACTAGTAATGAACACGCTGAAGAGGATGAGGCAAACAGACTACAAGACCCATCCTTGGTATACTCAATACCTCCACAGACTCAGCTTCAGGCAAGCCTACAGAGCATTTCCTTTATCTGTGATTGATGTTGGCTGGAGGGCCCAGTCTACTGTGGGGGGCCATCCCTGGGCTGGAGGTCCTGGGTTCTGTAAGAAAGCAAGCTGGGCAAGCCATGTGGAGCAAGCCAGTAGGCAACCCTCCTCCATGGCCTCTGCATCAGCTCCTGTCCTGAGCTCCTTTGAGGATAAACAATGACATGGAAGTATGAGCCAAATAAACCCTTCCTCCCTGAGTTGCTCTCGCTCATGGTGATGCATCACAGCAACAATATTAACCTTGACTAGGACACAGGAGGAGAGCAAAACACCACTGGACCCATGAAGGTGAAGAAACTGAGGCCAGGGCCTGAGAAGGTACAGGAATTGCCACAGTAAGAATTGAAGCAGAAGGGATGTCATGAGCTAAGTATGGTAAAATATGAAGGGGATATAAAATTTTTTTAAATTGTCAAAATAAATCACTGCTGTACTAAAAGGCAAGATAAATTCCACAAATTGTTAAGGAAATCTAAATAACCCAAACAAAGAAAAACAGTCAGACTATATACAGCTAAGGCCCTGGATAAGGTACCTACAGGTAAAGTGGGATTAAGATTGACTTCTGACCTTGTTTTCAAAAGAGCAAGTTGAGATACTTACTGCAGGGGATTCAGGCAGTTCACAATCACCCAGTGTACGACGTTTATCATTTAGTTTCCCTCCACATGGTTATCACTATTATCACAGATTATCACTGTTTTGTGCGTTTTATAACATTACTAACTAAATGAAAGTATCACTTCGGAACCTCTAAGTACAAGACCCTTTATCAGAGGCAGATCTTCCTTGAGATTTTACTGCCCTTTAGCTCACTCGGGCATGCCCTGGTTTCTCAGACTGGCTAGCGTTTACACATTAAAGAATGGTGTACATAATGGAAGAGGGGAGCTCTTTAAAAGAAGCAACACAGAAATGGGAATGGACGGGCAAAGGAACAGACGGACCCAGGGAAAAAAAGCAAAGCCAGCAGACACTTTGATGAGGGCAACAGAAGTTTCCCAGTAACAAACTTGTCAAAGAATATTCTTGTTAATGTCTGATTTACCAAACGAACATCTTTTCTTTTTTGAAATAAAGAACACTGCATTTCTTTCTACCTGTGCTAGATAGTTTAATGTCAACTTTACACAGCTAAAGTCATCTAAGAGGAAGGAACCTAATTAAGAAAATGCCTCCATCAGGTTGTAGGCAAGCCTATAGGACATTTTCCTTGGTGACTGATGTGAGAAGGTCCAGCCCACTGTGGGTGGTGCCATCCTGCCATGCCTTTATAAAAAAAAAAAAAAAAAAAAAAAGGAAAGCTGAACAAGCCATGAGAGTAGCCTCTAATCAGCTTCTGACTTCAGGTCCCCATCCTGACCTCCTCTGGTGATGAACGTGCTTCGGAAGTGTGATCCAAATAAACCCTTTCCTCCCCGGGTTGCTTTGGAAATGGTGTTTCAGTGCAGCCAATAGAAACCCTAAGATACTTCCCCACATCAAATTGGTTAATTATTTAAAATTACATGTTAAAGAAATGGAAAGAAGCCTTAAAAGTATATAAAACTTAATTATTTGCCTACGGGGTATTTATTGGGAAGACAATATTTAACATACACAGGTGAGAGTTTTAGAATTAGAATGATTACAACTCATCAATAAAGCCTTCTATTTTGAAGATTGCAATTTGGCATTGTGGCTCACGCCTGCTATCCCAGCACTTGGGAAGGCTGAAGTGGAAGGACTACCCAGAAATCAAGGCTACAGTGAGACACCATCAACGTAGAAAAGGAAGAAACCGAGGAGTCACAGTACTAAGTTATCAAATTAGCTCTTCAACTTGGCTGCAAAAGGCTTCTTACATTTTAATTTAAAAAAACAGCAAAAACCCCAATTTGTAGATCTTGAATAAATATACATAAAAACAAGGTTCCCCAGAACTCATCTCTAAGCATTTACTTTTAAAAAATTCTGACTTAGTTTGCAGTAAACTTATTAGACTTTCTCCCAAAAGTATTCCACAATATGAAATCAGCAATTGTTCTCATTTTTTGAAAATAACTGAATATACCCCCAAATTTCTATACTGTACTTCAATTAAAGCCTTATTTTAAATATTTAGGGAGATCACATAAAACATTAGTGTTAAAACTTCAGTGAGTACAAATTTACCTCGAGGCAGTCATTGAAGAGGAAGAGAGTGACTTGTTCTCCTCGGTCACAGGGGTGCTCGCCAAGAGAAACTGTTTCCACTCTTTGTACTAGGCTTCGATGAGAAGATAAGAGATTAGCCTGTGAATTAACAGAAGTAGTCAAAAGTTATCAGGTAACTTTTACAAGCTGTCATTCAAAAGTGGCGCAAAGACTGTTAATATTTTTTAAAATATCTGTTTCTAGTTCTTATTTATGTACGTGTTATCTCCTTGCGTATGTGCTATACGTGCGACTGCACACTCCGAACCCAGGGGACAGCATCCCGTCCTCTGTAGCTGTGAGTCACTGGACATGGTCCTTTCTAAGAACAGTAAGTGCTCATAAGCAGAGGCCTCTCTGCAGGCTCAGACTGTTCATACCCGAAAATTCAATGGTAATCAACAAAGGTACTCACTGGGCATCCGTCTACTTCATAAACAACATCAAAAATTTGCTTCTGGGCTTCTGTTTTTCTCTTATCCTCATTGATATGTCTGAAAAATTAATGGTTGTTTCATAAAACTTCTTTTAATACAGACACTGAAACCAGTACACAAATAAATCTCATGTCTCAAAGCCCAACTTTCATGTGGGTGCATTAATTATGATACATGAATCAGATAAATATTCTTTCAAAACATCCTGATATTAAAAAATATTCCAAGCAACCTTTCAGAAACGTAATGTTCCCTCGTGATTTCACTTTCTAAGATACAGTTAGCCTGTATAATGCTGGGTGCTAACAAGATTCTCAAGTTTGAAACACACTGTGTGTCAGAGCTTTTCTAGCTTCTCGGGTCACTGCACAGGGAACAGCTACAGGTACGACTGCTCCTACACGGGACAGCTGAGGCTCCGCTTCCTTTCACCCCGTGTCCAAAACCGAAAATCAGTCCAAACAAAGACTTTTCTTAAAATTAGAAAATACGTAATGGTAAAAAGCCCCAAATGTCTTTATTGGACAAGGCTCTTAGTTAACAATCATGTCTTACTAGACACCTGAGAATTTACACGGTGAACAGTTTATGAATCTTGGAACACCTCTGCTTATGGTGCAAACCTTATTGAAGTTCAGAATGTCACTATAAATATGAAACACCACTGAGAAGTGGGAGCAGGGAGACACGCCTTGCTCAACATCAGCAGGGAGCCTTAGGAATATAAAACTTGAATGGGGGTTAGCATCCTGTTCAATGGGAGAATATTCTATGAGAGGAAACATCAGGAAATTAAGGAATGTGTAAAGACTACACTACATGAAGTTTAATTAACATGAAAAATACAAAAAGTAGTAGGAAAAACAAAATCCAGCTGGTGAGAGGACCTACGAATGCAAGATTTACAGAAATACATCTTTGTAATCAGAACTTAATTGAAACCAGAAAAATCCTTATAAGAAAGACTGTGTGAATGACATGAAAAAGCCTTTCCCTGGAACATAAGAAGATCTATTTGTGCTCTCATGGCTATTTTCAAATTCCCATTACTCTATACATATAATTAAATGTTTCGATCAATATGTCCTTACAATACTTATTATTTTAACTGTAACCGTACTAGAGAAAGAACTTAGGTAATTTACGAAAGTATGCTATTGATACTTTTATATTGTTTATGACAAAGATTAACACTTCCAGCCTAATCCAGTAAAAACATGGAAGCAAGCCAGCAAGATGGATCTACAGGTAAAAGCACTTACAACCCCATATCCCATAATCCCATGTAAAAGTGGAAGGAAGCAACAGCTACAGTTGTCTTCTGACCTCCACTTCCCTATGATAAATCCCATGTGTTAACCTCCCTCCCTCTCTCACACACAGACACACGTGCATGTGCGCACGCGCGCACACACACTCACACAAAGTAAAATATAAACTGCTTACGTCATTACTTCTTTTAGTGATCCAATAGCTTTTTCTAATGTGCTTTTGTCTGGATTTTCATCTGCTGTGTGCTTTTTAAGATCTGTAATAATAAAATGTGGGTTTTTTCCATGATTAAAAGAGTTCAGTGGTTTCCTACTTATGCCTTATAAATAAATACACCAATAGCTAGGAACAGTGCAGATCTGTAATCCCTAGCCTAGAAACTAGGTGAAGAAGGACTGCAAGTTTGGAGCAACACTTGACTGCACAGTAAGAGCCTATTCTCAACACAATGGCTGGTTATGTAGTTTAGAGGTTGAACGCTTGTTCAATATGTGCAGGGTCCTAGGTCTGCTTATTCCTTAGCACAATGGCGCATGCTTTGAATCCTAGCACTTGAGAGCCAGATAAAAACATTACTGTAGGCCACCCATTAATATACCTAATTGGATATGCCACATTAGTATTAATGTGTATCAATTCACCAACTGCTTTAATTACATTAAACCAAAAATTATTACTCAGCATAAACGATTTTCAAGATAGAATTACAACCTAACTTATGAGCAAAAATCCACTGAGTTTCAGGATTTCCTGGACTGGAGTGTCTTAAATAGAACAGTGAGGGCTCAGTGATTAAGAGCGCTTATGTGCAGAGGGCCCACTTCAGAGCCCAGTACCCAAGTTAAGCCACTCACTCCTACAACTCCTCCACCATGGGATCTGATGCCTTCTGCTGGCCTCTGTGGGCACTCAAACTCACTACCCACAAACATGCAGTATTTCTAAGACAACAATCAAAACAGATTTAACCCAAGTTCTCTAATAACACTGTCTATCTCCATTAGTTTCCAAACTACTAATTAAAAGTTCAGAATATGTAGCACTTTCTTCCTTTTTAAACATTGCTTTGTCACATACCTTTCAGTCATTCTGGGGGACTTGCACATTCCCCAAGCTTTCCCTACAGCGCTGACTGCTTTAAGTATGTTTTTAAGTATGGTATAAGGACAGCGAGTACTTACATACTTTAAAAGCAAGCTTTGTGATGTTTACTGTAGATGTTCATATTTAACATGCTAACTCTGCTTCTCTGGTTTTTGGAGTTTTTGTTTAATTTGGAGTTGTTTTTTTTTTTTTTTTTTTTTTTTTTTTGAGTGGGCGTTCTTACAGTTTGTTACAGGGTCACTCTAATTACTCCAACTCATAGAATTCCACCTGCCTGCCTCTCAAATGCTGAGATTAAGGACACCACTATGCCTGGCACTTTTCAGGTTCCTTTCTGCATTCCCCATGCCTCACTTGACACCGCTATATGCATTCTAACACCATATCAACCTAATGTTTGTGTGGAAGAACACTTAAATGCTAAGAATTTCATTTTAGTCATGATAGCATCTGACTAACTTCTACTTAATAAAAAGTCCTACTGAGAGCTACTAGGAATTTGCTTCCACCTCAGCAGGCTCAGACTGGAGGAATGCCTAGTCTAAAGTGAGACTCTACCCCAAAAATGAATGAAGAATTTGGATATGCAAACTGGATTTTTAAAAACTCAGTTTTGAAAACCTAAAGACTGAATTATTTAAGCACCATCAGCACAATCTACAAAATAGGATAGGTTTAAAGACCAGGGGAACCTAAAGCAATCTCAACTATAAATGTAATCCATAAGAGAAAAAAAATACCTCCTTTTTAGCCCTATAATTAATACTATCTAAAACATTGTTTACAGAAAGATTAATCAATAAATTCGATTTCTTGAGTTTTATAGTTAACTGAGGATAAATGACAAACATACACTTTTTAGCCAGAGTAAGATTTAATCATAAAGCTGTGATAGAAAAATCCTACTGATACTTGCAGTCTTAAGTGTTAAAACACATGGAGTGTTGCACAGGCATGCTAGACAGTCTGAGAATAACTGAGACAGGTCGGATATACTCTAGGCAGGCCTCAAACTTCCTATGTAGGGCCCTGAACTTGGGACCCTTGGCTCCACTTCCTAGTGCTGCAGCAGCAAAGGACCGCACCGGGCCTGTTACCTGGGGACAATCAAGTCCAACTTAGGAACTGGACACTCTACCAATCTTAAAATTCCAAGGAAGTTTAAATATAAAAAACTTAGCTGAAATTTAGAGGACTATAAACTTGGTATGAGTTCTCTTCCTGTGAGGTCTCTGTAGATATTCTGTTATTATGTCTAATAAGTAGATTTAGACATAGTTAACACCAAGAAATATAATGAACTTCTAAGTGGAAAGACAGTTATTCGAACAAAGAATATCAGGCAAAACTGAGTATTTGTAACTTTAGAGACTGTTTATCAAGATTATCATAAAATGGGTATCTATAAAAAGCCTTAATTCTAAGTTAAGACCTAATAAGCCTTGAAAATAAATATGTCAACACTTGTAAAAAAAAAAAAAAAAAAATGTGTAGCCGACTGAGAACAGGCCTGCTGGTAGACGGCATTAGCTGTGGGCTGGAACCCCAAAGCTAATTAAACCCGGTATTAATCACTCCTGAGGCAGACATTCAAGGTCCTCTTCAGATCTACAAGATCATGATCAGCAGGGCTACAAGAAGACTCGTGTTCTCAAAGGGGTTGGGGGAGAAACTACTGGATAAAAATATTTAAGATAACAAAATTAAGAAGACAACAAAAACCCCAAAACAAAACACAAAGCAAACAAACAAGCAAAACAGGTAAAACAAGTACCATTTAAAAGTAAAGCAACACTGGGTAGCCGCTGTACGGGCCGAATGAGAAGTTCCACAAGGCTCTGTCGTCCACACTCTGGTTTAGCTTGATTTATCTGAAAGAAGTAATCAATTCATTACACGCGAAAATAGTTTAAGTTTTGTGTAAAACTTCAAAGTATTCTATCACAAATGTCCCCATCAAGAATTAATAAAAGAGCCATCAGTTGACAGTGACTCTGAAGGTCACACACACACACACACACACACACACACACACACACAGAATAAATCAACAAATGAATTAAGAGCTCATACAGGATGGGAGCTGCTCTTAGGTACATCACCATGACTCAATAATTTTCTAAGGCCTAAAACTTTCTCTTGTTGAGAAAAGGCGTGATCCTCTACAGAGTTGTAAACATAGGCCTTTAAGTTCCTGGAAAGACTGTATCCTATCAACTACACTGATACCACGCTGAAGTAAAGAAAGCCCTGGTGGGAGAAACAATCATTGAGGACAAGACGGTGTCATGAAGCACCACTAGGCTCCTCAAGAACTAAACATGGACATCATTTCCTTTGAAAATAACCACATATGGGCAAGGTCCCGGGTTCAATTCCTATCGATAAAAGAAGTGAAAACAAACCCAATAACATCCCTATTCACTCAACTACCTGTTGGCCTCTGCTGTGTAAACTTCTAAATTTCTAGGTCTAAACATAAACATCCCAGAAACAACTGATTTTAAGACTAGTATTAAGATGTTCTTATATGAGTAGAATTTTACTAACATTACTTATGTTAGTAAATAATTAATAATTAAAATTCTTTAGAAAATTATTTTAATGAATTCTTTCAGAAGTGACTCAGATTTTTATATGATAGAAATTTATATTACCTTGAGAAAAGCATGAAATCTGGGCTTCTGTTTCTCACATTTAATAATCGTTTCCTTGCTCATTTCAAAGAAGTTTACAAATGGAGGGTAAGTTTTTACCAAATCTTTGGACTAGAAACAGAAAAGGAAAAACAGTTGGTTATGAATGTCACCTCAGACAATGATCTTTGTGACACAATCAACAATCACAATTAAATTTATATTAAAAAAAAAGTTTGAGGCTTCCTCACAATTTGTAACTACAAAACTTTCGTTTACAAAGAAACTGCTGCTAAACACAATGACACAGGCCTCGGCGCTGAACAGACTGCCAAGACTGCCAGGAATAGAGTACACTGGCCTACCAAACTCCAGGACGCCCTCAGCACTAGGGCAGGAGTTCATCTCAAAATCTTTCTCATTGCTATTCAAATGGCATCAACGGGTGCCCACAGCCTATGACATAAGACAGCATGTGCACTCATGCACACGTGTATGACATAAGACAGCATGTGCACTCATGCACATGTGTATGACATAAGACAGCATGTGCACTCATGCACACGTGTATGACATAAGACAGCATGTGCACTCATGCACACGTGTATGACATAAAACAGCATGTGCACTCATGCACACGTGTATGACATAAGACAGCATGTGCACTCATGCACACGTGTATGACATAAGACAGCATGTGCACTCATGCACACGTGTATGACATAAAACAGCATGTGCACTCATGCACACGTACACCTGCACACACAACACACATTAAAACAGGACAAATTTTTTTGAGTCTCAGTTGATACAGTGTTTGCCTAGTATACACAAAACCTGGGGTTTCCTCCCAGCACCATATAATCTAGGCATGACACATATATAAGGACTTGGCATTCAAAACCAGTTTTCAGAATAGAAATCAAATTTAGACTACAGAGTCTAAAATTAATAGATTTATTGTTTGTTGAAGAATCCAAATCACTAGTAAATACCAATCCTATTACCCAAAACTTGCAATTTAAAAAAATTTTTTTTTAATCTGAAGAGATAGCTGTACAGAGAATTTGCTACTTTTGCAGCAGGTGTAAATCTAGTACCCAGTGCCCACAGGAGGCAGGGAGTGTTCATTACACCCTGTAACTCCGATCCCAGGGAATCTAGTGCACCTTCTGGCCTCTGCAAGAACCCGCCTGCACTGATGTGCACATGCCCAGACTTTCACAGAAATACCATTAAAATCAAAACATACAATCTTTACAAACAAAGCATTAAGTCCTTGGCTAGGGCTGTAGAGATGGCTCAGTGGTTAAGGTCCTGAGGTCCTGAGTTCAATTCCCAGCAACCACATGGCGGGTCACAACCATCTGTAATGGGATCTGATGTCCTCTTCTGTCATGCAGGCACACATGCAAAAATAACTCATATGCATAAACTACATAGATAAATTTTAAAAATGTCTTGGCTAATTAAACATGTTACTAGTCATCAAATAAATCAAATTTCTATGTTTACAGTCCTCAAACAACCTGAACAATCATGTAAAAAATCAGGGCGAGGCCTCAGAAAACGAAAGCACTGTTGCAGAAAGAACATCATGAATGCAAATGCAGAACCTCAGCCTAAGGGATTCAAACAAAAGCAGTTTGTAGTCCCAGGACCTCAGAAAAATCAAAGTATTCTCTCTCTCTCTCTCTCTCTCTCTCTCTCTCTCTCTCTCTCTCTCTGTATGTGTGTGTGTGTGTGTGTGTGTGTGTGTGTGTGTGTGTGTGTTTTGTTTTTGTTTTGATACAGGGTCTCACTTTTAAATTCAGGCTAACCTCAGACTCTTAGTAATTCTCCTGCCTCGGCCTCCAAGTGCTAGTATTAGAGATGTAAGCCACACAACCTAGCACAAAATGATTTACTTACTAAATGTAAGCTACATGGATTTTGTAGGCCTTTTGTTGGGACAGGATTTAAAGGCTTCTGACTTACATTTTCTTGCCTCAATTTCCTAAGTGTTAGAAGGAGGGGTGTATCTATATCCTACCTTTTGTTTTTGTTTAATGTTTGTTAAAGGATTTTATAGTTCTAGAGACTGAATCCAGGCTCCATGCACTGTGGGCAAACACTAACACTGAACTATCCTGACCTCTAGCCTTAAATGAAAACATGAAATAAAAAGGTTTCTTTTTTCAAATGTGTAATAAACACTCAACAAGTACTCTTGCCTGAGTCTGATATGTGGCCCTTATCCTAACTAAGAAAGCAAATTCACAAGTTCGACAGAGGAAGACAAGATAAAAAATATATTTATGTGTGTATATATGTGTATCTATACAAGTTTTTAAATTACAATATTTATACATGAGATTATATGTATATCCCCATATCCATTTGGGATAGCAAAAAACTTTCCACAAAGGCCATTCTCCAACTGTGTTCTAAAGATGATCTTGTGTTCAGCTAGGCATTTTAAAATCATGTTTCCAAAGTCGTGAACAATCCT
The DNA here is from genome assembly GCF_963924665.1 of Micromys minutus. Classification (NCBI taxonomy): domain Eukaryota; kingdom Metazoa; phylum Chordata; class Mammalia; order Rodentia; family Muridae; genus Micromys; species Micromys minutus. Next base: position 27,098,459 of record NC_137984.1, read on the forward strand.
AGCACATTTTATAACCATGGGAAATGGCATTTTCCCATTGCTTTCCCTGCCCGTCCTTAATGAGACACCACTTAAATGTGAACTCTAAACAAACACTTACATATTTAAGAAAGATGTCACCAATGCTTCTGCTCTCGTCCCAGTTAGCAATAAGGTCTTCAAGATCATCCTGAAAAGGGGAAGAAAAAAGAAAAATCAAACATTTGAACCCAACAGTTCCTTACACAGCTAACAACATTCATGAGATCTGCTGGGGGGAAAAAAATCACATTATGAAGTACCATAATATAATGTGCAAACTTTTTATCACAACAAAGAATTAAATTCTTGTCTACAAAGACAACAACCTTTGAATTAAGAAAATATCGGGCTGGAGAGATGGCTCAGTGGTTAAGAGCACTGACTGCTCTTCCAGAGGTCCTGAGTTCAAATCCCAGCAACCACATGGTGGCTCACAACCATCTGTAATGAGATCCGATGCCCACTTCTGGTGTGTCTGAAAACAGCAACAGTGTACTTATATATAATGAATAAATAAATCTTTAAAAAAAAAAAAAGAAAGAAAATATAAATAGCACTGTCAGACAGACCAGACAGACCAATCCGAATTCCCCAATGACTGATAGATCAATGTTTTGTCTTACTAGCTATAAAAGTTGATTGACCTTATTAATTATGAAAAAGCTATTTTTAATCCTGCTGCTGTAGCAACTAATTTAACACAAGTCATTAAAAATTATAACCTGCAGCAGGGTCAAGCAAATTTTACTAAAAGGGACAGATGGTAAATATTCCAAGGCCATATGTGTTCTGTCATTAGCATTCAAGTCTGCAGAACAGAAGCAACAATACAAAGTATCAAATGGAGAGTGGAGAGACTGGACCCCTGAGTCCTAAATGGGATGCCTTTACCAAACCTCTCCCCTCAGGGCTCAGAGATCTATGCAGAGAAGGGAGAAATATTGTTACGAGCCATCTTAAAAGAAGCCAAAAGAAAAAAAAAAAAGCAGCATCTTCCAGACACAATAGAACTGAGCACATATAAGCTCAGAGACTGTGGCATCATACACAGTACCTACATACGTCTAAGCCAGACAGAACCCTGAGCACTAAGGGGAAAGAGACTTAAGTAAGTCCTACCCTAACAAAGAGATTATTAGGAACTGATACCTCCTGGGAAACAATTGGTTTTCTGCAATGGAGTGTCACTGGGTTTAGCAACCACCCTCCAGGGCAGGCTCCACACCAGAAGTTGGTCAACTCAAACTGAGATCTATGGGTCCCCCCCCACCCCCCTGGGCTCTTTTGTCTTGTTTTGGTATATCTATTGTCTTAATTTTTTTTTCTGGTCTTTTTTCATTGGCTTGTTATGTTTTTCTTCTTTTAAAAATGACAAGGGACATGAACTTGGTAGGAGCATGTAGGCAATGTTCATACACATACAATGTCAAAATTTTTTTTAGTGAAGACATTTACCATATTTAAGCCTAGAGTAGAGCAGTGTCTTAAACCCACCTAAGCAAGGAGGACTGCCATGAGCAAAAAGCCAGACACATTGTGAGATGCAAGTTCTACATACAATACTGATTGGCTCAGCTAGGTTAAAATATCTGAAATGCTACAATGAACATACACAACCCCCAAAGAGAATGTTATTGACCTTTAATACAAATTTACCTTTATCTTCATATGTACATCAAAGATATCTGGAATGCTCCCAAAAATAGTCTTGATCTCCTCGGGTGCAAGAATAGGTCCACCACGTTGTCCTTCTTCTTCTAAGGGTACCTGAAATAGCTAAATGGGGGAATCTAGACTAAGCAAACTGTGCGGAAAAAGAATAGCTACGATAGACAGTGATGTCAAGGAAAGTAGCTTCCTAAGTCTGACAGTCTTTTCCCATAACATTTTCTTTTTCATTCATTATATTGATATACTTTGTGCATACGCACATACAAGGTTGGGGGTTGGGGTACACAAGGTGGGTAAGAGCACTGGCTGCTCTTCCAAGGGAATCAAATTCGGGTCCCAGCTCCCATGTGGCAGTTTACATCCTTCTGGAACTCCAGTCCCAGGGAATCCCATGAACTCTTCTTTCCACAGGCACTGTGGCAAAAACATTCAATACACATAAAATAAAAATGAATCATTTTTTAAAAAAGAAACCAAATAAAGTATTAGAATTGGTAGAACGGGGGGGGGGGGCCTGTTTGTTTTCTGTTTTTATTGATTTGCACGGAAGAAAACAATAAGCTTTCCAGATACATAATAAAATTCTAATTGTTTTAGAAATGGTGGCATAGAAACTCAGTAGCCAAGAAACTAGACTTCTGGATCTCATATGAGGAGACCTTTCCTCTGTCCACTTATTGCTACAGTCATCATCACCATCCTTTTTATTGTTAATTATTATTATTGTACAAGACTGTATATGAAAGAGATGGGAGAGAGAGGAAGGAGGAGGGAAAACATGAGTCAAGCATGCAAAAATGCACAGATGGAGGTCAGAGAACAACTTTCAGAAGTCTATGTTTTTCCTTCTATCATGGGGGGCTGGGATCAACCTTAGTCATTATGGGTGTCTGAGGTAAGTGCTTTTTCCCCACACAGAGTGAGCTCACTGGTCCTGCTCTACCAATCAGAAAAGAGGGAAAGAAAAAAAATCTCATAGTAAATAAGTAGGTCGAGCAAGGTCACGAGATAAAAGGCAGCACGCACATAAACACAAAAGGCAAGCACATCTTACTCACATGACCCAGAAATACGCTTAACACAAGACTTGGGCTTTGGTGACGGTGCACACCTATAAATTAACTCAAAACAATCCATACGTGGGGAAAGTAAAGTCTAAGTGTATGAATTTCTACAAGAATTCTTTGTGACACTTCTCTGTGAATGTTTCAGCAAGGTCAGGGAGAAGCTGAAGAATCAAATTTTGGAGCTCAGACAGCCTAGATAGCCAAGCTGTCAGAAAGAGGAAAACAGGGAAGAGAAAGGAGGGAAGGGAGCAAAGTTATAGACACAAGCTAGTTAGATGACTCTGAAGGAACTCAGGCCTCAGGGGTGCACACCAGGATTCCACTTATGAGATGCCCCAAGAAGGACAACCAGGGAGATGTAACAGTTCTGATTCCAGAGAGCAATCACACAAATCCCCCCAGAAACAAGTAAATATTTAAAGTTACAAGTCAAGTGACAATAAGAAAATCAATTGTTCAGTCACGCACCGTGACAACACCACAGAAGACAGAAGCAAGTGAGTCTAAGTTACCAGAGCTTTTGGATGGCTGAGCAGATAGAGGCTCACCACCAAACCTGACAACTCCCATCTACAAAATCCACAGAACCCTTCAGGAAAGCTCTCTTCTGACCTGTGTTTGTCCACCTGCAGACAGGGCAATCCCACTGCCACAGCCTCCAGAGGGCTGGCCTGCTCCCAAGTCACCATGCCCAGATAACTGAAACTTTCATTACAAACGTGAAAGTGTCCCGTTGGAGGCACATTTCATGCCATTTTGCTTACATAAACTCAGCGAAGGTTCTAAAGGACTGTGTCCTGTATTGATGACAGTTCTTTCTTTCCCTTCCTCCGAGCCATGATGTTAATCATGGGTTGGATGCAGTGCTGCGTGTGCTGGACTATAGTGAGCTAATCTCAGCCCAAGAACACTCTCTTTAGGGTAGCTTTCTGTTTCTTTTTTTGGAATCAGTTTCAAAATCACTTAATTTTAATTTATCCACATAGATCAAACAAATACCCAAAACTTGCTTCTCTCTTTAGAAGGCTCTTATTACGGTAGATCAGCCTGGCCTAGAATTTGTGTTCCTCCTACCCTAGCCTACCAAGTATTGGGGTTTCAAATACGTACTACTATGCCCAGCTGCGGTTTTCTTTAAGTATTTTTATTTGTTTTTAGTAGATAGAGTTTGCCCTGATTATAAATATTGGGGGCAAGGTGTGAGTCTGTGTTTTAGAAAGAATAAACTGTTCAGCAACCTATTAAGTTGTATTAATAGTATGAACACTAAAATCTGTTCCTCATGTATTTTGCACATGCCCTTGCCTGTCCCTGTAATGGTCACATGTGTATGGCATGTGAATATGTGTGCACAAGTGTGCGTGAGTGTCGGAGCCTAAGGTTGATGTTGAGAATCACTCTCCATGACTCTTCCACCCTAGGCATTGAAACGAAGCAGGTCCTCTTGGTTTAACTCAGGGCTAGCCAATGTGGCTAATCTTACTAGTGACATTGCTCTGGGGATCCACAGTAACTTCGAAGATCACCCTGCATTACGGGGCTCTGGGATCAAGTTTCAGGCCCCGTGCTGCACAACAAACACTTTACCCTCTGAGCATTAGTCCCAGCCTTTCTTGTCCTTTACATTTTATTTTTCTATTTGTATGTACAAAACTGTGTCTCAAAAGTAGTTTTCATAAATGTCATTAAAAACTAGGACTAAGGGTGTAATTCAGTTGATAGTGTTTGCCTAACAGGCAGAGCCTGCAGGAAGCCCTGTGTTCATCCCCAGCACCACACAATCCTGGCAGAGTGGTGCACACCTACAGACCTGGCACTTAAGAGGCAGAAGGAGGATCATGAAAAGCATGAACACATCACTGATACCATATTGTACAGCTTCTCAGTATAGACGACCTTTAGTCACAATTCCTCTAGAACACAAACTTCAGAAAATCCTATCACTTCTAAACAAAGAAGTATCTAAACAATGTGGAAGCTGTAAACATCCAGACGTCAGTGTTGCCAACCCAGTTTTAGGGGGAGGAGTGTGTGACACACACCTCTTACAAGGACCTTTAGGCACAAGTGCCTGGTAGTAATTAACAAGACATCGTCAGAGCCACAGGTTACACAAAGTGTTACAGGAGAAGCCATTCTAGACCAAGTGCATGGCAGATTCTGACTGCGCTACTCTTACTAAAAAACAGTTAAGACAGTTTAATTAACTCAAAAAAACCTTAACACAATCCTACTAGGTTTGGTCTTCTCAGTCGTCCTGCTGTGGGGGTGGGACACACACCTATTACTGAAGTACTCAGGAGGCAGAGGAAGAGCTGAGGCCAGTCAACACTATGTGTGGAGTACCAGCCCAGCCAGAAATACACATCAAGATTTACCTCAACCCCATATCCACCACCACCACCCAAAAGAAAACCCAATGTCCTTTGAAAGAACAAAACAGAAAGTGAGAGGAAGGAAGACAAGAGAGAGTTTTAAACAACGGAAATCAGTCTACAACCACACTCATACTCACTTGAATGATTGTGGCCAGTATAGTGACATAGTTGCTCTCAGTCTGGTAGAGCTCTTTCGCCACCTGCCACCTAGCTGACTGCTTTGGAGGGACTGGAGTCGAACTTCTAGAGGACTTAGCACAAGACTTCGGCGTTTCTGGAGAAGAAGAAAGGATCCATTGGGAAGCAGATCTAAACATTATACAGACATTATAAAGCACTGCCACAGACATTTCTGTTAAAGTAAAGCTTCCTCATGGGATGAGGCCAGAAAGATGCAATGACCAAAAAGGCCATTAATTCAGAGGTGAGACGTGAGTCAATGGAGACTGCTCACCTGGCACTGAGGTTCAAGATTCAACCCAAATACCAACTAAAAAGCTAACAGAATGTCTGGAGAGATGGCTCAGTGGTTAAGAGCACTGGTTGCTCTTCTAGGGGTCCTGAGTTCAATTCTCAGCAACCACATGTTGGCTCACAACCATCTGTAATGAGATCTGATGCCCTCTTCTGGTGTGTCTGAAGACAGCTACAATGTACTTGTATATAATAAATAAATCTTTAAAAAAAAAAAAAGCTGACAGACATTTTTTTACTAGTAAATGGCCTATGCTCTTTAGATTTACCAAGGTCTTACACTGAAGGAAATCCCCTCAAAGAGAAGAAACTAAATGGTGAAAATAGGCGCCCTACATTGGATCCTAAACTAAAATACAAGAGTTTCTTCTTGTTGTTCAGGGGAGAGGAGGGTTAGAAATCAGGACATAATTAAGACCACTAGAGAAATCTAAAATAACTACCCTGTTCTCAAGTTCAGTGGCCTGTAAGACAGATACCACATTTTATAAACATACAAAAGTATACAGTAAACAATCACTCAACAAAAGTATTACTGTACACAGCTGATTTTTTGATTTTTTTTTTTTAAACAGGATTTTTCTTTTCTGGGTTTCTGTTGTTTTGGTTTTGTTTCTGTTTTGAGGCTAAGTCTCACACTGGCCAGACTATCTCAAACTCATCTTCTGGGTTCCACCTACTGAGTCCTGGAATCACAGGGGTGTATCACCTTTCCCAGCTACACTCAGCTGTTGTCTTGAAGTATCTTGTTTCCTCAACTGGAGCAAGGATATTAAGAGAAAAGATCTTTCGAGTTCATTCACCGTGGCAGGGATTTATTCTATTAGTCATTCCAGTACACTCTGTCTTAAAGATTAATTCCATGAGACATGAATGGGCTACCTCCATAGTGAATGCTGGACTCGGGAGTGTTGGAGATATCCAGAAGTGATCCAATAGAAAGGGAATGCTCTGCTGAGGGCCGTTTTCGAGGAGGGAAAGGAGAGAGATCAGTCTCCCTGGAGAGCTGAGCCAGGGTTTCTTTTAATCTCCGTCTTTTGCGGTTGCTGTTTGGAGTGCTTAGAGAAAGCAGAGACACTGATTTCTTAAGCTCAGGAGTATTAGCCTGAAGTCAAAAGCACAAAAGTGTTTAATGTTACTATGATTGTTCTAACAAACACAAACATGAAAAATACATCTCAAATGACAAAACCCCAAAATTTTTACACCAATTCGTATAGTCTTCTAGGTAATTCAGAAGCTTCATTTAAAAAAAGAAATGTGGTTCAGACGCTACTCTGTAACCACCTAACCCCATTTTGTTCATAGTACCTTCTCCACTGAATAACCATCGTTCAACTTGTGTTTTATAAGCTACTCTTTCTCAAACATGGACAAAGAAAGGATGAGCCACACTTCTTTTCCATGTGTCTCAAGAATATAGTAGTGAGGGAACTGAAGAGTTCAATATTTCCTGAAAAATATCCCAAATTCAAACAAGAGTTTGAAGTACTCTGTCACTGCATCTAAAGCACATTTTAGTGCTAAAGAACTTGGCATCAGGCTGGAGAGATGGCTCAGTGGTTAAGAGCACTGACTGCTCTTCCAGAGGTCCTGAGTTCAATTCTCAGCAACCGCATGGTGACTCACAACCATCTGTAATGGAATCTGATGCCCTCTTCTGGTGTGTCTGAAGACAGCAACAGTGTACTCACATAAAATAAATAAATAAATCTTTATTAAAAAAAAGAACTTGACATCAAGAATACAAACATGTGTATACATATATCTATGTATGTATGTATGTATACTTTAAATATTTAACACCTAGATTATACTAATTATACCATGCTTTTTAAATGTTCTGGATATAATAGTATCAATTCTGCACTAATTCACAGAACTAAGAGCAAAAACACACCTTTTCATACAAATACATAGTTTCTCCAGCACGAGCATCCATCTGAATGCTTCCCCAAAACCACTAAAAGAGAGGAAAATATTTTAATTAAGATTTTAAATTGACCTTAGAAGAGAAGCTATAGAATTGTTAAAGCTAACTAGTTTCATTCTGGAGTTACTTGCCTCTTGCTTGACCACAAAAAGTTTCTTTGAAGGTTCGAATGGAAGTTCCTTGACTGTATTCTCTTCAACAATAAGGTGAGTGCACCTTTCATCCCCAACTGGCAAATAGCTACCTCCTAAAGAGAACAGAAACACAGATCAGCCAAATAACAGTTCTCCAAATCTCCATCTCTAAAGTAGCTTTTATTATGAAGTGGTTATTTATATGAAATCGGTTATTTCTAACAAAGACTTAAAGAGTTTGTTTTGCTTGGTTCAGGGTACAGTCCACTGATGACAGGTAAGCCATGACAGGAGAAGCAGAGAAATACATGCAGGCATTCAGCTCACTTTTGCCTTTGTGTGCAGAGTGGTACCACTCACATTAGGGTGGGTCTTCTCCCTCCATTACCCCTGTCTAGACACTCCCTCTCTGGACAATACCAACCACCACATACATCATGTTACCTGACCTTGCATTTCAGTCATTTCTTCCATGCTGTGCTTCTCTTCATCTGAAAATCCCAGGAAACTTAAAATGCAATCTTGGAATGGAGGAACTTTAAATTCATTTCTAAACTCATCAGCTGCTGCACAGAAACACCTAAAAACAAAACGTTCACTTCTAAAACCAGCTTAAATTCCATCAGCTAGGCAAATTAGTTTGTGAAATCTCAGTAATTCAAGGTCTAAAAACAATAAATGTATTTATTAAAAATATTTTGCAGATTCATGATATAGCCAAAGAAGGAGGTTCTAATCCAGGTGGTCTTTTTTTTTTTTTTAAAGAATTATTTGAGTACACTGTAGCTGTCTTCAGACACAACAGAAGAAGGCATCATCAGATTCATTACAGATAGTTGTGAGCTACCATGTGGTTGCTGGGATTTGAATTCAGGACCTCTGGAAGACCAGTTAGTGCTCTTAACCACTGAGCCATCTCTCCAGCTGGATCTAGGTGGTTTTAATTGGTGACATAATGTGCAGCTTTGGAGAAGCTTGTCATCAGAATGCTGAACTGGCCTGCTTAGATTCCTGATTTCAGGGACTTTCAGTCAAATCCAGTCCAGACAGACATCAGAGGTCACAACAATTGTAGTGTGGCCTTTTTAAGGCCATCCAACTCCCCCCCGCCCCACCCCCCACAAGGATATCTCAACACCCATATTACAGCTTGAAGAACCCAATAAAGATTCGTCACCCCAATTCCCTAGACTTAGGGTAGGCTGAAGGTGTTTGTTCTAAGGTTTTTTTTTTTTAAAGTAAGGAACTTCGAAATGGTCATAATTTAACAGGAAGGAATTAGCTAGATTAATTTGTACGGCCATAATCTCATTTGGTAACTAAGCTAAAGTCATATCTTACATTGGTAGAAATTTTTGTAATTGATACTAAGTTGAAGTTATAATAATGCTTTGTGTAGATACATAATCTCCAAAGGCGTCAGAAGTCCACAGAATGACGTTTATGGACAATTCCTTTTTAAAGATCATTTGACTAGAGACCTGTCTGCTCCTGACAGCACTCCTTCTTAGGTTCTAAGAAAATGAGCATCAATGGGGTTGCTCTGATTGTGGCAAGACATCAACTAGGCAAGAACTGCCTCAATTCATCTACACACAATACTGTCCAGAAAGAGACACATTATGCAGAATAGTCAACTGATAACCTGTGCTGAGCCAAAATTATCAGCCCATCAAAAGTCTGCATTACAAAGGTCTGTCAGATGATCCTGGGCCAGAAGGCCAAAGACTGATGCTCCACCATTTCGAGGAATGATCACTGTCCAGGTGATCAGTGGTCTCTATAAATTGGCTAAGTTTTGGAAGCTGTGTTTTCATGCTTCTCATAATTTCAGGTAATAGTCATTCTCAGATTTCTGACAGAGCTGAAGATTATTTTAGTCTCATAGTCTACCCAAGCTAATTAACTTTGAGAAAGCATTTAGATTATTTTCAAATGGTAATAGTGTACACTGCTTACATTTGAGGGAAAAGCTTTTTTTTTTTTAATTAAACAAAAAGGGTGAAGTGTAGATTGATGTCTATAAGCAGGTGAGAGCTGGCACTAGTAAGGTCAAGATCATACTTGATTAGATGGTAGAAAGTGGGGTGGGGACAACGTTTTGGTAAGGCTGGAGAGAAGAGAAGAGGAGGTTCTAGAACCAGGTACTTTTAATTGGCAATAGGTAGATTTGATTATTTCTAAGGGTTTCTATGGGTCAATTTGTTTTATCCGGTAGAAGGTTTACATCTTTCTCAAATGGTTATTGTGTAGAAGTATTATAAATTGAGAATTTAACATAAATCTGATTTTTAAACAAAAAGAAGAAAATATTTTACATAAAGTCCTAAAGAGTTGGTTTTGGTTTTGTCTGCTTTGTTTTGTTTAATAAAAGAGGAGGTTGGCCTGGAAAGATGGCTCAGTGGTTAAGAGCACTAACTGCTCTTCCAGAGGTCCTGAGTTCAATTCCCAGCAACCACATGGTGGCTCACAACCATCTGTAATGAGATCTGATGCCCTCTTCTAGTGTGTCTGAAGACAGCTACAGTGTACTTACATATAATAAATGAATAAATATTTAAAAAATAAAATAAAAGAGGAGACTGTCTGGATGCTGCTTAGTAGAAAATGAAATTAGCATGTATAGGTCTTGTATCTGACAAAATAATCAGACAAGCTTCACATTATTCAAATCCTGGCTAGGCTTTTGAATCCAGTCTCCTGAAATTTTATATAACGTTGATGTACCATAGCAGACAATGTGCAACTGGGAGGTTAGCAAAAACAAATAATAATAAGAAGAAACTTTAATTAATACAACTTAATTAATTAATACAACTTAAATGTATCTAAGCATAAAGTACAAAACACACACACACACACACACACACACACAAGTGTCTTTTTAAAAAGGAAAATAACATGGTGAATTCACACAATAAACTATGGACTCCTGAGCACTTACTGTTCATTGCGTCTTTCCCATGCTTTATAAATCCATTCTGGCCTCATAATTGGAGTACCCAGGCTCACAGCAACCTAAAAATATTAGCACAAATTACAATGGGTTTTCAAGGAAGTGCTTTAAAGAATTAATGTATAAAATCATTAGCGAACTTTACATCATATTTTGTTAAAGTTATGGTGACTTTAAATAAGTTCCATGGTATATGAATTCTTTTATTCTATTTTCTATCATTATAGCTCTTTCTCCTTTTGTTCTGTTCACACCTTAGAAGCACTGGATAAAACAGGACTACAAAAGAAAACATGGAATGACTGTGGGGTGGTGGACTGTGCCAGGGAGCTTGGTATGGTTGAGTGGATTGGAAGCCCCAGAGTCCCTGAGAGGGAACACGAGAGAAAGGTAGGAGCTTCACCTGCTTCTGATCAGGCCCTGTCACATGACCACACTCACTACATAGAAACATGACAGTTTTTTATGCGAACAAGGTATCTAGATAGACCCTGAGAATTTAGCCAATAAGCTTCCCTTCCTGGACATCCCTTCCTGCAAAAGGTATTTAATCTCCAGTCCATCCGGAGGAAGTGGTATTCCACTTTCCAAGATGAACAATCAACAAACAGTTTGGAACCAAGGACTGTCTCTCTCACCAAGAATCACTGTAGGGAACATGGGGAAAGCCTTTGTCTACCGACCCTCACCACTTAAGTATCCACAGAAGGCCCCTCTGTGCTCCAAGGCTCACCACCACTAAGCTAAACCTGAGTTCCCCATCCCCACAGCCCCGGCCTCTGAAGCTCCTCCTCCACTTCCAGAAGCATCTGGATGTCCAGGAGTCTAAGAAACCCTGGCCCCAGACTCACTGCAGGACTGTGAACCCCTGACCCCCAGTTCCCGACTCCTCTGCACGGTTCCCAGCAGCAATTGGACATTCAGGAGTCAGGGAACAGCAGCTTTGGCCTCCCACAGCGTAGGCTGTGTTTTCCCACCCAGAGTGGTCTATTGGTGATTCCAGAGCAAAACACAGTACCACAACAACATCACTAAACTCATGGAATATGAATGTTTTTAGGGACGGTCTAGAGTGAAGAGACCAATCATTCTCTAAGAGTAGTTCTCATCCTGGAGAGGAGGAGGGGCAGAAGCACAGCCCTGGCAATGTAGCCAGCACCAGAGCCTCTGACCTTAGTAACATTCAGGCAAATATGAAGACACTATGTGTGATCTTGTAGTTATCAGAATAATCTTGCTGTGTCAATGTAGAATGAAGCTTTTTGTTATGATATTCCAATCTTAAAACAAGGGTAATATATATTACTTAGGTTTTATCAGTGGCACAGTCATTACTTATAGAGTGCTTATAGAATGGACAATGAAAAGTTTTCCACATACACCAACTGGCCTGCAAATGAATGACCTTTACCAGCACAAGCATTTAAACCTAGAAGGTTTTGATACTGTTTGTATCCATACATTTGGGGTGGAGGTAAACTGTCTTAACACTGGACTGTTTGACACTTAATATACAACTAAAGACAAATAAGATTTCTCTTAACAAGTTACTTATCCTTACATTTATTTGAGGCATGAGGAGTAGCCCTCAAGACCTGAAACAGAAGGTTTACTAGAAGGATTTTAACAATGATTGCACAGCACAGTGGATGAAGATCACGGCAATGAACTGGGAACTCAGAAGGACTGAACACAGCGTTTACCTGTACTTTACCACAGCAATCCCATCTCACAAGCACCCTCACAATCACACCAACCTCAACACCTACCTTCAGTCTCACTCAAGGTTGTTTTGAGATGGGCATAACAAGGGCTAACCTCGGACATATGTAGACAAGGACAATAGTCACTGATTCTCCTGTCCTGCTTTCTACTTGCTGGGCTCACACTCGAGCACCGTGCACGATGACAGGTGCACAGTCCTGGGGACTGAACAAGTCCTCTATGTGTGCCAAGCAAGCACTCTGCAGCTAAGCTATGTCACGATCCCTTTACTGACATTCCAGCCGCCATCTGATCCTCACAAGTGGTAGAACCAACAGAAGAGTGACGTCATTAAACCCAAGCCAGGCACGGCAGATCATGCCTATGAAGGAGCTCAGCAGAAACAGAACACTAATGAGCTCAAGGCCAGCCTGGCCGACACAATCATTTCTACATTATCCTGGACTAGGGTGTAAAACCATCTCCAAATAAACATCACAAAATTAGTAAGCTTACGTACCCTAAATTTTTCTCCTTGTGTACAATTGGCCACCAGATGTGTCACCTTGGAATTACATTCCTTCCGAATAACTCCACCCATATGATGAACCAATGTCACCAATTTGACCTCAAAAGAGAAATTAAACAAAATTGATTTTAATTAATTTGAACACCTGTACCGATAACTCATTTAACATAACTACTTTACAAAACTTAAAAAAAAACTTTTAAAAGAGTAGCTATTATTGCTACAGGTAAATCTATAAACAATACACAGTATTGAGTTAGTAGACAACCAACTCTAATACTGCCTAAACACACGAACTTATTATGTTCACTTATTCACCTTTTTTTTACAATATTGGGAACTGAAGCCAAGGTCATACACCCACAAATATATCAAGATTTTTTACAGTTTCTCTTTCTTTATGTGTCTGTGAGTATGCACACATGTAAGTAGGGACCCACTGAGGCCAGAAGCAGGTGTCCCCCAAAGCTGGCATTACAGGCAGCTATGAGACGTTTGCTGGGAAACAAACTTTTGCCCACTAAGGAGCAGCAAGTGCTCTCAACCACTGATTCACCTCTCTAACAAGAGAATAAAACAGTTCACATAGTAATGGAACTTTCTATTAACTCACAGGCCAACTACTACTTACAAAACAGTCTTTTTTCAACTTAGAAATTTCTTTAAAATTTAGAATCTGATACTCATAGCACTTTTACTTCAAGACCTTTTAAATGAAATCATGGCACCAAAGAGAAGTAAGTAAATAAGTGCAGTTTAATTCTGTATTAGCGGGACAGTGTCTTCACAGTCGCCTTATACTTACGAGCTCCTCCTTCTTCCTAAACCCAGTGAAGCAGAGTACCAGGCTCAGCATGCTCGTACAATACAGCGGCCGGCAGGAATATGGCAAGGGCTAGAGGAACAATTTCAAACTCATGAGCCTCCTTTTCAGTTAGGATTAGAAAACATTTCCTGAACCTTAAAGGTTTCCCAATTAACTTTTCAATACTCAAGTCACACACACACACACACACACACACACACACACGCACGCACGCACGCACGCACGCAAAATGTTTTTAAAAAATTTTTCCTAATTAAAATCTTGTGATAACGGATATGGTACCAGTTTTAAGTGGAAGAAAGGCTTATGTGTACATCCTCTTGGAAGCCAATCTCATGGCATGAGCCCTGTCACTCAGTAACAATGAATTATTCTTACCCTAAGTGCTGCGCACACCCAACAGTTAATAGCACTTTCTAGTTATAAATGTTCAAAGACTGCATTAATAAAAATGTCTTCTTGAGATAACAAAGGTGCATTTCTTACCTCTCCCCTTTGTGCACAGTTGAGTATAACTGGTGGTCCAACAATCCTACAGTCAGCCTTGTATAAGTCATTGAAGACAGAAGTCCGGAAGTCAGTAACTACAAATATATTCTCAAACTCTGGGGAATCCAAACTTCCAAGTTCTTCCATTGAGTCCATCTTTACACAGGGCACTTTCATTTCCTGGATTTTTTTCATAGTTATTACAATTAAAGTAATTCATAGATAATATAAAATAGTACATGACTCCCTAAAACTGACTCCTGTACTTTTACTTTAACTGTTAAGGTCTACAATTACCAACATAACACATAACAGTGTAGAACCATACGCCTCTACTTTATATGTCACATATCCCCCTAAACACTAAGACGGAACTGTAAAGAATAAACACAGGCTCTATGACTCTGTGGTCTATAAGCCACATAGCACACGGAGTAAGTTCCAGGTACTAGAACAGCAGGTAATTTCCTTTCTGGTGTTGTAGTTTTAGCTTTTGGTACTGATGGGGATTGAACCTAGAACTCAAAGCATGCCAGGCAAGCACTCTACCCATGAGCTATGTCACAGCCTTTATATTGTTTTATTTTGAGGCAAGGTTTTGACATTGCCCGGGCCAGCCTTAAACCCTCACCAATCTTTCTGGCCTCAGCCCACTGAGTAATAAAATTTCAGGCATGAGCCGCATTTAAAAAAAAAAATTATGTACATGTATTTTGATACATTATTATATATATATTATATATTATTATTATTCTGAACAAGAAAAATTATAATCTACCTACACAGGTATCTTAAAAATAAATAAACACTTACTAAAAGGTTAACATTCCCATTTCAATACATATGCTGTAAAGAGAGGTCATGAGCCAAGCTGGCTGCATTAGGACACATGTATGATACACAAAGGCAAGTATTTTATTAAAAGTATCTTCATGGGCTAGAGAGATGGCTCAGTGGTTAAGAGCACTGACTGCTCTTCCAGAGGTCCTGAGTTCAAATCCCAGCAACCACATGTTGGCTCACAACCATCTGTAATGAGATCTGATGCCCTCTTCTGGTGTGTCTGAAGACAGCTACAGTGTACTTATATATAATTTAAAAAAAAAAAAAAAAAAAAAAAAAAAAAGTATCTTCATTTGGAAAGAAAAAAATTGGGTGAGATGTGGTAGCGCATGCTTTAACTGAATTCGAAGCCTGCCTGGTCTATAAAGCAAGTCCAGGACAGCTAGGGCTACATAGACACCCTGCCTCAAAAAGAATTTTTAAAAAAAAAATTTTTAATTAAAAAAATAAAATACTGAAGCGCTTACATAATTCTTGTGTAAACAGAACAGAAAAAAGAACTCTGAATATATTAATATACTATTTAAGCTTTAATTTGAAAGACTGGCGTGATGGGCCAAATCATCTATCCCTGAAGTTCTTATGTTGAAAGCTAACTCAAACTTAACAGTATGCAGCTAAGGTCATCCCAGCGGCAACTGGAGTGAACTGAGATGTGCAGGTGGCCTTCATCCAGTCTGACTCAGGCGCTCATAGGAAGTCTGAACACACAGGATAACCAGCAGAGACGTAGTGCACAGAAACAAGGCTGTGCAGGACGCAGCAAGAGAGCCATATGCAGACCAGACCAGGCACTGGTTTCAGACTTTAAGCTCTGTCCTTTACTCTATCAGTATTATTTATGCAGTCTGTAATACTTTGTCTGAACAGCCTTAGCAAACTAATGTAACTGAAGGCCAGAGCTTTAGCCCAGTAAAATGCTTGCCCAGTATACACGACGCCCTGGGTTCAATCTGACAATCACTTTATAATAAATAGTAATTATTATAAAGACAAACTAAAGAATGTATATACTACAAATGCTGAGGCAAAGTAACTGATAATCACTGCTAGTTGTTATATGCTGGAAAATAGCAAGGATTTAAACGAAACATAAAATTAATGAGGAAAAGTACTTAAACATGTAAGAAAATTATCAGATCTTTGTACCCATTACATTTTCTTAAATACTGA
This sequence comes from Micromys minutus, assembly GCF_963924665.1. Lineage (NCBI taxonomy): Eukaryota > Metazoa > Chordata > Mammalia > Rodentia > Muridae > Micromys > Micromys minutus. The sequence goes on from NC_137984.1 coordinate 27,114,657, forward strand.
AGTTCCTAAAATTTGATTTTCTAATAGATGCTATAATTTGGGGGTTCAGAAACAACTTCCAACATTTCTAATTCAGAGTGCGCAATACACCTCGTGCCTGATTCCAATCACCAGAGTGAAGTAATTCAATCGAGGGAAGTGAAGCATGCCACATGCAATGAAATGCTTGACCTACCATATTAATAATACTTTTTATTAATTTTTCATCCGATTTTCCAGGACAACTTTCTTTTATCTTTATAACAGGGACTTCCATTATCTTAACAGTCTGTAGAAAAGAGACTTAAGTGTAAGATTATGAAAGATAGGAAAGTATTTACAAAGATGGGTGAAGAATCTCTTCAGAAATGAACTACAAACCCAAACTCCTCCTTACCTTTACAGCATTTAGAAGCTCTTCTTGTTTCCCAGCTTCCTGGACCATTATCACTCTTGCTTCAACCTGAGGCATTTCTTCTATTAAGATGTAAAATGTTTCAATGTGGTTATAAGGTACCAACAGCACAATTAGTAGTTCTAGGCCCTCCTTCTAGCTAGAAAGGCTACATCTGAGAAGAGCAAAATATTCCCACAAGTTAAAATAACCTAATTCTGAATTTTCAACAAAAATACTTGACCACAGTATCACTTTTAAAAAGGATACGTACATTGTAGCAAAAGGCACACACCAAAGAAACAATTCCCACTAAAGAAGCCATTTAGGAAGCATGACCCTCCTCCTTAAAGTACATAAAACTTAAGAAAACATTAAAAAGCAAACCACAAGCAGCTTCTCACTTAAGCATGAATAAGCGCCAACCAACAATGTTACAGCAAGACAGCCTCAGTACAAAGCAATGTCAACACTAAGACACTCCCTTTTTCAAAGTGGGGGGAACATCTACCCAAACGATGGACAGAGAATGTAGACCTAGAGCCCTAACTACTCAATACAAAAAATCCAGTAGTGAGCACTGTATGACTTAATCAACAACTGTGTTTTTAAAGCAGACACTAGGCTTACCATCGACACTTGAAGTAGGCGCCATGCACAAGTTTTCCTTGGATGTTTCAGTAACTTTAGAATCAAAAACTGAAGAGTCTGCCAAGCTAGTTATCTCAGTAGGAGATGGTAACGCGCTGTCGTCGGCCATGGTTTGAACTGCTTTACGAAGCCTGCAACAGGGAAACGTGCCATGTGAATGCATGAGACAAGCATGGTCACTGAGCAACAAGCTTTCCAACAGTGGCTCAGCCTTCCTAACGCCGCAAACCTGTGATTCAGTTCCTCCCCGACTGGAAATGCACTCCACTGCTACTCGATAGGATAATTATGCTGTCGTTATGAATTATACTGTAAATATCTGAGATGTAGGATAAGTGATGACCAAAGGGGTCGACACCCACAGACTGACAACCACTGACTTAGATGCTGTACTTGTGAATCTAGAATTTGTAAACTGGGCCCGGGAGGTAGGGTAGCTAGATGGTCATGCCTGTAATCTCAGCACACAGGAGGTGGAGGTACAAAGGTCAGGAGTTGGAGGTCATCCCTGGAAACATGAATTCAAAGCAAATGTGGGGTACAAGAGAGCCTGTCTCAAAACCTCCACGAGCCTATGTTTTCTTGTCTATTAAACTGCTCAGGCATGATTTATAAAAATACAAAAAAAAAAAAAAAAAAAAAAAACACAGAAAACTCCCTGCACACAAAAGGTACAAATATTTTTCTCTTTCTTCTACACCTCTCTTCAACCCATTCTCCTACTAAACGTCTACACATCTCCCCACCAATAACCCCAGCTTTACTCTTCACCTCATCCACCCTGCCCAAACCTCCTGTCGGTCTCACATCAAGGTTCCAGGCAGTGTTCAAGGCTAAATGGCAGTTTGCTTTATAAGTGCGTGCATTTCATGGTGATCAGCTCTGCAGAGCACGCCAGCTTCAATCCTCACTCGACTCCACCTTTATGGATTCTCAGAATCTGTCATAGGTCACTGGATGGCTTACATATCATTGGCATTTTTATAGTAATTCCTAAACATTGCCAAGATTTGGCAAGATTAATAAAGATTTATAACAGTAGTTATAAATCTGGACTATGAAAGAAAGTTCTTTTAGACTTCTAGGACCTAAGAACTGAAAAGTTAGGCAAGCAAGGAAGAAAGTTTAAAGAATGGAGCTTGAGTTTGTCGGTCAGTGGTAAGTGCTTGCCTGTCATGCTGAAGGCCCTGGGTTTTATACCTAACTGGACTGGGGGTATCTTAAATATCAAGAAACATAACTAACAGTCTCATCATTACCTCAGAGCTTAATCTCACTTTATTCAAAAGTGTCTGATCCACTTTTCCCTAGTTCAGATTCAGTGAGTGCTCAGATCCTTAGTAGAGAAACAGTTTAAGCTTGTCTGCTCTGGAAAACCAGTAAAGTACAACTCCACGTCTGGGTGGTGGTTTCAAGTACACAAGTACAGCATATAGACTAACACAGCTGTAAAACTCAGACAGTAAGTCAGATACCTGCTTCCTGGCTCAGCTCTGCAGTAAGTTAAGTCTGTTTCCATATGGAGGAAGCAGAGGGCATACTGCGACCCAAGACCCAATCGGGGTGGTGAAAGAAACTCAATAGGCAGCATGAAAGGACAAATAACTGCTCATTTACACAACATTCACAACTCTTGTGGTCTTATCCTTGGCAGTCAGTCTAAAGGTCTCTAAGGAAGAGCTCCAGTAGTTGTCCTTATTCTGAAGCAATGACCAGTTTTATACAGCCTTTTCCTACTTCTAAAACCCATCTCTAGTATAAAATACAAAGTCTAAGACACGTAAAGAAATATCACAACATAATGACTTCTGCTAGATACCAATAAATCAGTGTGTCTTGTTCAGCCTCCATCAGAGAAGCTTGAATCAGGGAGACTGGGGAGGGGGGGGATGAGGAAAGGGGGCTATTTTCAATTTTAAAACAGTGCCCCTTCAAAAAAATTAACAGCCAGGTGTAGTGGCACATGCTTCTATTTTTTTAAAGATTTATTTATTTATTATATATAAGTACACTGTAGCTGTCTTCAGACACACCAGAAGAGGGCAGCAGATCTCATTACAGATAGTTGTGAGCCACCATGTGGTTGCTGGGAATTCAACTCAGGACCTCTGGAAGAGCAGTCAGTGCTCTTAACCACTGAGCCATCTCTCCGGCCCGGCACATGCTTTGAATCTCAGCGCCTAGGAGTCAGAAACAGGTGGAGCTGAGTTCTAGGCCAGTCCAGTCTATACAGTGAGACCCCAGGACAAGCAGAGCTATAGTGCATCCCTGCCCAAACAAATAAATATGCATAAATGCTTTCAATGGTAACAAATAAATATGTTTTCTTTTCAAAAGGAAAAGCCAAACATGGTATTAAACATCTAAGAAGACCTTAATGCAAGAGGATTACTGTGAATTTGAGGCCAGTCTGTGTTACAGAATAAGACAGTGGGTCAGGCATAGTGCACGCCTTTCCCCCAAAACTCAGAATAAGACCCTGTTTCAAAAAGGGGACTAGGGGATGGAGGGGCTACTGTTGCCACCTTTGAGACCCTTTCCCCTAGCTGGGCTTCCTCTTCTCCCCTCAAGATGCGTCTGTCTAGTCTTACTACAACTTGACTTGGCCAGCTGATATCCATGGGCGGCCTCGCTTGGAAGAGAAAGGAACAAATGGATGGGGCAGGGGACGGTGTGGGGGATGGGGCGGGAGTAGAGGAAGGAGGGGAAATTGTGGTTGAGATGTAAAGTTAATTAACTTTAAACGTTAAGTGAACAATTTTAAGCATGGGGCTGCTGAGAAGGGGCAAGGGAGAGAAGTGTGTGCTGCTCAGCTTTAAGGACTGGAGGGAAACTTGATTTGATGGGATCTCTCCCAAGGCAACCCTGGCTGGCCTGAACTCGTTCTGTAGTCCAGGCTGCTATGAAACCCATGGTCAGCACTCCTGAGAGTCGGGATTAAACGTTCACAAAGCCAAGGTAGGATCAGAGAGATTTTAATAAATCAAATGGGCCATTTGAGCTGGAGGAGTCACATGAAACCTCATCTCAAAAAAGCCAAAAGTAGGGCTGGAGAGGTGGCTCAGTGGTTGAGAGCACTGACTGCTCTTCTAGAGGTCCTGAGTTCAAATCCCAGCAACCACATGGTGGCTCACAACCATCTGTAATGAGATCTGATGCCCTCTCTGGTGTGTCTGAAGATAGCTACGGTGTACACTCATAGACATAAAATAAATAAATCCTTAATAAAAAAAAAAAGCCCAAACTAATAATTAATGAAATGGTTAGTAGAACACTGTGCTTGATCTAGACTGCAATTCCTGACTAAAAGTCTAGTAGAAAGGATTCTGAACGTTTCCAGCAAAAGGATAAATGCGTCCAGTGCTACATGCATGACCTTGAGCTAAGCATTACCTGGTATATAATATACTGTAGCACACTAGGGCTCACGGTCTAATTAGTGCTAAAGCCTGAAGAGGTTCTGAGTTCACTCAGATCCCCCCCTGCCCCTCCCCAAAAGGTCAAAATACAGCTTATGATTATGTGCATCTATGTACTTTATGTGCATCTATTGTACATATACAATGCACTTTAACAATACTTTTGGTTTACATGGCCCTCTTTAAAGTCACCACACAGCTGACTGATAATATAAGGTCTGGCCTAGTGGCATAGGCCTAAAATTCCGGCACCCGCAAAACAGGCAGAAATACACAACAAAACCCTTTCTCATACCCCAAAACACTGAACACATATATCATTCCCAAAAGTTTCAAAATGATACAGCCAAAGAGCTACTCGGTAAGCTAATAATGTATCTGGCATCCAACATCACTGCACACTGAAATGCACCTATCACTTTCTTCCTTTACACATATTCCACAGACTTTTCAAAATAAACACGATGGACTCATGTCGAGATGTGACTCAACTACATCGTGCATGAAGTCATCCTCGGGCACCTCAGAAAGCAGGCATGGGGGCAGAAAGTATACCTGTAATCCCAGCTCTCAGAAGAGAAAGTAGAGGCAGGCAGGTACAGTTACTTTCATGTCACCCTTGGCTCCACAATCCAAGCCTACGCTAAGGTAGCTGAGACCCTGTCGCACAACACATGGGTTCTTTTAAACAAATAGTCATTTAAGCTTTTTTTTTTAAATAAACTTTTTTTTCATAAAAATGTCATCCAGAGTCAAGAACCAAGCTACAATAGTGAACACTGTATTGATAATAATGTAATTAGCGATTCTCATTTACTTAGAGCTCAGTATTTTACAGTCACTATCTTAAATCTTTCCCTTGAAATTATTTAACCTTTGCAGCCATCCTAAAAGACAAATAGCACTGCTGTTTCCAGTCTGTGGCTAAGAAAGTTGCTCACACAGCGACTCCAAGCCCGGTCTAACTCTGAGAGCGCTAAGTTAACCACTAACCACACACATCTGTGGCCAGGAAGGGGCGGGGCGGCCAGTGTTTTATACTTAAAAATCGAAAATCGGAATTCTGCAGGAATTCCAGAGGGAAACCACAAGACAATCAGGGCAGCTCGGGGCTGCAGCGGGCGGGCGGGCGAGCGCACAGCCAAAATCCCGATTCCAACTGCGCCCTTCGCCCAGGGGCGCCGGACAGAAGCAGGCTAGATAGGAAGGGAACCCAGATTCCCGCAGGGAAAAACCGGGACGAGAACAGACGACAGGAAAAGAGGCGGATGTGGGGAAATTAGGAAGGGTGCGGGACAGACAGGTCCGCAGCCGTGGGGGCTCACCGGCAGCGGGGGAGACGGCCTTGGTCGCCAAGGCCCGTACACAATTCCGGGCACTCGAATCCCTTCCCGTCCCCCACTCATCCCGCAGTCCTTACCACGCTCTGATATTTAATAATAATAATAATAATAACCACTGCGGCGCGGTCCTCGTTTATCCTTCTCAAACACTGAGCCTCTTCGCTGGCGCCGCCATGGCTCGAGGGAGGCTACCGCCTCCGATTCAAAAAACCCAGCCGCTCTCTCTAAGAGTCATGCTGATTGGCGCGCTCGGCCATCCTCCCTTTGATAGGCTGGAACCCTGGCGGACTGCTGATTGGTCAATCTCAACGTCCCCCTCAGGAGACGCCGGCTGATTGGCTGTGCGTGTGTTTCAAATAAGCTAAACGGCTGGAGCGTGTGAACGTCAGCGGAGTGCCCGGATGTGGAATAGAAGGGGGCGTGGCTCCGCAGCACCTCCAGCTATAGCAGGTGTTTCTGTGGTTACCACTTGTTTACTGAGTAAACAGCCCATTTCCTGAGAACAGTCTCTCTTCCATCACCTCCAACTTCAAGAAAAAGTACCGAGCACCGCTAAACTTTCCGCTCTCTCTACTTCCCAGATTTTATTTTTGAAGACAAGCTTGCATCTGAGTAATTTAAAAAAAAGTAAGATTTTTATAGAATCTCCAATTTGCTTCTGGGCGGGTTGCTCCCTCTTCCCCCCACGCCCAATCCCCAGGATAAGAAAGTTAGTGCCTGCCCTTTGAAATCTAGAAAAGAAGTGATCAGGTTTTTATCCTGAGGTCAGTGTTGCTATTCTGAAAATTGTTTCTAGATGTAATGTGCTAGAATTCAATCTCCTAAACATACACTTCTAGATGGGTGTAGTTTCAAAGTCTGTGACTCCACATCATAAGGATGGGGCCTGAGGTGGAGATCTAGACCAACTTGGGCTACACAGGAGACCCTGTCTCAAAACAATTATTTTTCTACTTTCAAAACAAAACCCCACCAAGTGTTTAGATCTGTTGCTAGGCCCCAAATCCCAATAAGAGGGTTTTAAACCACTTTTTAGATTTATTAATTGTATGTGTCTGGCTTTTTGCCTACATGTATTCATTTCCCTGTGAATGTATGTGCATCTTGTGAATGCCTGGAGTACTTGGAGGTAAGGAGGAAGCCAGAACCCAGGGACTGAAATTACAGAGGATTATGACCCACCATGTGGATGCTGGGAATCAAACTCAGGTCCTCTGTGAGAGTAATAAATGCTTTTAACCACTGCGCCAACTCACCAGCCAAAATCTAAATTTCAAACAAAAACACTTCTGGACCACCTTAGCAACTTGACAGGTGTATGGTGAACTCAAAATGAGTAAAGCAGTCTGTAGTCTTTGTCTGTCTGGTTGGTTGCTTTTGGGCTTTTTTTTTTTTTTTTTTTTTTTTTTTTTTTTTTTTTTTTTTTTTTTTTCTGCTCTAGCCTGCCAGTCACTAGAATTCTGTTCTAGCCTGAAGAAAGGAAAATTAGCCTAGAAATTTGCTCTGGGGAGTGTGCTTGCAATTTAAGCCAGGGTGTGTCTGGCATTCCAAGCATTCTCCTTGCTCAAGTACTTTAAGCAGAAGGCAGCACAGCTTCCTGTGTGCATGGCCTGAGGACAGCTTCCCAATCTGATGCCTGAGTATGTGAGATCTCAGTGCAGGAAGGTTAGGTTAGCCTTTCAGAGCTGGGGCAGCACTTTGAAGAGAAATGAACAAGAGATGCAATCTTCACTTGAAGGTTGTTTTTATCTACTCAGCAAATCTGTATTAACTGTCAGAAAGACACTGTCCTTGCTTGGGGGGAAAGCATGAATAAGGTACAGACCCAGCCTGTCAGAATGGAGGGGCTGCAGTGGTCCTCGTTTGTAATCCCAACTCTGAAGAGGGGGTGGAGGAGAGGTAGTTCAAGGTCATTCTTGGGTAAGTACCAACTTCCAGGTCAGACCTGGCTCAGGGAGACCCTGGCATATTTTTAGACATAAAAATAGAAAGGAACTCAGATGTAATAATAGATGGGTGTAAAGAAAGCCTGATATGGGAATGCTGTATAGGAAGTGCTGTTTTCTGGAGGAAATGCTGACAGGGCATTTTAGATGATTGTGTGGAAGATGTTTGCCCAACTGTGCCCAACAGAGAGCAGATCCTGGTGGGGAAAAAAAGCACAATCCTCAGTCTTTGAATTCATACTCGTGTGTGTGTGTGTGTGTGTGTGTGTGTGTGTGTGTTGCTTAGAGGTCAAGAGTCAGTTCTTTCTACTGTAGGTTTGAGGAATCCCGACTCGGGTCATCAGGTTACATTGCAAAGGCTTTGTAGGCCCTCTTGCTAGTAGTTTGAGGGGGGAGTTGGGGAGGGTTAAGGGGGTCACTCAGCAGTTACAAGCTCTTGTGGCTCTTTTAGAGGACCTACCTTTGGTTTCGAGTATCCACGTGGTGGTTCAAAGCTACCTCTAACTCCAGGTCCAGGGGATCTTATGCTTTTCTTCTGACCAAATATGAGCATCAGGCATACATGTGGTATGTATACATACATACAGCAAAACACTCAAACACAAAAAATAAAACTTTAAAAATCTAAATATGTCTTTAATGTGATTTTTTTTTTTTTTTTTTTTTGAAATAAAAGAGCATGGTATATTTGCTCTTTGCTAGGCAGAGGGCATACAGAGGCGGTGCCTCGGTTAAAGCTGATTCCGGTAATTTACTCATAGTTACTGCGCAGTAAGCACTCAGCATCCAGTAAAACACGCTAGGAATGAGATGGAATAGACAAGGACCTTTGACCTCATCACAGAACTAGCTTTTATCCCACAGGAAGGTTTTCACAAAGTCTGGATACAGGCAGAACAGTAATAAAAACAACTTGGTCTGATTCAGAAGCTCTTTCAGGTGTCTTCCTGCTTCTGAGTCTACATGGTAACAATCTTTTTATTAACATACTTATAGATAAGCTTAAATTAACTCGATGGCATATTAACCTCCAACTTCGAAAACAATGAATCTCAGGTACGGATTTGTTTAGAGACTGTGGCTAACTTCTTTTTTCAAAGCTCGGAATAATCCAGGCACCTATGATCCCAGAACATGGGCAGTGGAAGCAAGAGAGGCTTAATATTGGACCCTGGAGCACCAGGGACTGAGATACCTATCAAAGCAGACCTGGCCTCCAGGTTCTCCCAGCATCCCCTCAGTCCTTACCCTGCCCCCACCCCTGAACTTTCCAGCCCAGGGGTTGGTCAGCTCTCACCCCAGATGTTCCTCCATATTTAATCCAGACATTGTGGTCTCTCTGCCTTTCTCTCTGCTTCTCTTCTTTCTCTCCTGGTGCTCCCTTTTGCTCCTCCACCCCCATGGCGACTCCCCTGGCCTCAATCCTTGGGGGTCAGTAAACTTGCCCACCTGAGAGCAGCTTCCCAATAAACCTGCCTTTATATACTCTAACCTGGCTCCAATCGGCTCGTTTCACCAGCGGAGATATAATTTATCACTAAAACCGCACGACGAGTCTCCAAAACAAAAATGAAACAAAACCAAGAGGCTAGACACGGCATGGTGATGCTCATTACAGCTCAGCTTTGGGAGTCCGAGGCAGGAGGATCAGATGTTCAAGTCATGTGTCGGCTGCTAAGATGGCTGCTTAACTGATATCCGGGCAACCGACTGCCTTGTGGTTAAATGTGAGGCCTGCTCCAGAGGAAGAGAATACATGTTTGGTGCTGTAAACATGTTTTAAAGCCCGTGGTTGCAGAGGTCATAGGCCCTAGGAAGCATCTACTATGTTTTGTTGCACAGACATGTTACATGCCAGAAGAGAGCACTGGATGCCATTGTAGGTGGCTTACAGATGGTCGAGAGCCACCGTGTGGTTGCTGGGAATTGAACTCAGGACCTCTGGAAGAGTAATTAGTGCTCATAACCACTGAGCCACCTCCCTAACCCTTAGTGCTGCTCTTAATCTTGCTCAGAGAAGCTTCTTTTTTGCAGTGGGCAGAAGTCAACGTAGAGACTCCTCGTGGAACAAAGAACTGAGGATAAGTGCTCAGAACTAAAGGGGACCTTCATCGCACCCACTCTCGCACACTCTGATGCTCAGAGAACGCTGAAGAGGAAGCAGAAAGATCGGCAGAGACCAGAATGAGGAGGAGAGTGCAGTGAAGGGTGGGACACTACATTCTGGAGGACATGGTCATACTCATGACCACACGGCAGCTATGATTACCTGCACACGACCTGGGGAAGATCAAGTCCGTCAACAAGCCAGGATGGGTGGAAGAAGGGGCCCTTGCTGAAGAGCTGTTGTCAACTGAAGGTGCTGAGGGGAGAGAGGAAGTTCTGTTTCTTTGAGGGTGTGATTGGGATTAGGTTGCCCTTATGCCAGGTGGGTGGCCCCAGGTCCCTGTGTTTGCAGACAGCACTGGTTGGACTGGGGAGAGGGTCCGAGAGGAGAGGAAGTGGAGTTGGAGGTCAAATAGGATTCACATACGTTGTATACATGAAACTATCAGAGTTAATTTTAAAGTTCTAAAAAAAAATTCTGTGACTTAGCATTTAAAAACGTCAAGGTCATATTCAGATACCCATGGAGTTCGAGGCAAGCTCAGGCTGTATGAGACCTTGTTTTATGAAAAAAATAGGAAAAATTGCCAGGTAGTGGTAATGGCCTTTAGTCACAGGACTCAGGAGGCAAAGGCAGAGGCAGGTGGATCTCTGGGTTCCAGGCTAGCCTGGTCTCTGTGAGTTCCAGGTCAGCCAAGGTTATGCCACAGAGAAACAAAAGAAAAAGAGGGGGAGGGGCTGGAGAGATGACCCAGTGGTTAAGAGCACTGACCACTCTTCCAGAGGTCCTGAGTTCAAATCCCAGCAACCACATGGTGGCTCACAACCATCTGTAATGGGATCCGATGCCCTCTTCTGGTGTGTCTGAAGACAGCTACAGTGTACTCATAAACATAAAATAAATAAATAATTCTTTTTAAAAGTGGGGGGAGGAAGGAAAAATTAGAGAATTCGTAACCAATTAGATATATAGAACTATAGAACGGAGGGGTTAAAAACGTAAGTAAAACTGTCACCCTCCTGCATGACTAAAACAGTATCCTTAAACAAATGACACTTTCCTAAATTCAACCAGCCCTGCCTCCCTCTGCCAAAGCCTCAGATCACCCAGTTCATTCAGCACTTGCTATCAATCCTGTGGAGTTTCTTTGTTTAGAGTTTTAGCTGTAGCCAAGGCAGGCCTGAAACCATAGCAACCCAGCCTTGCTTCCCTGGTGTTAGGTTCCAGGCAGGTACTCCTGTGCCCTCCTCTAATTTTCCCTCCCAAATTATCTCTCAGAGTCATCTTTGATTTATTCCCTCTCTCTGTGTACCTATTCCCCCACAGTACCACCACACAACAGCATTCTCCCAACCAGAAGAATAAACAAAAGGCAAAAAACAAGGTTTGAGTGTCTCCCTGCCGGAGTTCAGACTCACCATCTCTCATCCCAGCCACAGCATGGCCTTCTAGTCAACCTTTCCAAGACGTTCATGTTCCTGGTTAGAAACAAAACTTAAGACGTTTTCCTGTACTGGCCACAGAATAAAAGTTCAAAGTCCTGAATACAAAATGGAGATCCTCCACCGAATAAGCTGTGTTTGGCCACACTGGACCCTCACCCATCCATGATGTCACTGGACCCTCACCCATCCATGACGTCACTGGACCCTCACCCATCCATGACGTCACTGGACCCTCACCCATCCATGACGTCACTGGACCCTCACCCATCCATGACGTCACTGGACCCTCACCCATCCATGACGTCACTGGACCCTCACCCATCCATGACGTCACTGGACCCTCACCCATCCATGACGTCACTGGACCCTCACCCATCCATGATGTCACTGGACCCTCATCCATCCATGATGTCACTAGACCCTCACCCATCCATGATGTCACTGGACCCTCATCCATCCATGATATCACTGGACCCTCACCTATCCATGATGTCACTGGACCCTCACCCATCCATGATGTCACTCTTTCACGGGCCCTTATATTTTCATACCGTTTTCACTTTCCCTTAGTTCCTTTTTCCTCATTAAAAAATATGTGATGTTAATCAATGAAGACCCACTCAGGGTGGAGATGTGGCTCAGCTGGTAGAGTGTCTGCCCAGCACACATACAGGAAGCTTTCGTTTCCATCCCTAGCACCACCTACGTCAGGCATGGAGCCACAAACAAAAATGAAAAATAATAATAAAAAAATGAAGTGTTATTTTTTGGTTATTTTGGTTTTTTTTGTTTGTTTGCTTGCTTGCTTTTGGAGGGTTTTTTTTTGGGGGGGGGTTTGTTTGTTTGCTTTTTTGAGACAAGGTTTCTCTGTGAACTCATTCTGTAGACCAGGCTGGCCTCAGATATCTGCCTGACTCTGCCTCCAACTCCTGGAATTAAAGGCATGTGCCACCACTGCTGGGCTATGTGGTATAGTTTTAAAGAACAAGATCATACTGTACCCTTAGAGTTAGCCTAAGTGAATCCAACAATGGACCTGGGCATAGGAAGGCATGCGTAAGTCACTTAAGAAATGGAGACAGGACCATCCAGAGTTTAAGGTCATCCTTAGCTATATAAGGAGTTCAAAGTCTGTTCTGTATGAGAAGCTGTGTCAAAAAGTGTGTTATCCAAGCACAGTGGTACACACCTTTAATCCAGCACTGAGGAGACAGAAGTTTGAGGCCAACCTAGTCTACATAGTGAGTTCCAAGCCAGAAAAGGCTACATAGGATTGCCCTGTCTCAAAACAAAACAGAGCACAAATGTCCATATATGTGCATATACTAATACATGTATGCATATACCATATATACACACCAAAGTACATGTGTGTATGTGTGTGTGTGTGAGAGAGAGAGAGAGAGAGAGAGAGAGAGAGAGAGAGAGAGAGAGAAAAGAGGAGGGAAATAAGCACATAAGCAAATATTTCATTGATATATAACCACATCTATTTCCAATGGCAGAGGCTCGATGTCCAAGTATAATTTTTAAAAAAATTTTTATGTGGGTAGACATTTTGCCTGTATATGTGTCTGTGTACCATGGACAATGTCTGATGCCTGCAGAGGCCAGAAGGCATCAGGTCCACATGGACTGAAGTTACAAACCATGGTGAGACACTGTGTGGAAGTTAGGGATTGATTCTAGGTTCTCTAGAAGGACAATGTTCCTTATCTCTGCTCCATCTCTCTAGCTCTGAGAATATAGTTCCACTTTTTTTTTTTAAATTGGCAAGTTAAGAGTCATGAATACTCTTTTTCCTGTTACTTTATCAACTGTCTAAGTTTAAACCCACAACATTTGAGTGTAACTACTTACAGCTTATATTTGTAACACCAGTACCATACACTGATGTATACACTGATACAGTGCTTAGGCTGATCAAAGCCATATTCTAAGAATTTTACATCAAACAGATCCTATTGACTTAATTTTCTCTCCTCCACACCCCCATTTGAGAGAAGGTCCTATGTGTTCCAGACTGGTCTCCACTTACTTCTTAGCTGAATATGATCTGGGGCATCTATCTGATCCTCCTGCCCCATCTCCCACAGTGCTGGAATTACTGGCATAGAACCACATTGGTGTATGCTGTGCTAGGGATAACCCAGGGCCTCACACTTGCTAAGAAAACACTCACCTAACAAGCTATGAACCCAATCCATTGACTTAGTTTTCCTACGTCTGACACTAATTAATGAATGCTTGGTACCTACTTACTAACTTGGTTCAAAAGGCTTATCCTTGCGTATAAACTGGAATAAATTACTACATAATAAATATATCAATGTGGGTTTTATTAATGTTCTTCTTTTTCTTAAATGCCTAACACCTGTGTTGGGATTTGGTTTGGATACGGAGTATATCTCCCGAAAAGCCCCATGTATCAACAGGCTTGGTACTCTGCTGTTGGTGTTCCTGGGAGGTGACTGAACACTAACCCCAGGGTTGGATCATCCCTTAATAAATTCATGGCTACTAGGATGGGGAAGCTGGTTAGAGGAAAAGAGATGCCTTCGAAGGAATACCTTGGCCTCAGAGCTGCATGGCTTCCTTTCTTCGGCTCCCTGGTAGTGTTCAACGCTGCCATTTTATGCATGACCGAGATATGGTAGACGTGCCTCGGCGTCCCTCCTGGCCCCCAGCTGCTACACCTGCCTCCTCCTCGGTTCTTTCCCTACCTCTACCTCCACCCCAAGGCTGTTCCAGCCAGGATGTCCACTGCTTGGTTCTTCCTGTAGAAGGAAGGTAGTCTCACACCAGACCCCAGGCTAACCTCACAGTATGAGGTCCCTCCCAGATTTGGGGGCAGAGAAAGATAGATACTCAGAGAGAGATAGAAGAAATTTAACCATCATTTGAAAACAATAGCAGGCCTTTGTCTCTCAGCATCCGGTAGGCGTGGCTTTGTTGAATTGCTCTGTTGAATTGAGCAAAGATCTGAGGTCTTAAATCTGTGTCATGTTTTTGTCTTATCCAGAAGAAAATCACTAATGAGAAATAGTTGTCTGAATAACATCCCATATGGTTAAGGCTAATGTCCAGGCCGCATGATAATCCATTAAAAGCCTTAAACCACTGAAAGCATTAAAGAATCACACCAACTATTTTATTCTTTGCACATCTTCCCGCTGTGTGCTTAAGACCACACAGGTAGCTTTTTCTTTTTTAACTGTCAAGATCCTTTGAGATTCTAGTCCTCATGGGAAATCAGGGCACAAGAGCAACTCCGGCTCCTCTAACCTCATTTTATTTTACTTTCAATTGTTTCATTGTGTGAGCATAATTCAAAGACCTCGTTTGACCTTGGATTTTTTTTTTTTCTCTGTACTGACACTCTTCAGAAACCGGACACTGTTAGAGCTCACTGGTGAGACCTCTGCCCTCCCAACAAAAGAGCAGGTGATTCCTCCAGGTCGTAGAGTATTTTGAGAGTTGCCCCACAGTCCTCTGGAAATGACCTTGGAGAACGAGAATGTTGAGGTTTGGTCTGTTGCTACGTATTGCTAAATACTGGCCCCGGTTGCTCCCAGGGACTGGGAGATACTCACACCCACATGATGCTTTGTAAGCTTGCCCACCAATTTATCCCTGATTGGTGAATAAAGATGCCTACAGCTTATAGGTGGGCAGAAGAGTAGTGGGCAGAGTCTCAGTTGCCAGGCTTGGGGGCTGAGGAGGAGACCCCTACGGCATAGAGAAAACACCATGGGGTAGGTGGATTAAAAAAACATGGTATGAGGTCTAGCCAACTGGAGTGAAGAGCGGCCCATAGCAGCATATAACTTGGGGTTATGATATGGAATTAGAATAATAACAGAGGGTAGATTCTGCCCAGCTGTAGTGCTGTTTAAGGCTAATCATAAATAGGAAGGTTATGTGTCTTTCATCTAGGAACTGAGTGATCAAAGTGGGGTAGAAGCTCCCTGCTGAGATTATTTACTACTACACAGGGAGGGAAACATTCTCCCCTTTAATCCTTTTTATCACAGAGCTAAACCTCCAAATATGGGTATTAAACTCCCAGAAGGTTAGTTACACCATTTGATACTTTTAACTACTATATAGTATTTAGATAGAACTTGAGCGAAAACCTAAATGTACTTTGATTAGACATTCATGTTGTTCTTTTTTTTTTTTTTTTAAGATTTATTTGTTTGTTTATGTGAGTACACTGTCACTGTCTAAAGACATCAGAAGAGGGCATCAGATCTCATTCAGATGGGTGTGAGCCCTGTATGTTTGTTCTTTGAGCCAGTCATTATAATTATTTTGAAAAATAGACCAGTGACTTGTTTGATCTAAGCAGAGCTTTTTTGGCATCAGTGTCTTGAACACTGACTTTTCGCATTCCTTGCTCAGACCTGTGTAGTTTGCTTAAACTTTCCAGCTTTTTTTTTTTTCCATTCTCAAAATTCATCCAGCCCAAAATAACATAACAACGTAAGACATAAAACATTAATAGATCAACAATCAGCAAGTATAGCCATGGGAACCTCAAAATAGTGCAGCTGATATCGTATCGGCTGTTTGTTTTGGAAGACGGTATTGTATAATACCACCTTAATGAAAGAAATTCATATATCCAAATGGCATACAAAATAGGTTAACACTACCTGTGTATGTACTGTTAATATGTAGTAGAGCTTGGTAAGTGCCTGGGTAAAACTTACAGAAAACACAACAGTACAGTATTCATACATTTAAATAAAGTAATCTGACACAGCCATACTATGGTTTTGAGTAAGTGTTAAGTAGCAGATAGGGACAGAGATTTATATTGTGAGATAAGTAATAATCACATCTTTATTCTGTGGCTTTTCTCTTGCTCTCTCTTATCCCTGATACAGAGTAAGAGGCCCAGCCTGACTCAGGAAAGGTGACTTTGGAGGACATTTTGAAACCAAGAATCTCTGAGCCAAGTGTCCAGAACTAATTCCTCAGCAAGGCTCAGACACCACACGACACCAGAATGTACAAACAAAGGCATTTGCTCCTTGATAAAACTGAATCCAGTGGTCTACGCTGAAAAAAGGAAGCTTGCTAATGAATCCAGTGACATTTGAGAGTACCTGAAACATCTGTCCTCTTTACAATCGATACAATACCCATGTCTGCATGAGTCCCAGGGTCCTCTGTTAGGGACAGCATTGCTCTGCTCTAGTGATCAGCCACAGGGCTGGACAGAGCCAGATACGAGCCAGAAACAGAACAAAGCAGTAGGTTCTGGCTCACTAGCACATTGATGAAACAGGGGATGCCCAGGAGCCACAGTTTACCATGGTTCTAGGACCCATCAACCTAGCAATTCAGACTAGTCATCTGCAGAAATCAAGAAGGAAGAATTGAAGTGGAAACTTGAAGGTTCTTTGGAGAGTCAGTTGTATTGGATGGTGACTTGCTGGGACAAACACTCGAAGGAGTGTTTTCCTGAAGCGGACACAGGTGACAGGCTAAGGCAGACTCTACTGAAGCAAATACAGGAGAGAGGATGTTCTGCCAAAGCAAGCATGGGAAACGGCACGTGCTGAAGGATTCTTCGCTAACTACATGAATGTACTGGTGTGCCTTACGTCAAGTGGTTGAGCTCCATTTTTCTGGACTCCATAGAAAGAAATGCACCAAAAAACAAAACAAAACAAAACAAAAACACCTTCTGGTGATGTGCTGAAGTTTCTTGCCACCTCCCTGGACTCAGGCTGGTTGGCAGAGTGATGTCAGCTGAGGCAGACTCAGGTGCTGAGGTGAGTCTGTGGTGAGAGAAGACTCATGAAGAACACTTGATATTTGGAGGGACTATGAGTGTGACTCAAGGGACAGCTACAGTGTACTCATATAAATAAATTTTTAAAAAAAGGACAAATAACTGTTCATTTATACAACAGCAGCAAGCATTGCATAGCTAGCTCTCTCTATATGCAAGACTAGCTCAGCCTCTGCCACTGCAACAGAATCTCACTAAGTTGCTCAGACAGGACTTGAACCTACAGTGGAGTCTCAGTCTTCCTGCTTCGGTGTTCTGAGTGACTGTGATGCTAGGCCAGTGTTGTGAGTCCTGACTCTAACTGACTTGGGCTTCCCCAAGGAACTGACCACGCTCACCTTAAATCTGGTGGCAGGGACGTGGCCTGAGTGTAGGAACTCAACTCTCACCTCTGGTGGCCACAGGATCAGGAAGTAAATTTGCTGTAACAGATGTGCTAAAAGCCCAGTAAGCAGGAGCGAGGAGCCCAGAGTGTGAGGTGCAGAGCACCAGAGAGGCGGTGAACCATGAAGACCACCCTCCACCCTCCCACACCCTGCCACCCTGTGAACAATTGGAGACATCTAAAACTCAGGTGGGTGGATGGGGTGGCAGGCTCCTGAAATCTCAGCACTTTGGAGACAGGGGGATCAGGAGTTTAAGGTCATGAGATACTGTTTAAAACACTAGCAATACCAAAAAGAAAATAAAGCAGCCAGACAGTTCTCATATTATGACAAAGCGAGTCAGCATAACCATCTAGTTATCAGGCAGTTACCCGCCAGGTACTAGGCACTAGGAATAAAACCATGAAACACATTGATGGGATCTGATCAGGGCCCCATGAAGGCCAGGCTTCTCTAGATTTGCTAAGGAGCTAATAAAACGACCCCCTTCCAAGTGCAGGGATCCCAAATGGGTGCTACTGTGCCTAGTCTATGCTGTGCTGGGGTGAAAGCCAGGGCTTCGGGGTGCTAGGGAAGCAGTCTACCAATCGAGCACCACCCCCAGCCTCAGATGACTGGAATCCTACCACACTGCTTTTATTTTGTTTTGGTACAACGGGAACACACTAAGCTTTATAGCTATACTAATTATCTGTAATTGAGAGGTAATTTCGGCCAACATACATAAAGAAGAAAATGTTTCCCCAGTGAGCACTATCGTGAACGCGGTGGGGCTTGATACAGTCACGGCCGTAAAGGGAAATGCCCAGACTCATTATTTCTACCTTTTTTTTTTCACCCCCAGTTGAACTTGTTTTATGGAAGTTATTAAAATAGTGAGCTATTTCCTCCTTCACTAGACATAACTCGCTTTAATCTTTCATTCAAAATTTGCATGCCTCTTCCTGGAAGATTAAGCAGTCATTATATATGCTATTGTATGATTAAGATCATTATCAGTAATTCCAAATTACATTGTTTCATTGCTCCTAATTAAAAGCCTTTTCTTCTGGTGTGGGTACTTTCTTTGTTGTCTTATCTTTAGGAAGGTGAGAAAAGAAGGGACTAACCCTAACCACTACTCCTCAGAATGGGGATGTGACATGAACCCATCTGTGCACTTGGCTCGTTTGTTTGTCTTTCGAGACTGGTTTCATGTAGGCCAGGGGGGCCTTGGGTTCACTATGTGGCCAAGAATGACCTTAAACGTTCCTAATTCTCCTGTCTCCATCTGCTCCCAAGTTCTGAAATTAGAGTTTCGCTTGTGGGTGAGCATTTGAAACCAGGTCTCATTGTATGGCCCTGGTGGTCTTAGACTTGCTACCTAGATCAGATTGTCCTAAGATTTCTTCTGTTCTGCCTTGTGGGGTCTTCACCAATAGCCCCTCATAGGCTCCCTTCATGGTGCCAAGCCTCCAGGCTTTTGCATGACCCCTTCAGTCCTGGGCCATCAACTGCAACTGAGCATCTTCACCAGTGACCTTCCATGGCCTCTCACAGTGCCAAGCCTCAGCTGCTCTCCATGACCCTTCATGCCTTCAAAACCAGTACCACCTGGGTGACTCTCACACATTACCAAGGACAGCTGCAGCACGAGGTACAACCTTGACTATCTCTTGAACACAACTTCTTTGTGCTAGTAGCAAATTTCACCTCCGTGATGCTGGTCTCTTAATTACCACTAATTTCTTAGCTTCAGCTGACCAGCACCAATTGTCCCAGTGGTCCCTTCTGCTTTTCACTGTGAAGTCAGAGCCACATGGCTGAGTTCTGCTGCTTGAAGGAGCTGGGACATGGCCCCTTTATTCTATTACCAGCTTTCTGTTTTCTGATTCCCTCTCTTCCGAAGCTTGGCTTTCCAGGAACTTACTCTGTAGATTGACCTTGAACTCAGAGATCTGCATGGCTCTGTGTCTTTAATCCTAACGCTAGGATTAGAGGCATGTACCACCATATCTGACTTTAAGCTTTTCTTCACCTAGAACCTGCTTTGTCCCAGGCTGGCCTTGAACTCAAATCTGTTGACCTTGTCTCCTGGAATTAAAGGTGTGTACCATCATGCCTGGATGTAAATGTAGCTGAATCTTGCTCCAAAATCCCTTAATCTCCTAGAATAGGTTTCAGTTCCTATTAACTTCCTGGTGCCCCATAATACTTGAACCATATATGTTATACTTTTCCCTTTTAAGCTTGCTGTGCTTGTTCAAAATACTCTTCATGAGACCTAACCAGAGAGCACAGTCTCTGCTGGGTTTTTTTGAGACTTCCTGTGCCAATGCAATTAATGCAAATCATTTTTTTAAAGATTTAATTATTTATTTTATGTAAGTACACTGTAGCTGTTTTTAGACAGATCAGAAAAGGGCATCTGGTTCTGTTTCAGATGGTTGTGAGCCATCATGTGGTTGCTGGGAATTGGACTCAGGACCTTTGGAAGAGCAGTCAGTGATCTTAACCGCTAAACCATCTCTCCAGCCCCAGATCTCTTTACCTTAGATTTAGGTAGACTCTTCAGTCAAGGGTAAAAAGCAGCCAAAATACCACAAGACAGTCTCTAGGACACATTCTGAAATTATTCTCCTCTGAAAGCTCTTGGGCCAGGTCTGCACAATTAAAATCACACTCAGGAACAAAGTCTTCCATACCTCTACTAGGATGGACCATTAAGACCCATTTAAAGCATTCCACTTTGTTCCAAATCCAAATTCCCCAAACCCACATTCCTCCAAATAAAAGCATGGTCAGGCCTATCATAGCAATACCCCAGTTCCTGGTACCAGCTTCTGTCTTAGTTAGGGTTTTACTGCTGTGAACAGACACCATGACCAAGGCAAGTCTTTTTTTTTGTTTTGTTTTGTTTTAGAGGAATGTCCCAGAGACATTTATTTTTTTAATTGAATAAAGCAGGAGATTTCTTTCTTGAGACTTATATTTATGAGTATATTGTTGCACTACACTAGAAGAGGGCATCAGATCCCATTACAGATGGCTGTGAGCCACCGTGTGGCTGCCGAGATTTGAACTCAGGACCTCCGCAGTGAGTGCTCTTAAAGGCTGAGCCATCTCTCCAACCCAAGGCAAGTCTTACAAAGGACAACATTTAATTGGGGCTGGCGTACAGGTTCAGAGGTCCAGCCCATTATTATCAAGGTAGAAGCATGGCAGCAGTCAGGCAGGCATGGTACAGGCAGAGCTGAGAGATCTACATCTTTATCTGAAGGTTGCTAGCAGAAGACTGGCTTCCAGGCAGCTAGGATGAGGGTGTTAAGCCCACACCCACAAAGACACACCAACTCCAACAGAGCCACACCTTCTTATAGTGCCACTACCTGGACAGAGCATATACAAACCCTCACAGAGTCTCGTGTAGCTCAGGCTAGCCTCTAACTGACTATGTATCTAATGTTTGCATTGAGCCTCTGATTTTCCTGCCTCTACTTCATGAGTGTTGGTGCTAGAAATATTTATCAGTCACCATAACAGGCTCATAATTATTAAAATCATAGGTTTAGTAGATTACTTTAGCTCTGCATGCTGGGGAACAGCTGTACAAAAAGATTTTTATTTGCTTATTTTTAGACAAGACTTTGAATTTGATTTGTAGCCCAGGCTAGCCTAAAACACACTCTCAAATTTTATATACACATTTAACAAGCTGAAATTATAAAATTATGTTTATAGCAAAAAAAATTACTATTTTTAAACTTTACCTGTTAAAAAGTATTAAGTTTGTGGAGATGAATGTGTGCTTTCTACTGTTTCTGTATGATTAATATTATTATTTTTGATTCTTTTTAGCTGATGACTCCCTAGAATTTTAAATATATTGAATACTTTTAGAGTTATGGTATCAGATGGAAATGCCACAGCCAGCATAGTAGCTCAAGTTCCAAGGGTCAGCGTGCTGGCCCTGGTTGTCCCTCCCAGAGCTAAGCTGCTGACCTTACACAGCTTGTATTTCATCTGGTGTTTATTTTTTCATGAAGCAGTCTATAGTGGAACTTAGATCTTTCGTGTAGGTGGGATGAGAATTGATAAGAACAGACACCTGGCTAGAATTTTAATTTACATGAAGATGTTACAAAAATAAGCAGCCCAGGGTGTTGTGACTTCCACCTGTAATTCTAGAACTTGAGAAGCGGATGCTGGAGACATTCCAGTTCCAGGGCAGGCTGAACAAGTTAGCTAGACCTTATCTCAAAATAAAACTTTCAGAGTCTAGCTAGGAATATCGATCAGTAGTAGAATGCTTCTTTGGTATTCATGAGGCCTTTGTAGTGAAGACACACACACACACACACACACACCTTCTGATCCCAATCCCAGAAGGAGCTCTGTGGGCTGCTGAGAGAGAGAAAAAACTTCCAAAGGATTTACTCAGCACTGCCGGCTACAGTGCTGACTGGGCAGGCAGGATGTGCCCACAGCTTCAATCTTAGCATGACTGTTATGGGGAGAACTGATTGGATTGAAGGCCTGTTCCAGAATATGGAATCCATGTTTTCTACTGGAATCCTGATCAAAATGCCATGGCTGAGCCGGTCATTGGCTCTAGGGTAAAATCTGCTATTGCTTCTGCTTCATTGGTCCTGTTGTCAAATCACCTCCTAAATACAGACCCTCATACTGTAGGCATGGGCTGTTCTCAACCTTGGTCATAGAAGCTTCATTTATTTGCAGTGGGCAGTCAGTCAACGTAGAGACATAATTGATCAAAGTCCTGAGAATAAGAGACTGAGCACTCCTAGCTAATTACTGTGACAGGTCTTTACCACACTCTCCTACCCCAACTCTGACAGCCCTCCCCCACCGACAAGGCTCAGGAAATAGCTCAGAAGAAGAAGAGAAAGAAAGAATAGAAGATCCGGATGATGGGGAGGAGGTCTATAAAACGTTGAATCGCTTCTGGATATGGTATTGCCACCACACACACAGACTTACAGCAGTGTGGTTATTGGCACAAGTTTTGCATGAGATCCAGCCCGGATGCAGGCAGAGATGGGGAAGAAGCTCTCCAGGCCTTATCCCTTCATGAGGAGCTGCTGGAAGAGGAAAAATCACTGTTCTGAGTGTGTTCCAAATGATAGGTTCCATGCTCCAGGGGATAGGCCCACACTCATCCACATAGGAACAGCACTAATTAATGAGACTTAGTGAGTTATGAAGAAGAAGAGGAGGAGGAGGAAGAGAAGAAAGAGGAAGAAGACATGAAGAGGAGAACATGCTGGAGAGGATTTGAGGGAGAGAAATGTGGTTGGATATAATCATATTATATATCTATATATGTATACACACACATATATGTATATATGCAATTTTCAAAAATAAGAAAAAGTAGAGCTGACAATGGACACCAAAGCCTGTGCATTTGAAACAAGTCATCTTTCATTGATCTACACCCTCAGCCCCAAGAACAGTTAAAAAAGCAAACAAACATCCAGAAGCCGTTCCCCAACTGAGTCATTAAAGCCTAATGTTAACTATAAGAACACATTACCATAGGTGAAAAGGCAGGAAAACTCATAGTCCTTCCCCGCCTGCTCTTCTGCAGGCTAAGTAAGCTTGTCATTTCTGGCTTTTACTCTTTGGGGTTCCTCACTTTTTATACTGTCGGTATCTTAAATAGTAAGATCTCTATCTCTACCTCAGATCTCTCCTGAAATCTAAATCCACACATTGAATCAACTGCCAGAAGGTCCCCTTGGAAACACAAGGTTTTGTTGTTGTTGTTTGTTTTGCTTTTAATATTTATTTATTTACTTGTTTATTTATTTATTTAAAGTACACGGTGGCTGTCTTCAGACACACCAGAAGAGGGCATCAGATCCCATTACAAATGGTTGTGAGCCACCATGTGGTTGCTGGGAATTCAACTCAGGACCTCTGGAAGAGCAACTAATGCTCTTAACCACTGAGCCATCTCTCCAGCCCAACCAAGGCAACTTGAAGGAAAGAGGAAGGCTTGCTTACAGTTTCAGAGGGGCAATTCATGGAAATAATGGTGGGAACTTGGCAGCATGCAGGCAGATGCTAGGGCAGGAGCTGAGAGTTCTGCATCTTCATCCCTAGGCAGACAGTCTGACCCTGACATGGGCATTTGATACCTTAAAACCCACCTCCTACCCCAGTGACACACTTTCTTCAACAAGGCCAGGGCTCCTAATATTTTTAATGCCATTCCCTGTGACTAAGCATTCAAATACTTGAGCCTAAGGGAGCCATTCTTATTCAAACTACAACATCCTCCCATTCTTTCTTCTTCTGTTTTGGTTTTGTTTGTTCATTTGTTTTGATACAGGTAACATGTAGCCCAGGCTGGCCATGAACTATGTAGCACATGATCTTGAACTTCAGCCTTTCCTGTTCCCACGGGCCAAGAGTTAAGATTACAGGTATGTACCACAACACCCAGCTCCCTGCCTATAAGGTACCTTCTACCCAGCTGCCCATAATTCTAAAAACCTCGGGAGCCCTGCAATATTCTTCCCTTTTGCAAAGATGTGATGGCAACCAAGCATGACAGTCCCCTCTCAAATCCATTGGGTCAGATAAGCTCATGTTGATAAATAGAATAAAAAAAGCTTTATTGGGTGTCCTGTTCTGTTGCTCTCAGCCTTATTCTGAATCACTGAGACAGAGTCTCTCCCTGAACCTGGAGCTAGACTGGTAACCACTGAGCCCTAGCCATGTTTTTGTCTCTACCCCCTACAGGGCTGAGGTTAGATTTGAACTCAGGTATAAGTTTGCACTGCATTCTTACCCACTCCACTTGGCTGGTTTTTTTTTTTTTTTTTTTTTTTTTTTTTTGTTTGTTTGTTTGTTTTTTATCATTTGCAAGGTTTTTATAATAAAGCCTTTTCATTTTATTTATTTATTTTTTTTAGACAGTGGAGTGCAATTAGATCTTCATCTTACAACTCCTAACCATACCAGTTTAGATGGGCTAAAGACTTAAATATGGCAAATGAATGAATGCTTTACGCAGTCAAGGAGAACAGAAGTGAGCGTGTCTGCTTGGGAAACAAGTCTTGTGACATAAACCAAAAGACACAGAAAAGCAGACACATAAGAACGAGGTTTTGCAAAGCCGAAGGGCATCTATAGAGCAAAAGAATCTACAGAGCTCACATGTGAGGCAGAGGATCTAAAAATGTGTTTCAAACCCATACAATCCTCGAGGTAAGTATCCAGAATATGTCTAAGTTGAAGGGCCATCTAAGGAAAATGGGCAAAGGATGTGGAGAGGTATTTCTGAAAAGAAGATACAGAATGTCCAGCCATAGCTGATTAAGTCCATCAGTCCTAATTGTGGGGCGAATACTTATGAAAACAGAGAGTTTAAATCTCACAGATGAGTCGTGGGCTGACACCGAACACAGAAGAATTCTTAGTGACAGAAAGAGACCTTGAGGACAGTCGCCTATACACTCTCATGGCCTGTATCAGTGATGTTATGGGGCTCCTCCCTACTTCTAAAAGGGGTGTGGGGGGTACTAAAGGTGTTCAACTCAAGATAGTTTGGCTTCAGATCTACAGCATCCCATAATCACTAAGTTCTAGTTAATCAGCATTAAAGAGTCTTTGGCATATTTGTGGCTTTTTTTTTCCTTGAAATTTCAGTTTATAAGATACTGAAATGGCATTTGCTCACACAGCCCCCTGATCACCCAGTACAAGATTGTACAAAGTTAGCCACATGCGGCATTTGCTCACACAGCCCCCTGATCACCCAGTACAAGATTGTACAAAGTTAGCTTTGTGATCACTTCAGACTATGCACTGTATACTTGGCTTGTGTGATTTAACCAACCTTTAAGAAAACAATGCAGGACTGGAGAGATGGCTCAGTGGTTAAGAGCACTGACTGCTCTCCCAGAGGTCCTGATTTCAAATCCCAGCAACCACATGGTGGTTCACAACCATCTGTGATGAGATCTGATGCCCTCTTCTGGTGTGTCTGAAGACAGCGACAGTGTACTTATATATAATAAATAAGTCTTTTAAAAAACCTTGCTCCCTATTTTTCCTGCATAACTCCGTTTGATAATATCCGTTTGTGGTTTTGCTTGCTGTTCTG
Organism: Micromys minutus; assembly: GCF_963924665.1. Lineage (NCBI taxonomy): Eukaryota > Metazoa > Chordata > Mammalia > Rodentia > Muridae > Micromys > Micromys minutus. The sequence goes on from NC_137984.1 coordinate 27,140,249, forward strand.
GGTCAGGGAGCTCAGAAAATCAATTTCTTCAAGAAGTAAAACCTTGTAATAGATGAAGGCAAAGCTCCTCTATCCTTTCCCATGCTGTATTTGATGTGCTGTTCAAGCAGAGAGGATGGTTCTCCCTTAGGGGGATCAGGCCCACTCTTGAATAGCCTATTCAGGGAGTCGGTCTCCTTTCTTTTCCTTGGTATGGCCACAGCCAGGCAAGACCTTGACATTCTGATCTGCCTACTTGCCGAGTGTTGGGCTTACAAGGCATGTTCTGGGCAAGCATTCCACCAAGAGAGCTTTATTTCATAGCAGTCAAGATGAGTGATAAACCATCAAGAGCCCTGAATATGGACTCAGCCCAGCTTTTACCAGCTGGATGACTAGGTGTAAAATGCTCGTTCTCTCTCTCTCTCTCTCTTTCTCTCTCTCTCTCTCTCTCTCTCTCTCTCTCTCTGTGTGTGTGTGTGTCTGTGTGTGTGTGTGTGTGTGTTTTGCCATGCCCCCAACCCCCATAGATTCTTAGCATGTAGTCCTAGATGGCTTAGACCTCACAATGTGAACCAGGTTGTATTTGCACCACTATGCCCAGAAACTCTTTTAAAACCACTTACTGAATTTATATTCCATTCCAAGTCTTTCTCTAGAGAGAGGATTTTGTAATCTTTCGCAATAGCATCTTTGTTTTGGATCAGATGATTTACATGCTTTGGGAAGTCGCACAGTGCAACTATTTGAGTTTTTTCTTTGCTTGTTTGTCTGATATTTTGGTCTTCTTGTGACAGGGTCTCTCATCTAGGATGGCCTCAAACTTGTCATGTAGTCCTGGATGACCTTGGCGTTCATCCTTGTGTCTCCTCCGTTCAAAACCAAGGACAGAAGTTATGTGGGTGCCAAACTATTCATTTACTGTTTGCTTGTTACTGTTAGTTCCTCTTCTGAGACTGTTTCAAGCAGCTCAGACTGACCCGGAACCCCTTTTGCGCACCTCCAGTGCAGCTCGGCATCGCAGGCAGTCATACTCACAGCGTCCGCCAGGGGCTGCTGTGCGTCCTCCGGGCTGCACCACCCTGCTTCCTGCAACCTGGCGAGCCCGCAGCTCTTCGCAAGGACACCGCGGAGGGGGCACATCCGCGCTCCCACTTCCTCCCGACGCAGCCCGTGATTGGCTCGCAGCCCGAGGAGGAACACGTGAAACAGCAGCTGCGGCTGGCAGAAACTTGCCGGTCGTCTCCGGGTAGCACCGCACCGGCCCGCGGTCAGCTCCGGACAGCGGGGCCTGGGGACTATGAGGTCGTCATGCGTCCTACTGGCCGCGCTGCTGGCGCTGGCCGCCTACTACGTGTACATCCCACTGCCCAGCGCGGTGTCCGACCCCTGGAAACTGATGCTGCTGGACGCCACTTTCCGCGGCGCGCAGCAAGTGGTGAGCAGAGCGAAAGGGGATGCCCCGTGTCGTCCCTGCTCCCTAAACGAAACCCCCATCGCTTATCCCGGTTGCCTATGGGCCCTTTGAGGATGTGACATTTGCATCTTTATCCTGCAATAGGGATAGCCCGTGTTCCCTTTCCCTGTCGCTTCTTCTGTTACCCCGGGCTCTGAGGGTGTTGTGTTTGCTTCTGTGTAATGCCGTGGGGGCACCCGGTGTGTGTCACCCATGTTTCCTGAGAGTGCACGCTTCCTCAGAACCCCTAGCTCGGGCACTGAGGGTGTCGTGTTCGCATCCTTGAAGTCCGCGGGCAGATAAGAGTCTGGAAACAGGTGAAGTTCTCCTCGCCTGGCATCTCTACTGCTGTTTAACCTTTCCTGGGTCCCAATTAGCTTCCCTGCTTTCTGGGTTCTCTATATCTTGAGCCAAAACCTTTAGCAATTTATAAACCACCCCGCCCCCACCTCTATTCTCCCACCCGCAGGCAGAGGAAGAGTTAAGTTTTGTTGTTGTTGTTGTTGTTTTGTTTTTTTTTAAGCTAAGGGGATTGTGATTTCCCTGATGAGCAGAAGCGGGCGCGGGCAGCTCTCCGACGTCGTCCCCAGGCCTTAGCGCTCCATTCTGGGGACCGCAGGCTAGGAGGAACCGCTGTGACCTTCGGTTCTCTCCCTTGCACCTCTCAGCGAAGGAGGCTGGCAGGCCCGGAGGGCTGTAAATGGTCCTTGTTTGAAGGCTGTTTTCTGTTTGCTTGCAGCGTTTGTTTTGTGTCCTTCGATGTCTGGGAGATAACCTTGGCCTGAGCCACAGTGGTGTGGCCTTCTTTTACCCGCAGGGTGGCATTTCTTTACTTTGTATACTGCTCTTATACATTGCTCCCCCTTGGGAAGGACAGAGTCATTGGTTTATTCCATGGTAGGAGGATTGGTTTTCTTATCAGAAGCTTAGTCTGCAGCCAAGGCTGAATGCCCTGATTGCATCATATTTTTTAATAGTCTGCATTATGCAGATTTCCAGCACTTCTCCACAATCCAGCCACCCTCTACCTCTGCCCAACACTGAGTCTTAATACTGTTTTTGTTTCGTTTTGGGGTTTTTTTTGAGACAAAGTTTCTGTATAACCCTGGCTATCCTGGAACCTGCTCTGTAGACCAGGCTAGCCTCCAGTTCTCCTGCAGCTGCCCCAGGAGTGATGAGATTGAAGATGTGTGCCACTACCTACTGGCCCCTTTTTCTCTTTTTAAATAAGATATATGAACGTGCATTAAACTTTTAAAATTAATTTCTCTGTGTGGATGTTTTGCCTGCATGTATGTCTGTGTAGCACGTGGGTGGAGTGCCCACAGAGACCAGAAGAGACCTGTAGTTAGAGAGGGTTGTGAGCCCCTGTGTGGGTGCTGGGAATGAACCACAGGGCTCTTAACAACGCATAAGCTCCGGCTGGTTTTGCTTGCTTCCTTCCTACCTTCCTTCCTTTCCTTATCTATCTATCTATCTATCTATCTATCTATCTATCTATCTAATCTATCTATTTATGTTTTGTAGACAGTCTCAGTATGTAGCTCTAGCTAGACTCTGGGTAGCCTACTGAACTCAGTGTGTAGATAAGACTTAGTTAAGACTAGTCTTGAACTTTTGATCCTGCCTCTACCTCCCAAGCATTGGGATTTACTATGTGGGTCAAGCTGCCTCCAAATTCCTGGCAGTTTTTTACACGCTGACTTTACAGACCTGTCTGCACTCGTGTGTGTGTGTGTGTGTGTGTGTGTGTGTGTGTGTGTGTGTGTGTGTGTGTGTGTGTTGTAGCTGAGGCTGGGTATGAGCTATGTGGGCCTTGAATGATCCCTAGTGTTCAGATTACAGGTTGTTTAATTTGGGTTTTTAGAATCCACACCTTGGTACCTGTCTCAAGCAAGCTGGCCACAAACTTGCTATGTTGTCCAAGCTGGTTCAGACCGTAATTTTCCTGCCTCAGGCTCCTGAGTGTCCTGGGAGTTTGTTTAAAGGCACCTCTCACAGAGGTCCACCACGGTCTGTGAGATAGCTTGTAGGCTTTAACAGAGTGCTGACCTGCTGGAACAGGGGTCTGCCCTCTTTTCTGTATGTAACCAAGAAATTCAGTCTTTCCTAGGAAGCCCCTGTGAAGTTGAGTGCACACTTGACAAGGGGTGCATACTGTCCTGGATTGGGTTGGCCATCTTGAATAAGTTAGGAGAAGGAAAGAAGAACATTGTGCTGGTGTGGAGAATGCATTGTCTGTCTATGTTTTGGGTCACTGAAGAACTCTTCCAGATCATATTTAGGAAAGTACAGGCTTAGAGGGAAGCTTTTCTTCCCCAACGTGCCTTCCAAACCCACATCTGAGGCGCCCCACAATCATTTAAATGAAGGAAAATTCAGAAGCAGTAGAGGAAGGGGGTGGGGTGTAGTTCAGTGGTTGAGTACTTGCCTAGCATGTGTGACACCCTGAGTTTGAGGCCTAAACAAACAAAATAGTAAATTGTAGTCAACTCCTACTTTTTGAGTACTATACAGCTAGAGTGTTTCTGCTGTAAAATAATGTTTAGTGGGCGCTGGCGAGATGACTCAGGCAGCAAAGTAAAATGTGTTCTAAGTACGAGTTCGAATCCTCAGCATGCATGTAAGACCTGCATCTAGTACACACACCTGACTTCCCATCACATGCCTGCGTTCCCAGCATCATAGAGGCAAAGACATCTCAAGGGCTTTTTGAGATACACTCTGGGTGACTCTGTTCGCTCACTGTCCAGTGAGAGAGACCCATAGGACATCAGTGATGAATCTTAGTGACATGATGTAACAGAAGGGCTCCTGAAATTGGCGTGCCTGCTGAGTCCCCCTAATTTTGAGCATAACCCCCACAGCACCAGGCTGTGTCCTTTGTCTTATTGATGACTGGCTGTTAGATGTCTCCTCATACTCAGAGCTGTAACGTGACCTCACCTGAGCTCCCTACAGGCCTCGCTGGGCTCCTGTGTTGTGTGGGTGTGACTGAAATTACAGCCTCGCTGGAAACTTCAGCGCTCCAGTGTGCTGACCTTTGCCCTAAGTTTTAAACTGGAAAACTGTACCCGTATCGGGTAAATCGTAGGTATTTCTAAGTATGGGAAGATTTGAGGAGATGCAGTCCGTGGGGCAGGGGTACCATGAGAACCCGAGGCAGCTGCTCACATTGCCTTTGTGGCCCGGGAGGAGAGGTGAATTTTGACTTTCGAATATTCGTGAATGAGTGTTTTAATGATTTTTTTCTTTTCTGACACATTGTCACGCACTGTGACCTGGGCTGGCCTTACTGTGTCCTTGGAGTGGAGACTAGCTTTGAAATTGTGATAACTTCCCGTCAGACTCTGGAACACTGGAACGGTGGCAGTGGGCTACTCTGCTTGGTAGGAGACAAGTTCTGTATGCCACCCCCAGACTTGGGATGAAGAGCAGTACTTCAGGGAAGCTTTGAGGGGTCAGTAACCATAGTGATGATTAGCTGATTCAGTTGGATTTCCTACAAAGACAGGCTAGCACAGAAAGGCTTCACCTTCAGGGAGGTCTTTACTTTGTACTAGAGACAGTACTCTGTACGGTGGACTCCGACAGGTGAGCAGGGTGAAGTGCATTCAGTTACCAGATGTGTGAGGGAAGAGTAAAATATTAGTAGACCCATCTTAACTTTTTTTCTTGCACTTCTGCAAATCCAGCCCTGGGCACAGAGAGGGTGTGTCATTCTTCCGCGATCCTTTGTGAGACATCTATCCTGTTTCTTTTTCTTTTAAAAGATTTATTTGTGTATGTATATAAGTACACTGTAGCTGTCTTCAGACACACCAGAAGAGGGCATCAGATCTCATTACAGATGGTTGTGAGCCAACATGTGGTTGCTGGGATTTGAACTCAGGACCTCTGGAAGAGCAATCAGTGCTCTTAACCACTGAGCCATCTGCCATCTCTCCAGCCCCCTATCCTGTTTCTTACAGGCAGCCCAAACTTGATCTGCAGACATTCTGAAAGGTCCTTTTTATGCCCGGTTACTCTAAAAATAATGAGCAGGAGGCTGCCGTGTAGCTGAACAGTGGAGTCCTTTTCTAGCATGAAGAAGACCTGGATTCTCGTCCTTGCACCCAGAGGAGGCCAGAAGAGCAGGGAGAGAAGGGGGAGAGTCTAGTTTTAGCAGGCTTGGTGGTATGCTTGTATAATCCCAGTGGCTGGGAAATCTGACACAGGAGGATAAGTTCAAGGCTAGCTGAAGCAACTTAGACCTTTATCTCAAAACAAAAACTTAAAGGGGTTTGGGGAAGGGGAGAGAATGTGCGCCTAACAAACACAAGGCTTTGCATTCAAGAATAGTTCACAGTAAAAAAAAAAAAAAAAAAAAAAGAATAGTTCACAGTAGTAAAGAAATGAATTAACCATTTTTTTGTCTTAGCCTCCAAGGAGACTGTGTTGTAATAATCCGCCCCTTTATTTATTTCCTCGGTTTTATGCTTATGAGGGATGTAGGAAAGACCTACTTATCAATAGGCCCAAACTTGGAAATGTGAGGCAGGAGGATTAAGAGTTCCAGGGTCAGCCTGAGCTGCACATCTCACAAGGAATGAAGGGTGACGAAATAGGGCTCCGGCATGTCGCTCAGTGTTAGGGCTTGCCTAGCATGCACACAGTTCTCCATTCTCCAGCACCACAAAAGGGAAGAGAAAGCCACTGAGTTGCCAAGTGATAAGCCTGGCAGCATTCCCAGGACAATCTGTGGTGTGTCACATTATAAAACAGTAGCAATATATTTTTCAGTGTTTCCAGAATAAAGTTAAAATCCTACTACCTGGAAGTCATCATATCCTGTATGCATACATGTAATGTATACCATCACATGTGTTTGGGCATAGTTGTGCAGATGCGTTTGCATGTGTGTATATGTAATGTGCATAGACATGCTCATGCTATGGCATACATGTGGAGGTCAGAGGATATCTTGCAGGAGTCTGTTTCCTCCTCTGTGTGAGACCTGAGGATTGAACTCGGCAGTAGGTGTCTTAAAACACTCAGCCATTTTACTGTCCCTGAGTCCAGAATATTCTGCAATCAATCTTCTACCTTATTCTTTGAGGAAGGATCTCTAGATCAAACCCAGAGCTCTTGCCAACTTGTTCAGGGATGCCCTGTCCTGCCTTCCAGGGCTGGAATCTCGCTCATTTACCTGGGTTCTGGGGATCACACAGCAAGGGCTTTAACTGAGCAGTCCCTCCAGCCCTTAACAAATATGAGCTGAACTACATACAGTGCTGGGAGCGGCGGAATGAATGGCACACCGGTAACTGATCTCTCTGTGGAATTTTTCTTGATGAGATCCAAACAGATATCTATTCATCTAAGATAAGGTAGTAGTTTGAATGAAAATGGCCTCGGTAGGCTTTTAGGGAGAGGTTACTATTGGGAAGTGTGGCCTTGATGAAGCAGGTGTGGCCTTGTTGCAGTAGGTGTGGTCTTGTTGGAGCAGGTGTGGTCTTGTTGGAGCAGGTGTGGTCTTGTTGGAGCAGGTGTGGTCTTGTTGGAGCAGGTGTGGTCTTGTTGCAGTAGGTGTGGCCTTGTTGGAGGAAGTATGTTTCTGGGGGAGGGCTTTGGGGTTTCAGAAGCTCTAGTCAGGCCCAGAGTCAATCTCTTCCTGCTGCCTGTTGATAAAGAACTGTTCCAGATACAGAGCTCTCAGCTGCCTCTCTAGCACCATGTCTGTTTACATGCCACAATGCAACCTACAAAGACAACAATAGGCTAACCCTCTGAACTGCAAGCCAGCCCCAGTTAAATATTTTCTAATGTAAGTTGCTGTGGTCCTGGTATCTTTTCACAGCAATGAGACAGGTATTAATGACAAGCCAAAGAAACCATTCCGGGCAAGGCTTGCTAAGTGAACCTATGACTCTAGGTGTATACATGAGAATATTACAGGAGTATGGATAACTCAAAGGCAGCTGTGTCATGGAAAAACCCACCGCAGCATGGGTGATACTGCCCCCTACTCCATCAGAGAGTCACCTGTCTCAGCCATTGTTAATTTGTATTCATGTGGGGGTGGGTGTGAATTTTGTAACTTTCGTGCGCTTCCTGGGCTTTGTGAGTTTACTTCCTGGGCTCTTAGAAACATCCTTCCTGGAGTGTTTCAATTAATATAATATAGCTACACAACAAACTCAGTTGCTAGTTGCCTGTTGAATGAGATGTGACAGACCATCTGATAGTGACAGGGGCCTATACTCAAATGATAGACCATAAGTTACAGATGGGGCTTTTACGGGTCCCTGCTATATTCTTCCAAAAGGACATCAGAACAGACCTGGGATCACGGCTGGGTGGTACACACCTGTAATCCGAGCACTGGAGAGGTAGAGGCAGGAGGATCAGACTGTCAAGGCTATATGAGACTAAACAGCAGAAAGTGGCCCTGGGTACTGGGGCATGTTCCCTTTTCTTTGGCATCTAATCTGCAGGCAAGGCTGAGTGCTGACCTACACTTTCAGTCTTTGAACGTAGTGAGCGCCTCCTCTCTCAGGTCCCATGCTTCGCATGTGATTCATTGCGTCACCCCAATAACATGGCATTTTTCCGTATGTGACAGAGGAGAGTACGAAAAAGCAAGGACAGTGGCTTGCTCAGGATGACAGCGATAAGGAGGTGGGGCTAGGTGAAGGTCAGGCTGCCTTGCTCCCTGGCTTAACCACGGGGCTAAATTGGAAGTCAGGCACTTACAAGAAAGGAGTATAAGGCATTTTAGCCAGAACAACAGAAGTGAGGGGCCCAAGGAGAAACAGTGACATAGTTGAGGGCCTAAAATAGCCGAGACCAACCAGAGCCTCAGAAGTATTAAGGCCAGAGTGGAGGTCAGAGGGAAGTGGACCGGATAAGGGGTGACTTTTTGTCTGTGCTCTAGAAAGATGACAGGAAGTTACATGGTGAAGTCAGTGTTCTAGAACAGTCTTCATCATTTTTGAAGACTCTTGTACCCCAGGCTGGCCAAGGACTCCATGCAGCCTCTGAAGACCCTGAGCTTCTGATGCTCTTGCCTCTGTCCCCCAAGTGCAGAGTTCACGTGCATACACCATCCCTCCCTGCTAATGAGGTGCTGACAACCCGTGGCTTCCTCCCAGCTAAGGCAAGCACTTCCCAAGAAAGGTTTGCTGAGTGTTTGGTTTGTTTTCTGTATCAGAGAGGGGGGTGGGTAGGGGTGTGTGTTTGTGTGCTCACTACTATGTAGATCAAGGGGCAACCTATAGGAATTGGTTTCCCCTTCTGTCATGTTGGTCCCTGGGGTCAGGCTTGGCAAGCACCTCTCCCAGCTGAGCCGTCTTGCTGGCACCAAGGAGAGCATCTTAAACACAGTTATGGGGGACAAACCTAGGCGGGTGCTTGTAGGCGGGTGCTTGTACTTCATTTATTTGCCGTCTAGACCTCAGGCCCGGCTGTAAAATGTGCCTTGTGCTCTGTTCTTACTTTACCTCCTTTCAGCAGCAGGTCTCTGTCCCAGCTTCCTGTCCCACTCCAGCCTTGCCATGAACCTGCCTTTGTGTGTCTCATACCTTTTCTCCTGTCCCCTATGCCTCAGAGGCCTTCTTGCCCTCTTGCTTTAGCTAGTGGCCCACGCATCTTTCAACACCGAAGGCTCCCCTCCCTCCACGTGCCCATCTGCCACATTCCCTCGGGCCAGGCGGGCTTTGGTTTTGACAGTCATTTACGACAGAGAAGGGAGGAGTTTCTGGTTCTCATTTCCTTCCCTCTGGTACCCTAACTGCAAAGCATCTGACCTCAGTGTTCTCATGCTTCTGACTCTGAACTTGGCTGAAAACAGCATTTTGTTTCCCCTGCGGGCTTTTTGCAAGCCTGCTGTTTTCTGGGTTTCCAAATTCCTCATAATATTTTTTTAAAGATTTATGCTTGTTTTTGACTTTGGAATTGATTAACTACAGGCTTTCTTGGCTAAATACTAGCTGTAATTCTAGGCCATCTTTTCCAAAGATGGCTGGCATGCTTGCATCTTTCCATGGAGGTGGTCTAGCCTTTTCTCCCCAGGTTGTATTCAGCGCTTTTCTCCCTCCTTCCTTTCCTATTTAATGAGACAGGGTTATACTATGTAAAATGGCCCTGAACTCAACCTCCTCCTACCTCAGCCTCTTAAGTACCTAGATTATAGGCTTGTAAATCAAAGGGCAACCTACAGGAATTGGTTTCTCCTTTCATCTTGTAAGTCCTGGGGTCAGGTCTCAGGTTGTTAGTGTGTGTTGCTACGTAAGTCGAGGGGCAATACAGAACACATACACTGACACACACACACACACACACACACACACAGACATATATACACACATATATACACACATCACACGAATGCACACACATTACTCATACTCATACACAACACACATATACACACACACTAATCAACTTACAGACTTGTGCCACACAGTTTTTCTTTGAATGATTAATCTTTTTTAAAAATTCTTTTGCTTTTGTTTATTTTGCAAGCAAGTGTGTAGGCACAGGTCTGTCGGAGACACATATGGAAGTCAAAGGTCAACTTTTAGGATACTCCTCTTCTGCACCAGCCCCAGAGACTGGACTCAGGTTGTCAGGCCTAGCAGCAGGAGGCTTTTCCTGCTGAGTCATCTCCCTGCCTCCTTTTGGAATGATTTAACATCCGTTTTTGGTAAGGATGTTTAGCCTTGTTACAAAATCTCTGACAGAGGGTTTTAAAATTTTGTTTAATATTTTTAACTTTTTATTGATTCTTGTGAATTCCACATCAAACGCCCATCCCTTTATATCTGCCCTCTGCTCTTGCAGCCTCCCCCCCTAAAGGAAAGAACTCCCTTGTGTGGAAGCTGTGGCATGTTACAGTGTATCAGGTGGCACACCCTTTTTGTCTACACATCTTTACTTGCACATGTTCATTGCAATGAGTCATTGTCTGGTTTGAGGCCTCTTTTTCTGCTACGCTATCAATACTGGATCCTCACTGGGATTCCTCTCAGATGTCCACCTGCTGCCCTGTGTCATGGAGACCCTGAAGCTTTGGTTCTGTAGGACTGGAGCTTCCATGCACTCCCAACAGTTTATAGATGGAGTAGATGTTGGGGTGGGCCAACTCAAAGCCCTGGATCTGGGTCTGTCAGCCTGATACTATCTACTAGTATCCTCTGTTTTGATCTAAACATGGAACTCTTTGCAATGTGTAGCACACCAGGAAGGCACTTAAGAAGGCTGTCAGCCTCGGACTCTCTCCCTGGAGTCACACTTTCTCTCCTCGACAAACCAAAATCCAATGCAGCATGTGTAATGGCTGGTTTTGTGTCAACTTGACACGAGCTGGAGTTATCACAGAGAAAGGACAAAGAAATGCCTCCACGAGATCCAGCTGGAAGGCATTTTCTCAACTAGTGATCAAGGGGGGGAGGGCCCAGTCCATCGTGGGTGGTGCCATCCCTGGGCTGGTAGACCTGGGTTCTAAAAGAAAGCAGGGTGAGCAAGCCAGGGGAGCAAGTCAGTAAGTAACATCCCTCCATGACCTCTGCATCAGCTCCTGCTTCCTGACCTGCTTGGGTTCCAGTCCTGACTTCCTCCGGTGATGAACAGCAATGTGGAGGTGTAAGCTGAATAAACCCTTTCCTCCCCAACTTGTTTCTTGGTCATGATATTTTGTGCAGAAATAGAAACCCTGACTAAGACAGGATGGTAAAAGGAAACTAAAGGCCATGCAATGAGAAACCACCAATGAACCTCTAACCATGAGGTTGTCAGCCTTGTGTGTGCGCACATCTGTGTGAGTGATGTGTGTGTGCATGAGTGATGTGTGCCAGTGTGTATGTTTATGTGTGAGTCCTGTGTGTATATCTATCACTATTTTACCCAGTACCATGGCTGGCAAGGGTCAGGGTCCCCTCTCCTGCTCCCATGTCCTCTGGGCAGCTCACCCGTGCCCACACCAAGGTCAGCTCTGTTCTGTTGCCCATGCAAGGTGCAGAACCCACTGGACCAACCGCTGTAGCCAGCGAGGGTTTCGACCACCTCTCTCACCTGCCGCAGGTAGCAAGGGTCGAGAGAGTGAGAAGGACCTCTTTCCCTCATCCATGGCACTACATGGCAGACTACTGGGGAGGCCAGCTCTCTTACACTCACAACCCTCGGGCCCCTCACCTGTAATCCATACAACCATGGCAGCTCTATGCTGTTTCCTGGGGGAGGTACAAGCCACTGTCCTGAGTGCTGAAGCTGGCAAGGGGCAGGGACAGATCAAAACAGGATACTAGTAGACAGTTTGTGTGAAAGTCTACTTTTCAACCCAGAATCCCTTAAAAATGTGCTTTTTATAAGGCTGAACATGGTGGTACTCACCTTTAATCTCAGTACTTGGGAGGCAGAGGCAGACATTCTTCGTTAAGTTGAGGCTAGCCTTATCTGTATAGGGAGTTCCAGGCCAGCCAGGGCTACATAGTTTGAGACCTTGTCTCAAAATAATTTGAGAAATATATGCATTCATAACATGCATGCCTTGTGCCCAAGGAGCAAAAAGGGACATGGCATCCCCTGGGATTGGAGTTAGGGATGTTTGCAAGCTGTCCTGTAGGTGCTGGGAATTGAACCCAGGTCTTTTGCAAGAACAGCCAGTGCTCTTAACTCCTGAGCCCTCTTTCCAGTTCCTCTAAACTAATTAATTAATTGGCAGATAACTATATAAATGTGTGTGGTGCGGTAACTTTTATTGATGTATAAATTGAATATTATCAAGTTATGATATTTTATTGCCCATCGCCTTAGACATGTGTCATGTCTTGAGGTTGAGAACATTCTGCATACATTCCTAACCTTTTGCTGCTTGTTTGGTTTCTTTGAGACAGGATTTTATGTAGCCCAGGCTGGGTCAATCTTACTGTGTAGCTGAGCCTGGTCTCGAGCTAAGGCTGGAAAAAAAAATGGTGTAGGGATGAAGAGCCTGTACTACTTATGCAGAGGGTGACTTCTATTCCCAGCATCCATATATAGTGGCACACAATCACCCGTAATCCCATCTCCATGGGATCTGACTCCTCTGACTTGGGGACCTGCACTCTGTATGTGTGCATGCGAGCGCACACACACACACACACACTTGAAAAATGTTAATTCCAATCACCTTTCAGTATAATAGGAGCTGTGTCTTTTTATCCCTTAATGGGATCTCTTCCCATCCCCCTTCCTCTCCTTTCCTCACCTCCCTCCAGCTAAGATCTAGACTCTTGACACATTGCACCCTGAGTAGCCTTTCTGCTTGCTTCAGAGTGAAGTTCCCAGTAGGTGGGTAGAAAGACAAACTGATTTCAAATCGAGACACTCGTTCCTTAGGCCTTGGTGGAACCGTCGAAGTGCACATGATCCTTTAGTTGAGGACTGGGGGGGGGGTGTCGATGCGTGTGATGAGTAGATCTTTGTGGTTACAGATGCTGCTATTGAGCAGGTCCTGGCTGAGTCGGAGAGAACGAGAAGCAACACTGATTCCTGAGCCAGGACTGGGGGACCAGGAAGAGAAAGTGTCAGGTGTGGTCTCAGGAGACCCCCATGCTGGGTCGCTGTTGGAGGAGGTCCAGTTACCAATATACAATTACCTGTGGCTGCTGCTACCACCTTTCTCCTCTTCTTCCTCCTCCACCCTCATCTCCTCTTCCTCTACCTCCTCCACCTCTTCCTCTTGTCCTCCTCTAGTTCTCACACTCCTCTCCTGAGGTGCCATGGGATGGCACACAGAGGAAGTGGCTTCTGTTGAGTGTCTTTAAGAAGGTCTGTACTCATCTGGGCAGCACACTGGCAAAACTGGGATGCAGCTGCTACCGGGGAAGGATAGCGTACAAATCCAAACACCGTTCTCTGTTAAGAAAGATCTACGATACACGGTTACTTGTGGCACTTTTAGCAAGCTAAGGGCAAGCTCATAAAAACATGCAGTGTATGATTTCTCAAGAGTACTACTTGGTGAAATAAATGACATGTTAAAGTTTTTTGAGGGTCCTATAACCTACCTGTAACCCCAGCTCCAAGAGAGAAGAAGATCAATCTCTGAGGCTTGCTAGCTTCCAGCCTAGCGCCCCCCCCCCCCAAATTGGAAACCCCAGGTTCAGGGAGAGACTCTACCTCAAAGGACTAGGTAGAGCACAAGAGAGGAAGATACTTGATGCCCTCTTCTGGTTTCCATCACACAAGTTAATAAATAAATAATATTCAAATAACAAAAATGATAGTGCTCTTGCCTAGTGTGTGAGGCCCCAGGTTGTTAGCATCCAAAACAAACAGACAAGGCAAACAAAAAACTGTCACACCTGTACAACGGCTTGTAAGTTCTATTATTCAACAGAAAACAATGTGCGGTTTCTATTGTTTGGGTTTAGTTGCTTTTTATTTTCAACAAAGACATTGTATAAGTCTTGTCCTACTAGGCGCCTAGACTAGGAGAAGACTCTGTCTCACCCAAGACGCCACAGCCACCAACAATTTCGGTGTTTGGTTCAAAGCATAAACAAGGAATAACTTTCTGCTTCTCCTTGTTCATCAAAAGGATGGACCTTCATTGGCATCACATTTGAACTACCCAGGCTAATTCCCTATCCTGCCATCCTCTCTCACCCTCAGCCCTGTTCTTCCTTCTCCCTCTTTTCCTGGGTCATTGATCTCTCCATTGATAACTGTGCATTTGTTGATTTTGCATCTCTTCTTCTGTGGGTCCACTTTTACCTGGGACGGCCCTGAACTTACGGCTATTCTTCTGCCTCTGTGTCTTGAGTGCTGGATGATGGGTGTGAGCCACCATCCCTAGCTTTTCTCAGTTACCTTTACATCATTTGTCTCCCCAACTAAATCTGTATTCCCCTGTAGTGTCTCTAGAGGGAAAAGGACAGGTCTTTGCTCCCCATCCCCACCCTATGTGCTTAGCTCTGAAAAGTTCCTGGTACCAAGTAAACCTCTGTACATTTCCTAAGTGGACAAGTGGGTGAGAGACAGGGAGGTCCATCCACAGAAGCTTTGAGCGCAGAGGGCAGGGCGCCAACACTGCACAGGAAGAGGTTACATCCCTTTCTCAAGCCAGGCGGCATCCTGCGGGGCCTGCTGGCCAGACAGTTTGCTTTTCCTTCCCATGAAGTGGACAGGGTAAATTGTCCACTGCTTCAGAAAATATGAACCTGGAGGTGACAGGGAAGAGACATAGAAGGTAACAGTGTGAATCTGTTTGTTCAGTCAATCATTTTCAGTTAGGCAGGGAGGTACAGGAGGCTGGGACAGAAGAATTCAAGTTCAAGGGCTGCCTGAGCTACAGCAAGAGCGCAGAGCTTGCCTGGGCAGTGTTGTAAGACCCTTGCGTTTTCCCACATCTGAGAAGCAATTGATGCAGGTAGCCATGCAGGGTCACATGTGAGCTCAAACCTCTTTTGCAAAGACAGAGCTGTGCGCTTGTTCTGGAAATGGCTCTGCTCTTCTGTTTGGCCCACTGCCAGCTCTCTCCAATGCTTGGGTGTACAGCCCTGCGTGTCCACAGCACTTCCCAGGCCACCACAAAGTCTATAGCTATTTGCCAACCTCAAGGACGAGGGTCAGATGAGTGACTGTTGGCGTTGTCTGTGACCCTTAGCACAGTTTTGGGCATCAGTCAGTATAGTGCCAAGTTATAAATAGCCCTCCTCCTAGTGCTTAGTGGATATGAACAGCAGCATCCCAGGTAAGTGCTGAGACAGGGTAGGCTGCCTGGATTTTCCAGCTAGGTTAGTATCATTACTTAAAAAATTTTTTTTTACATTAATTATTTGGGGGTGTGTATATGCTTAGAGTCTGCATGTGAGAAAACCCATGATAGTTTGTCTTTTATTCTCTCCCTTTTTTCTTGTTTCCTGTTTTTTTCCTTCTTTAAGACCCTGGCACATGCAGGGATTGAGCCCACAGCCTCTCACCATTTTTTCAGTGCCAGGCAAGCATGCCACCAGTGCCATCCATCATTCTCTGCTTTGTTGTTGGTGGTGGTGATGGTGGTGATGTCTTTTCTTTGTAACAGAGTGTTGTTATATTTAATCCAGGATGGCCTTGTAATCATGACCAATTCTGTCTCACCCTCCTGAGTGCTGGGGATTCCAAAGTTTGGGCTACCACAGCTTTTACAACTAGTTAATTTGAGATAGAACCTAACGGTAGCCCTGGGTAGTCTTGAACTATGTAGACCAGGCTGCCCTTGAGTTCACAGAGATTCTCCTGCTTCCGCCTTCTGAGGTTAAATCTGTGGGTTTCGACTGTGGCGTTTCTGTACATGAATGCCAGTACTTCCTCTTCCATCTCTATCCTCGACCCTCTGCCTGCCCTGCTGCCTACTGCGGATCCTCCTCCTGCACCCAAGTCCTTCCTCCTCTGCTCTCGGGTCACGTGGATGCTATTACAGCTTGCTTTCCTTAAGGGCTCCTCCTCATTGCTTAAGGCCTGCCCTCTTCCTACTTTCATGACCTACGGACAGACAGAAAGACACACAGATATACACTTCTATACTTCTAACCATTTTCTGCAAATGTTATGATTTTTTTTAAGACTACGGTGCTGGGGATGGAACCCAGGAATGTGCCCACGCTAGACACTCTGTCTACCATTGAGCTATGTTCCCAGCCCAGGACTTTATGTCAGTAGTGGGTAATTAAAATTCCCTTATGTACACGTGCCATCTTTTCTTCATCCATGTCTGTCAGTGGACACCTAAGCTGGTTCCATTTCTTAGCTACTTTGAGTACTGCAGTGTTAAATAGAATGGGCAGGTCTCTCTGGAGTGGGTGGGTCATATAGTTCTGGTTTTATGTCTTGTGGGAGCTCACGGTGATTTCCCTAGTGACTGTGCAGGTTACACTCCTCCCTGCAGGATAGGAGGGCTTCTCCTCCTCTTCTTTTTCCTCTTCCTCCTCCTCATCTTCCTCATCGTCTTCCTCCTCCTCTTCTTCCTCTTTCTCCTCCTCTTCCTCCTCCTCTTCTTCCTCTTTCTTCTTCTCTTCTTCCTTTTCCCTTTCTCCTCTTCTTTCTTTTCTTCCTTTTCTTCTTCCTCTTCCTCCTCCTCCTCCTCCTCCCTCTTCCTCCTCCTCCTCCCTCTTCCTCCTCCTCCCCTCCTCTACTTCTCCAGCATTTGTTTGTATTATTTTGGATACCCGTTTTGACTGGGCCAAGGTAGAATTGTGACAGTTTTAGTTTGCATTTTTCCATATGGCTAAGAGTGTTGAACTGTCTTTTCAGATATGTATCATCCACGGGTATTTCTTTTTAGAATTGCCCATTTTGAAAGAAAGCTATTATAATCTCAAAAACGAAAGAACCAGTTTTTTGGTTTATTTGCCTATTTATGGGTGATCTGTGATCTGAGTGTTTAGTTTTGCTTTTTTTTAAATTACTTTGTTAGAGTGTATGCACTCATGCCCTGCGTGGCATGGCATGTGGAAGTCAGAGGATAACATTGTGGAGTCAGTTTCCCTATCACCCTTTATGTGGGTCCTGCTGATTGACATCAGAGCATCACATGGCAGGTACACTTACATTTTGGGCCACTGGTCAGCTCGGTTTGTTTGCCGTTCTTGATGTGTTCAACCCAGTGTGATGGACAGTGGGCAGGGTTTTCCTTCCTGTTCTGGGGACCCTGTCTTCATGGTGATTGACTCCGATTGTTTCTTTTGCTGTGCAGAAGCCTTTTAATTTCACACGGTCCCACTTGTCAATCCCAGGAGTAAGAGCCTGTGCCACCAGAGTCCTTTTCAGAAGACCCTTCCCTCTGGCAGTCTCGGAGTTTCCTTCTTCCGACATCTCCCAAGGTGTCTAATGTTGTAGCTGGGAGGTAACACTGGAGTGCGTGGAACCGCAGCGGTGAGGTCTGTACGGGCGAAGGACCCGGCATTGTACTTTCACGACCTCTGCTATGGAGGGACACAGCAATGGCTGACAGTGACCATGGGGCTTCAGATGCCAAAGTGTCCATCTAGAGAGAGCCGGCTCCCACGCCAGTCTGCTTGTGGGTCTCAGGCTCTGCTTCTTCTCAGTTGAAATCTACTATTGCCCATGCCACCAAGGATGGAGTTGAAGGTTCTGGAAAACCCTGTGTTCTTTCCTGCCCAAGCTGAACTTCCCGAGCCCTGTACTTGGCAGCTGGCCTGCTGCTGGCCTGCCTGCTCTCACAGCCCCTCCCAGGCTTGTTTCCCCACCAGTGGGCTATCTGTTGGCTTCTCATTGCTCCCTGCTCTCCTGTCCTCAGCATTACCCAGTGTTAAGCAAGAGACTGCCACTCAAGATGAGCCCCCAGCACTGCCTTCTGAGTCATTTCACCGATAGATGGGATCTTTCTCCATTGTTAGCCTGTCCACCAGAAGAATCACTGATACCTGTCCTGAGGGAAAGACCTTATGGGTGAAGCTCTTGCCTTCCTTTCCCCAGGGCTGGGAAGCCCACTGTAGTCCGGGGAAGGTGTAGCTCCATGGTTATGGTTGTGCCTGCCTCCCATGGTTCTTTGCTAAGCTGCTCTGAGCTTCCTAGGTCATCCGGCCCCTGTGGCCAGCCTGCAGAAAGCCACCCACTAGCTCAGATCCCCTTATCCCCATACGATTTGTAATAGTAAATCTTCAACCCCCAGATGCCCACACAAAGAATACAAACTCAATTGATAGAAATACAAGCTACACGCCTAAATTGGGCAGATGGTCCCTACATTATTTCATTGCCCATCTATGAAATCTGTAGTAACCTGTGGCTTCTCCAGACCGCGTGGGTCAGCTCCATCTTCTCCTGCTGGTTCCTTCTTGTTTCTTTCATTCTCCTTCTTGTACTTCTTCCCCATCTGGCTCTCTCTCTGTCTCTCCTTCCTCTTTCCCCTAAAACTTTCAGCTCTGTCCCCTCCTTCCACTGACCAATCACAGGTTCTAGCCTTATCTGATAACTGGGATTTTCTCTGACCTCACCTGAGTACAGGCACTCCTTATAAGGAAGCAGAAGAAACAGCAGCAATCCACAACAGGAAGGGTAAGAAAGGCTGAACGTGAGCCTGGAAGCAAGCCAGTCGGCAGCTCCTCTGTGGCCTCTGCTTCAGTTCCTGCCTTCAGGTTCCTTCCTGGAGCTCCTGCCCAGGCTTCCCTTCAGGACAGACTGTGACTAGCATGTGAGCTAAAAACAAACCCTTTCCTCACGCATAGGCTCTGCTCAGTGTTTGCAACAGTCACGGAAAGCAAAATAGGGCAGCTGTCTTTGTCAGTACTGTTGGAACATAGTCCAGTGTGGAGTCACGTGAGAATGCTGAGTGCTTGTGAGAAAGCCGAGAAGACAAGAGTCTCGTGACCTCAGTTTCTTCAAAACACAGAATTGTTCTTGGATGGGGTTTTCTAGTCAGGTGTAGCTGATAAGAGAGGTTGACTTCAGCTGTTCTCATTCTTACGCCTCTTCAGAAAATGGTTTTGCCACGAGGCTTTTCCTCTCGATTGAGGAAGCACCTTAGTCATGTGATTCTTAGAGTATGAATTGTCTGGTGTTCTCTTTAAAGTTGCCTATTGCAAGAGACTTGAATCCTCCTCAGTTTTAGACCAGGTTTATGGTGCCAGCTAGAGCAGAGAACAGATACTCCAAGCTCTTCTCCTTTCTCTCGTTGGAATGCTCAGTTCTTACACTGGCTCTATCCCTTAACTGGCTTACTCGGAGACTGCAAAACTGCCTTCCCGTTTTCCATTAAAGCTCCTTCTTCATGCTCCCTTCTCTTACTTCTGTACCCTGAGCGGTGGGGGTAGGTGGGAGTTAAAAATAAGCCTTCTTTTCTCCCATCTTAAGGTTTCTAGAGTGGTTAAGAGGGGAAGAACAGGCGGCCTTGCACACGCACCCCACTGTAGAGAGCCCTGTCTTGCACACACACCCCACTGTAGAAAGCCCTGTCTGGGTTCACCTCTGCTCTTTCTTCCTGGGAAGAGTCTGGAGTGCATATCTTCTCTGGGACAGTTTCTTCTGGGATTTTCTCTCTGTGGGTTCCCTTCTGTGAGAAGAGTCCTCGGTTGGCTTTGCTCCTCCGCAGTGCAGCATTTAATCATGTGAAGAAGCCCCACTGGTCAGCACCAGCAGCACAGCCCTTTGGATTTTGGATCAGGCAGGAGTCAGTGTGAACTTATCCTGTTCCTTCCCTGACAGGCATAGTGAACACTCATGGTCTTTCCAGATAAAAGGTTGGGGGTCAGTGTTTAATAGATGGATAAATAGCGTTTCACGAGTAGGACCCTCTTTTCACTCTGGTGGGCTTCAGCTTTGGTCCTCTCCTCTATCTGGTAGGAGTTAGGCCTCATATGTAAAACAGATGTGCTGGACTAGCTCCAAACTAGTTTTTAAAACTTGGTTTTTAGATTGGTCTAATTCTATATGAATGTTTGCCAACATATATATGTATATGCATCACATACATGCATGGTACCTATAGAGGCCAGGAGAGAGTCTGGGATGTTCTGGAACTGTACTTACTGATGGGTTGTGAGCCAGCAGTTATGTGCTGGGCATTTGAGTCTGGGTCCTCTCCAAGAGCCGCTGAACCATCTCTCCAGTCCGTTCAGTCAGCTAGCTTTACGAGAAGGTGGTAGGTGTGAAAAGAGTAAAAGGTGTTTGATCACTCTTAGATTTTCCAGTGTTGGTAGGAGGCTGAGCTGTTGTGAGCCTGAGAGAACAGATCCCTGATGATAGTCACAGGGTTCATCCTTCTCTGTCATCAGCACACAGTTACTGTGACTGCAGCTTTCAGGCCAAAACTCTGGAAACAGAGCCCCAGCAGGCTAAGCTTGGCCACTTTCCCCATCGTGTTGATTAAGGACAGGGAACAGTGGGGCAGAGTGAGGGGGACGTTGGGAAGAAGTGGTCCATAAAGGGGTTCCCAAGTCCATCTTCCGGGGTCTTGATAGAACCTTAAGGGTTCAATGGAAGAATTGGGCGTTGGGCAGAAGATACCACAGCTAAGCAGTCCTGGTCAGGGTGTGGTCTCACACATCATTTTTCCCAGCTCCAATCTAGCAAGGTGAAGATGTCCTTGTTGCTGGAGGGCTCAAGGGATTGGGGTAATTCTCAGGGCATGCTTACTTCTCTTTGTGTAGAACCGGGTAGCAGAGTGGGAACTTGGTACCGGGGCTGAGAAGGAATGCACCCTTAATGTTGTCTCTGTCTCCTATCACCTACCAAGGCTGGGAAGATGGTTCAGTGGTTAAAATTGCACACTGCTCTTGCAAAGGAACAGAATTGGGTTTCCAGCACCCACGTGAATCAGCTCACAATGGTTAATAATCACAGGTCTGGGGAATCTGATGTCTTCTCTCCAGTGACTCCATGGCCATTATACTCAAATGTGCATGTACCAGAGAGATGTTCAAACCTACACTCTCACACTCACATGCACACATAGTTAAAAATAAAATCTCTGTCTCTGGTTTGAAACCGAGTCCCGTGTAAATCCCTGCTGGTCTCACACTTGGTGAATAGTTCAGTCTCGGCTTGGAAACCTGCTTCTCTGGCTCCTACTTCCCCAGTTCATCGATTAGAGGTGTACAACATCATGTGGCATAATGGCCCTTCATCAATATTTCTGCACAGACTAGGTTTGACCTCATCGAATCTTTCTGAGACATCTGGTGTCAGTATTTTTGTTGAGTCTGTTGAGGCAGTGAGTTGAAGCCTCAAAGTTTTGCCCCAGGTCTGGGGCAGCTCTGTTGGTGGAGGTCCTAGTTACAAAAGGCATAAGACCCAGGCTTCCGTCCTTAGCCGCACATAAATCGTGCAGTGCACATCTATAATTCAAACAATAACTCAAAGCAAGCTCGAGGCCAGTCTGAGCTGCCAGATACCCTGTGATACCCTGCATCAAAAACAAATAAGCAAAACCAAAATAATAAAGAAAGTTTGCTTCAAAGTCATCCAGAAAAAAAAATTGTGTGGCCCAGGAAGAGCATAAGGCCCCAAGCTTCATCAAACGTTATACAGAGAGCCAGTTTGAAGTATGTACCGTCCGCTGTCATTTCAGCGATCACCTACTCCACCGCTGGTTGTTGACTGTGTGTTACAGCTGAGCATCAGGGTGAAGTGGAAAATATACCATGTATTTTTCTTATGGCGTGTGTGGATGGGTACCCAGCTTCAAAACAAACATTCGCTCCTCTGTGTATATGTGGGTGCACTCTCCTGAGATGTGTGTATATGTGAGTGCACTCTCCTGTGATGTGCACATATGTGGGTGCTCTCTCCTGTGATGTGTGTATATGTGGGTGCTCTCTCCTGTGATGTGTGCATATGTGAGTGCACTCTCCTGTGATGTGCACATATGTGGGTGCACTCTCCTGTGATGTGCACATATGTGGGTGCACTCTCTTGTGATGTGCACATATGTGGAGTCAGAGAGCCCCTTTATTTGTTCTTTGTTCCTCCTGAGTTCAGTCTCCTCATGGGACATGGAGTTCCTGAGTCCCTTGGATCCTCCAGTACAGGGTGAGACCCGATTTCCAAAAAGAACAAAACAAAAAGTGGGAAGTGCACATGTGGAACCCTTTGCTTGAGATTAATCCATAAAGCCGCCCCAGGAGGGGCTGCTGCTGTATTACCCTCTCTCCTGCAGAAGTTGACTCCATTTGCCTAGTGTTATAAAGCTTACATTGTAATTGTGGATCTAGATAACAATGGTTTTCCTTTGTAAAAGATTTTATTATGTCTGTGTATGTGGGGGCCAGAAGAGGGCATCAGATTCCTTGGAACTTGGGTGCAGGTAGCTCTGAGTCACGAGACATGGGTGCTAGGAACCAAACCTGGGTCCTCAGGAAGAGCAGCAAGCTTTCTTAACTGCTGAGCTGTCTCGCTGCCCCCTAAACTGTGTCGTCTCCAAGGGTGAGTAGTTTTTTCAGTTCCCTCATTCCGTTTGGACTGGCAGCTTCTGTAAACAGTGCAGACATTAGGAGCCATCCAAACGCCACCATCCTCTGTCGGACAGCCGGCTCTGCATCTATGAGCTTTGTGCACTGGGCCTGCAGGCCAGCGCGCCTCCTGGGGCTTCTACACAATATGTGGCTGTGGGACCTCTTCCTGCTGTAACTGCCTAGGCTTTTGCTCAGATGCTGATTTTTTTCAGACTCCCTTGTTGGTGGCCTGGTCCTGCTTCACAGCTGAGCTGATCTGCTGACAGATAGAGCTTCCGGTGGGGCAGAGTTCATAGGACGTTTCACAGCCTGCTTCCTTTCTTCCTGATTTTTAACTTCTGCACATTGTAATGTTGCAAAGCACAAGTAACAGGCGAGGTGCGCTTTGGAGCGCTGCTTGGGTAGTGGCTGCCTTCCAGCTCTGAGTAATGCTCAGAGTGATTAGTCAGAATCAGGTGAGCTACTGAGTCAGACACGCTCAGGTAGTGGTGCTGTGGGATCTGGGCTAGACATTAACATCTCAGCCTCAAATGAATATCAAATAAGTGGGCTGCTCACCCTTCCTATTTGTAAGACGTTCAGAGAACCCAGAGAGGGAAAGCTCACATAGTTCTAAAGCCATACAAAAGGGTACATGATATGTTTTTAAATATTTCATATAGAATGCATTAGTTGATTATTATCATTGTGGATATACATGAACAGATTAATCATCCAGTTCCTCAGACATTGGTAAATGTCTATAAAATCATTCTCCTTGCGTGTTTAGACTCTGTGTACCATTTGAGGAATAGTGTATATATAACCATGTAAGAGGTTAGTCAGATTTTATACTACACAGAGCCCTAGATGTAAAAACAGGAAGTCATTCGTCAAAGATCTCATCCAGTTGTCTACTCCCTGAACTTTGCAGAAAGCAGCCAAGTCCAGCCCGTGCAGTCCGCTGTGGGGCTTGTGTGTGGAGCCAGGTGGAGGGAGGGCATGAGCGGGCAAGCATGGGCTGCGGTGTTCCAGCAAGGAGTTGGGAAGGCTTTGTTCGCAGGCACTGTTCTTTAGTGCTGCAGGTTGAATCAGCTGCTGTTTGCAACAATGAGATGAGAACAAGAGCTGTTTGTCCTGGCCAGCAGCAAGATTCTCTGAGTAGGACACGGCCTCAGAACCCAAGACAGTAGAAAACATTTTTTTTTTCTTTTCCTTTTTAATTTGGGGGGGGGGGGCAGCAAGAAAAACTTTAATGGCTATTTAAAAAGATAATCAATGTACAGAATGAGAATATGAAGGCTCATGGTTAGGTGTCTGTCTGTCAAGCATGAGAGCTTGAAGTTAGATTACTAGAAGGAATATTTTGTTTAGTCTTAACAAGGTGGGCATGGCAGAATGTGCCTATAATTTCAGTATGGGAGGTGTGGAGTTCTTTCAAAGTAACAAAGACATTGAGGCTCTTGAATTGCTAGCCTGACAGAGTCAGTGAGCCTCAGGTTCAAGCACACACACACACACACACACACACACACACACACACACATTTAAAAGGTGAAAAGATACCCACCGGAAGTTGACTTCTGACCTCCATCCTCCATATACACACACACATATATAGACATACACATCTACACAGACACACATGAGCACACCCACACTAACATGCATGTACCACACCACACACATACCTACACAGAAAGAAGATAACCCCATACAATAGAAGGAAATATTTCCAAATAATGTGTTTGAAAAGGGACTTATATCCAGAATATCTAATGAACTCTTAAAGCTCAATAATGATCACATACAAAGTGCTTAGCATCGCATTAGCCATTAGAATCTTTTGCCTTCGACACTAGGAAGAACATAGGGTCTCCCACAGGCTAGGCCTCTACTGAGCTACGGGCCCAGCCCCAGGAAAATCTGGGCCCTCAGACACAGACCTTATTGGACTGGGCTCATGCTCTAGTTGCACTGTGAGAAGTAGCAAAGGAGTTTGTTTCCAGAGCTGATGAGGTCAGAAGCTGGCCCTGGGCACCTTACAGCCTGGACTCAGCCACCTGTCTACAACGAAGAAACCGTAGTGGAAAATGGAGGCCTAGTTACTGAGGCCATGCCGGACAGAGGGATAAAGAGGCCCAGGAGCTTCCATGGCCATCTTCGGTGTCTTGACTGGAAGTTTCGGCTTTATAGGAGGACAAGCAGCCTGCAGAGCTAAGCAGGCCTGGCCTCTGTCAAGTCAGACTGGGAAATGCCTCCTGAGAGACAGGTTCTTCCAGTGGCCAACATTGGGCTTTAGCCCTTTCCTTCTTTCAAAGTAACAATCTTGAGAAAATCCCATTTTTTATGGCAGGACTGCATCATAGTCTGATGGCCTAGGGGAATGGTATGTGTATCTTTACAATATCTTCATTTCTGCCAAGGTGTTTCAGTATGAGTAGAAAAGAGCTTAACTCTTTATCTGTCTCCTTTGGCGGTGCTGAGCCTCTGTTAAGTTGTAAGAGTCACAGGATGGGAGAAGGGCCTGGGGTGGGGGGTGGGGAGAACTGTCTCCTTGGTCCTTGACCAGTCAAGTCTGGACCTGCTCTTCCGTCGCTGCTGAGCCTGGGAGAGTCCTGTATCATCCTTTGCTATCCTGGCCTCATGGTGGGTGACTATGAAAGGCTAGATGTTCCAGATGATGCATGACGGAGATCTGAATTTAAATGGATCCGGTGTTCAGCTCCCCAGTTATTACCTCGGGCTGCTTTTGTCTAAGCTTCCTCCATAGTGGGAATGGTGCTGAACAGCCAGGGGCGACCCACGCGATCTGTTCTGTTGGATCCATTCTGTTGGATCCGTTCTGTTGGATCCATTCTGTTGGATCTGTTCTGTTGGATCTGTTCTGTTGGATCTGTTCTGTTGGATCCATTCTGTTGGATCCGTTCTGTTGGATCTGTTCTGTTGGATCTGTTCTGTTGGATCTGTTCTGTTGGATCTGTTCTGTTGGACCACCTTTTAGGTTACGGGAGCCTTTTGGAATTTGACTAGTACATAAGCACTGTCCTTGTGGGAACTGCTTCATTTCTGGCGATAGTGAAAAGGCAACAATGACAAACAAGCAAGCCACAAATAAGGAGCTGAAGAGGCTAGCACAGCCTCTTTGCTTTCCTGAGATGAAGCTATATCCTTTGAGGTGTTCTCCCTGGAGGGAGACCACGGACAGCATTTAGAATGAAATGTTGGGGTAGGGGTTGGATCCCTGGTTCTTTGGTCTAGAGTCTCTTAGGGAGTTAAGTAAGGTTCTCAGGTTTGCTTTGAAACCTGTGATAGAATTCTTGAATGTGCAGATTAACAATCTGAAACAAATTGAACAGCTCTGTAATAGTGCGGCCTCACGACAGCCTTGCTGTTATGGTTATATAATAATTATGTTATTATAGCTGTAGTATCAGAGGGCAACTTGATGTATCTTCTGTCAGTCTGTCTGTCTATCTATTTTATTTTAATGTTTTTCCATGCAGGGCTTCTTTTGTATAGTGCTTGCTTTCGTGGAATTTTCTCTGTAGACCAGGCTGGCCTCAAGCTCAGAACTCGAGAGCTCCACCTGCCCCTGCCTCCCGAATGCTGAGACCAAAGGTTTGCGCTACGACTATGGAACTATTTTTACTTATTTATTTTTGGAGACAAATTCTCATGTTTCTTAAGCTGGCCTTAAACTTGCTGTGTAGCTGAGGATAACTGTGAACTTCTGTTCTTCCTTGCCTCTACCTTCCAAATTCCAGGATTACAGGCACGCATACACACACCTGGTTTGTGCAGTGCAGCGGATCAAACCCAGTTCCGCAAAGAAAGCACTTTACCAACTGAGATAGAGCCCCCAGCCCCAGTGTGGCTTAATGATGTTCTCTAATGCTTTTCTGTGGTGTTTATACATCTGTGCACCATAGAGAACTCTGGCTCCTACATAACCTCAGTGTTGGAGGAAAAGGCTTATTTGACAAAATAATATTGAACAAAACAGAGCAAGGAAAGATAGGGGGATGATTTGGGAGTATATGGAGCCTCTACCAATGGTTAAGAGTTTGAGTAGGTTACGCTGATTTGTAGTGGGTGCTGATTTCCGTGATCAAAACATCCGGACTGTGGCAAGGATCCGGCTCCTGACTACTGTGAACCTAGAGGTACAAAGTCTCTGTAAAGCTATCAGCTGCTTTTCGTGCTTGCAGGTGCTGAGCCTGCCTGCTTGCAAAGGGCATTGCCAAATAAAATAGCAGGCAAGAGATACTGTTATACAAGTTATGCATGAATACAAAGGGCGGGGTGCTGAGAAATGAGACTGTTATGTAGAATGGGAACCAGGCTGGAATGCTTGGAAGGCACACACAACCCCTGCCCCAGGGAACAGGAAGTTCAGCTGCAACCAGAATAATATGTCGGCTTTAGGGCAGGAACGGTAACAGCAGTGGGCGACAGGTTGGTAGGGTTTCATCTACAGCTCAGGTTAGTAGGGCAAGCTTTGGTAATGCTGAGCATCTTCATCTAGGCAGCACGGGCGTTAGTGGTGGTGTTACCAGGCTACCGGTCCATGAGTCCACGAACGAATTTGAAAGGAAAGTGTTCTCTTTGTGGTTTGGCCAGGCTTAGTCTCTTCCCCATAGCAGTTGCAGGGAGCACTCTATGCCAGAAACAGACACACACACACATTTATGTCTTTCCTCGATGCCAGAATTTACTGAATTCTTGCAACAGTCAACTTGCAAGGTACGGTGGTTTTGTTAACAGCAATTACCAAGTGTCCCTGCTTTCCCTGACAACAGCTGGCTGAAGCAAACATGTATTATAAAGCAGTTATATAAACAGCAAATACAAGTTATCACTATCTCTTTATGATATATATATATATATATATATATATATATATATATATATATATATATATATATATATATACATATTGTATATGTATAATTTAGGTTACAGAGTGTTAAATCGGGCCTCTGCAGAATTCAAAGAGCTTCAAAGAGGCCTACCAGAGGCAGAAGGGAGGATCTATCTGATAGGGTTGCAAAGAATCTGACGGTGTGCAGAATGCTGTGACTTGTAAGATTTGGCAGGGGGAATAGAGGGATGAATTGATGGCTGCTTGGAAATTGTGAGAAACCAGGAAGGAGGTTTGTCTGCCTTAGAAGCTAGATGGCCAGACAGTCTGTCAAGAACATGGTGAGTTACTGCTGTGGGGGAGGAGAAGGAAGAGTAGACTAGTTATTTGTCTGTTGGTCTGTCTGTCTGTCTGTCTAAACAGGGGTCTTATTGTATAGCCCTGGCTGCCCTGGAACTTGCTGTGTAGGCTGGTCTTGAACTTCTGTTGTTTTCTATGGTTTAAGGATACAGTCCGTCCCGGCGGAGAAGGCGTGGTGGTAAGAGCGTGAAGCAGCAGCCGGCCACATTGGATCTGTCGTCAGGAGGCAGGGACAGACCCTGGTGCTAGCTTGCCTTCACCTTTCCCTTTCTGGTCTGTTTGGAAACAGCCTGTGGGAGTTGCTGCCCATCATCAGGGTGGGTCTTCTGTGCTCACTTAAACCTCTCTCTAAGTGACCTCAGCAGTACGTCGGAGGTGTGTCCAATCAGGTGGGCAGTAAAGAGTAACCACCGCAGGATTCACGACACTCCACTTCCCCCACCCTGTCCACATAAATTTTGAGGAATGTATAGGCTAGCCCCTGGAGATGGTTGGGAATGTGGATCTGGAGTTTGAGAAAGACAGATGAGGGGCGGGAGACAGTGCCAAAATGATCAGCATTCAAATGGAGTCTCCAGCTCAAGTCCGTGCAGCGGGTGAGTGTCTCCTTCGAAAAGCTCGTTGTAAGGCAAGCAGGAACTGAGCGAAATAAAATATTGAACTTTGAGCTTTGTCTCACGTAGGCTTGTAAATCCAGTTACCCAGGAGACTGAGGCAGGAGAATTGAGAGCTTAAATTGGGGCTAGCAAGATGGCTCAGCAGGTTCAAAAGACTTCTTCCGCATGCATAATGACTGAGCTCAATTCTTGGAACCGTTGGTGGAGGGAAAGAACTGGATCCTGAAAGATGTCCCTTGACCTTGTCCCTCGTCACAGTTAGACTTAACTATAGCTGTGATGCAATACGATGACCGGAAGCAGGGTGGGGAGAAAGAGTTGATTTCATTCACAGGTCCATATAACAGTTCATCATCAAAATCATTGGGCAGGAACTCAAACAGGCTGACGAGAGGCCATAGAGGGATGCTGCTTACTGGCTTGCTCAGCTTGATTTCTTGTAGAACCCAGGACCATCAGCTCAGGGATGGCACCACCCATCAGTTACTAATGACGAAAATGTCTTATAGGCTTACCTCGATCTTATAAAGGTATTTTCTTAATTGAGGTTCCCTCCTCTCAGATGGCTTTAGTTTGTGTTAAGTGGACATAAAACTATCCAGCAAGAGGCTTAAAATTAAAAAGTTCAGGACTGGGGCTGGAGAGATGGCTCAGTGGTTAAGAGCACTGACTACTCTTCCAGAGGTCCTGAGTTCAATTCCCAGCAACCACATGGTGGCTCACAACCATCTGTAATGAGATCTGATGCCCTCTTCTGGTGTGTCTGAAGACAGCTACAGTGTACTTATATACATAAAACAAATAATTCTTAAAAACAAAATAAAACAAACAAACAAACAAAAAACCCAAAAGGGGCCTGCTGTGGTGAAGGAGTGGAAAGGGGACAGAAGTACTGTTTGCTGAGTTGGAACTCAAGATGGGGCAGGTCCAGCAAGGGAGGTTTGCCGCTGTCCTGCAGAGACAGCTGGGTAGGATGTGGGGAAGAAGCTGCCATTTCACCACAGTTGGGTCTTTTTGGGAACTCTGATGCCTTCACATCCTCTTTCTATCCTTGCTGGCATTGAAATGTGGTGCCCTACCCACAACCAGAGGTACACCACCTCTACACCACCGTTCCTGGCTTCTTCTCTAGCCTACAGTAGTCATAGAATTTGAGTGCTAACAACAACCAAAATTTAAATCTGCCCTTCAGGCTGATCACGGTAGCCTTTAATCCCAGGCATTGAGAGGCAGAGTCAGGGGAATCTCTTAAGTTCAAGACCACCCTGTTCTACATAGCAAGTAACAGGACAGCCAAGGGCTACATACTGAAACCCTGTTTCAACCTTCTCTTCCCCAGATCTGTTCTTAAAAATATACTTAGACATGAGACTGTCTCAAAACCCACCCTGGGTAATAACCGTAAGAAAGTCCACTGAACCTTACAGTGTTCAAAAAACATGACCAGATTGTGATGCAGGAGAATTCTTTTGTCCAAGTGTGTATTTTGCTGTAATTGGTATGGAAAAGCAGACCTTGAACGGGGGTGGGGGGGCGTTAAAAAGATGCCACACAGAAAGAATCGAACATGCTAGAAAAATCGAAGCATTGCTCATGTAGAACTTTGACCATCAGATATGAGAAGGGAAGCAGGCTATGAGCTGCAACAGAGTCTTCAGAGCAGTGGCCCACGTGGCAGCTCACTAAGATATTTATGTGGTTGAGCATCAGCTCTTCCAGAGGCTCCTCCTCTCCCCCTGGGATCCACAGGTACGTATTGTCTTATTAACTTTTCTGTTCCTGTGATAAAAGATTATGACCAAAAGCAGCTTGAGGAGGGAAATGTTTATGTCAGCCTTTAGCTTGTACTTCATCATCCAGGGAACTCAGAGCAGGAACTGATGCAGAGGCCTTGGAGGAGTGCTGCTTACTGGCTTGCTCCTCTTGGCTTGATCAACCCACTTACTTACAGCACCCAGGACCACTGCCCACAGTGAGCTGGAACCCTCCACACCAATCCCCAAATTTGGTGGGGGAAGCAATTTAATTAATCGAGGTCCTCTCTTCCTAAATGATTCTAGTTGACAGAACAGCCAGCCAGCTGCACGTACAAAAGTTGTCTGGAGGTAATTTGTGTTTGACATGTAGACGGCAGTTTCAGAACGTAGTTATCGTCCTTTTGTTTTTCATTTTATTATTTTTGAGAGTCTTGTGCATCCCCGGCTGGCCTTAGAGTCTGTAGCAGAGGATGTCCTTGGATTGCACATGGCCACCGACTTCTGACATAGTAGCTAGTGTTATGTTATAGATGAGAAGTGTGGAATGCAGGGCGTCAGTGACTGACCCAGAGTCCCAGGACCGGTAAGAGGGGAGCCGGGATTTTAATACAGTGGCTCTGCACTTGACGCTGTTGGCTTCTGTTCACTGTCCTTGTCTTCTTCAAATCGACTATATGTAAATGCGTTGCCAATTAATTACTGATAATTACGCATACGTGCTCACACTCTTAACATGGTTATATCCACGCCACATTCCTGTAAGGCACGTCCAGCATCTTAGTGAGTTCTCACTTCAGCCTGTCAGAATGGCGACTGATGTTGTGTAGGTAGTCATGGCTACAGTGATGTCTGGAAGACAGCACTTGATAGCCCAACTCCCTGTCCTGAGCTCGTCTCTCTTGCTGCCCTCTCTTCTGTGATGTTCCCTGAGCCTAACTTGGGTAGTGAGGAAGTGCAGGATGGGACTGGGGAGCATGATCTAGATTTTCCTTTAAGGCTGAGTACCAGACCGAGGAGGGGTCTATTTCCACCCTTGTCCCCTGTGTGCCTCTTTGCCTCCTCTGCTGCTTTGCCTTATCTGCCAGCCGGCATTTGACTAAGGCTCCTGTGCAGCCCTCTCGAACCTGACCTCAGCACTTTCCCTAGTTGCTCATATCTCTTCATCAGCTTGGTTCAGGCTGGATGCCTTGGCTGGATTTCATCCCTAGACAGGGGCCAGTCTGTCTGCGCAGAGCCCTGCGAACCTCTGTCTGGGTCCAGGGGTGTCTGACCTCCCGACGCTGCGGCAGGGCGTTACCATCTGTAAAGATCACACTTGAGAACTATGCAGTGGAGTTATAGATAGCCCAAGCCACAGTGTCCTAAGGTTTTAAGTGCGTCCACCACTGCGTGTTGGGCTGTATCGAAGGCTCCTGTCACATTCACAGAGTGCGTGGCTCTCAGTGCTAAGCTGCTGGCATGGCAGAGAGTCACCAGTGCTGCTTCTCTTCCGTTGATCTCTGTGCCTCTTCTTGTTTGAATTTCTTAAATCATATGGAAGAAATGGTAGTTCTTTCTTTGTAGCTCAGGCTAGCCTGCAACTTATTCTGTAGCCCAGGCCAGATTTAAACCCATTGTAATCTTTGGGGCTCTGCCTTCTATAGCTGCCACCATACCTGGGTTGATTTTTTTTTTTTTAAAGAAAAACATCTTACTGCTATGGCTCAGGATGGCCCCACATTTATTATATAGCCCAGACTGGTCTCAAACTCTTGGTGGTCTTCCTGCCTCCGCCTCTGGAGCACA
The DNA here is from genome assembly GCF_963924665.1 of Micromys minutus. NCBI lineage: Eukaryota > Metazoa > Chordata > Mammalia > Rodentia > Muridae > Micromys > Micromys minutus. The sequence goes on from NC_137984.1 coordinate 27,171,961, forward strand.
GCATGTACTATCTCATCCAACTTCCTCTACTTCTTTCCATTCTAAAGACTGCCTCTCCCTTCCCCTCCAAGTTCCCCATACACATAGAACTGTCCACATTTTCTGCACCGAATTCACCACCAGAGATGGACCCACTTCAAAAACAAGACCGTTTGCATTCTAACAAGAGGAACATAGTTTCTGGTCACAGTCTGCCATTTGCTCTTTGGCCGTCAGACCTGGGGAGGTAGCCTAGCCTACACCTGCTACCTAGCTGAGGAGGACCTTGATCTGCCCGTGTGCCTGCTTCCATCTCCTCCACTGGATTCCAGATGTGCACCCCCACACCTGGTTCTCATAGTGCTGAGGACAGAACCCAGGGCTTTGCCCTAACCTGAATGATTATAATAAACTGACTGTGGGATGTCTGGTTGCTTTGTTGGGACAGGAACCCACATATCCAGGCTAGTCTGGCCCTCACTGTAGCTGGTGTCATCAGAAGTCACCTCTCCCAACCTGGTGCTAGGACAACTGCTTGCGTCTCTAATTCACCAGTAATTTTAAACATCACAGTTCCTGTAGCAGCTTTCTGGGTGCTTTCTCTACCACCCACTTTCCCCCCATCCCCCCAGCTTCCTCTCCTTGAGAGTCTCTTTCTTCTCAGTACCACCCCCAACCCAGCCACCGGTAAACAAAGCACACTGCCTGGCAGAAACAGCTAATGTAAGTGAACGCAATCCAAGAAGCAGAAGTGTTTCTGGGAAGGCCTGGGTAAACTGAGTTACGTGTTGGGACAGCATGCTGCGCCTAGTCTGGAATCTGGATGGAAGAGTATGGCAGTGCCCTGGCCAGAGTTGCTGTCACCATAGTCAGACCTATGGTAGTTTTCACCATGCAAATTGAATGTCGTTTTCTAATTTGTGAAAGAATTTAAACTTAGAACTGCACACGCACATAAACACACTCTGTGCTCATATATTTATTTATTTAAATTGTTTAATTAATTATTTGTGCGCACATATGCCATGGCCAGCATGTGGAGGTCAAAGGGTAACTTTCAGGAAATCAGTTCTCCCTTTCCAAGTGGGTTCCAGGAATTAAACTCAGATTGTCAGGTTTGGTGACAAGTGCCACCACCCACTGAACCATCTTGCTGGCCCTCCATTTACTTAATATGATGGATATTAACAATTATTTTAAGCTGTTCCATAAAGTGGACAGTTATGTCTGAGCATATATAGAGATTGAATTATCTTATCAATATTTTCCTCTTGTTACAGTAAGTGAATATTCCCAAAATGTTGTTCATGGTTAGGTCATTCACCTGCTCTTATTTTTCATGAATGCGCCTGGTGGGTTTATAATGAATACTTTCCAGCATTTCCCCGGGTAGACTAGGTAAACTGAGTCATGTGATCATGACTCAGCATGTATTCCGAAGGAAACCCAGGGAGGTTTGCTTGTCAAGAGAACTATCTTAGCTGGGGTAGGTGAGGGATACATGTGGCCTACCGTGCAGGTCTAATTTACCTTGTCAGATTCTGGTTTCATAGTCTGAAAGAAAGTACCAGTACTTCCCAGCTGTGCCCTTTGCTGAAAGAAGTTTTTTAGAGATTGGTTTATTTGGGGCTGAAGAGATGGCTCAGCGGTTAAGAGTACTGACTGCTCTTCCAGAGGTCCTGAGTTCAATTCCCAGCAACCACATGGTGGCTCACAACCATCTCTAATGGGATCTGATGCCCTCTTCTGGTGTGTCTGAAGACAGCGACAGTGTACTCATATACATAAAAATAAATAAATCTTAAAAAAAGAACTATATATATATATATATATATATATATATATATATATATATATATATATAAATAACCTAACTTTTAAAAAGAAACTGATTTATTTATTTGTCGTTTTATATAAGTGTGCATGTGTGTGTATGCTTGTGTGTGGTGGGGCTGGGGGTGTAGTCTGGCCCCTCAGAGTGAGGCTATGGGAATTTTATAGGATACCAGGCTTTTATGTGAGTTCTGGGCTCTGCCCCCTTTCCCCCACCCCTCCTCTCTTCCTCTCACATCCCTTCTACCTACTTCCTCCCATGAGTATTTTTTTCCCCTTCTAAGAAGGACTGAAGCATTCCCATTTTGGTCTCCCTTCTTCTTGAGCTTCACATGGCTTGTGAACTATATCTTGGGTATTCAGAGCTTTTGGGCTAATATCCACTTATCAGTGAGTGAATACCATGTGTGTTCTTTTGTGATTGGGTTACCTCACTCAGGATAATATTTTCAAGATCCATCCATTTGCCTAAGAATTTCATGAAGTTATTGCTTCTGGCTATTATAAATAAGGCTGCTATGAACATAATGGAGCATGTGTCCTTGTTATATGTTGGAGCATCTTTTGGGTATATGTCCAGGGGTGGTGTAGCTGGGTCCTCGGGTAGTACTATGTCCAATTTTCTGAGGAACTACCAGAGGGATTTCCAGAGTGGTCGTATAAGTTTGCAATCCTACCAACAGTGGGGGAGTATTTCTCTTTCTCCACATCCTCGCCAGCATCTGTTGTCACCTGAGTTTTTAATCTTAGCCATTCTGAGTGGTGTGAGGTGGAATCTCAGGGTTGTTTTGATCTGCATTTTCCTGATGACTAAGGATGCTGAATATGTCTTTAGGTGCTTCTTAGCCATTTGATATTCCTCAGTTGAGAATTCTGTTTAACTCTGTACCCCATTTTTAATAGGGTTATTTGGTTCTCCGGAGTCTAACTTCTTGAGTTTTTTGTATATATTGAATATTAGCCCTCTATTGGATGTAGGATGTGTCCAGTGATACTCACCCTGGGCCAGGAAGAGTTGTTTGCAGGAACTCAGTTGTTACCAGCCAGCAAGCATGCAATACTGAGTTAAAGACCATATTTCAAAAGAGCAAAATGAGCCAGGTTTATTGGTGCATGCCTGCCTTTGCTCTCGACCCTCCTTTGGCAAAGGCAGGCAGATCTCCGAGAGTCTGAGGCTAGCCCAGTCTACCTTAGCAAGTTTCATGGACTGAGGGGGCTACATAATGATCTCCTTGCTATCTAGTGTGCTCTTTCTCTACTTTGTCTGTCTGTCTGTCTCCCCCTCTCCCTCTCTCTTGCACACGTACAAGCTCACTCTCAAAAAATAAAAGCAAGCCAAACACCCCAACATGTGTTGGTGAGCACCACTCTGTGTTCCTGCTTGATGCTAACAGTTGACTCCCCGTCTCCCCTTCTTCTCCATCTCCCTGCAGAGTAACCTGATACATTCCCTGGGACTGAGCCACCATCTGATCACACTGAATTTCATCATCCTCTCTTTTGGCAAAAGAAGCGCAACGTCATCGCCAAAAGTGAAGGTGACGGACACCGAATTCGATGGGGTAGAAGTCCGCGTATTTGAAGGCTCTCCGAAACCGGATGAGCCCCTGCGACGCAGTGTGGTCTTTATCCACGGAGGAGGCTGGGCCTTGGCTAGTGCAAGTAAGTCTCTGTCACCTTCAGGTTGGCTCAGTGTGCTTGGCGCTGGGAGGGGTGTGATTGCGATGTAAGAATGGGACCCTTGGTTCTGCTGGAACATCCTGGTTCCTGCGTCATCTCGGCCACTGGTCAGTGCTTTTTTTGTTTATATGGTTATGGTCTAGAGAGGTTCTCTGTCCTTCCTTTGTTTTCTTCCTGTCTTTCCATCTACAGCACCGGGGATGGAAAGCATTGCTCGTTCATGTGAGACAGTGGCTGACCCTGCAGCAGAGCGACAGCCCCCAGCCCTTGTTGATACACTTCTTAGTGCCGATTGCTTTGAAAGTGTTTTCTGAGCTAAGAATGCTGCTTAGATGGCAGTGTCCTGCGGCGTGCACGAGCTCTTGTGATCAAATCATTGACGACTTACTGTAACGCAGTGATAATACTTTCTATATGAAAACCCAGCTCAGCTTTATTTGACCGGGAGTTACCGTATTTACCACCAGCATGTGAGATAATTATCTGTAGCCCTTATCAACCTGATTTTGAAGGCAAAATCTTCTTACAAAATGGAGTGGCCATTGCTTAATACACAGTAACTCGGCATTAGCTTTCGAAACCCAAAAAGAAAAATACCAAAAGTGTTCAGCCGTTAAAACACACAGCGTTTCCATGTGCTGAGGCGTCTTCTTTGGAGCTGGGCTTCAAAGATGCAGGCTGCGCTGTTTAGCACCGCACCATGAGCACATCCTGCCTCAGAAGCTCAGGGCTTCTGCCTGTAGTGACCACGACCTCCTTCTTCATCCACAGTCCAGCGCTTTTGGTATTATCTCTACAGGAAACATGCCAGGCTGGAAGATGGCCCAGCAGACAGAGGTGCCTAGGCCTGAGTTCCATCTGTGGGACCCATGGGGCGAAAGGAGAGAATTGACTCCCAGAACTTGTCCTCTGACCTCTATGTGGGCATTGTAGCACCCGACACAGGATACAACACACAAATAAAAATGTAATTGTAACAGACTAGAAAGAAAAAGTGATTCGGACTTGGTGCCTTCCTTTATTATGTCTTTATATGAACTTTTAATTCACAAAATACAAAGCGTACAACTCTCTCTCACAGCTCCATCTTACTTAGCTCCACACCCATCAGGCATTCTGGTACTCACTGGCTTGTTCCTGCTGACTACGGGCTGTGGGCAGACCTAGACTGTGGGTCACCACTGTGTCCGTTGGTTCTTCATTGCTATGACAAAATACTGAAGTGACTGGAGGAAGGAAAGAAGGAAGGACAGAAAGAAGGAAGGAAGGGTTTATTATAGTTTACATTCCATTGAGGGAGGAAGGAAGGCCATGGACAGAAACACACATTGTATCTACAGTGTTCTTGTTGTTACATTTTCCTTCAGTCCAGGACAGAACCCATGGTATCCTAGCTCCCCCGCCCCTTTCCTGATCAGAATGGGTCTTCCTTCCCCAGTTAGCGAGTCTAGCAACTTGTCACAGACATGTGCAGAGGTGATTGGACATCTAGAATTAACAGCCAGTGCTAAGCTTTATAGTCACTCCTGTGTGCAAGAGACAGGGACCCAAAAATAAATAAGATAGGGCTGCCATCTTGGACAGATGGAGTCTGTGGCACTGGACACGTGGCAGGTAAGATGTCCTATCCAAGACAGGACGTCTAGATGGGAGAATGGTTTGGAGATGAGGGTCAGCCTGGCCACTGCACCTTGGTGTTGCCTGGTGTGCCTGAGGGAGAACTGGGCTGGCACATGTGTACAGGCAGACAAGCAGTCCTTAACCTCCTGCTTCTAAGGACTCACTTCCCAAGTCACCAAGAAAGGAAATATTAGGCCCTCTGCTGAAAGAGTAAATCTTGGTTGTTGTTTGCTTGTTCGTTTGGGGCAGGGTTTCAGGGACTTAGGCTGGCCTTACTGTGTGGCTGAGGACGACCTTAAACTTGAGATTCTCCAGGCTTCACCTCCTGAGTGCTGGGATCGCAGGCACCCGCTACTTCCGCACATCAGTGTGGTGTTAGGTTCAAACCCAAAGCTTCTTGTCTGCTAGGTGGGTGCTCTACCAACTGCGCTACATCCCAGTCCGGTGGGCTGCGACGTATTAGAAGAAAAATTACCAGAAATCCATCCTTAAAATGATTTTGTCCCTGAGAAAGCCTCCTTTCTAGGAAACGATAACATTTTCAACAACTCTGCTTCTCCCTTGGGGTAAAGAAACTACTCTGTTCTTCACGTTGGTAATTTTCCGGAATCACAGCATGTGAGGATGTCAAGCGTATAAAACCTTTACCATTCTAAAGAGGAAACTGCTAATTTGCTGTGATTTGTCTTGATGGTGTATGTCCGAAGAGCTTTAAAATCAGAATTAAGGTGGTGTGTTTCATATAGCCCAGAATGAAGTAAATGTTTAGTAAGTTAAAAACACATTGAAAACTCAGTATTGATTTCCTGTTATAGCCATTACATTTTATCATAAAACAGATTTAAGTTTTGCAGCCGAGTGTATCTGTTTGCTATTCGTTCTTCTCGCCTGTTCTAACCATCCCTCCCTCCCTCCTGACCTCCCCCACATCCCTTTCCTCACCCCCCTCTTTCTCCTTCCTTCTTCCTTCCTCCCCCCCAACCCCTTCCTGCTTTTTGTTTTTTTGGGGGGTTTGAGCAGTCTCACATATACCAGGTATTGCCTATGGCAGCTTTGAACCCCTGGTCCTCCTCCCTCCGCCTCTCAGGTACTGAGCTCAGAAGCAAGTGCTCCCGTGCACTTTTCCAGTGTATGTTGCTATTGTTATCTTGGTCTAAAAACAATCTATACTCAGCATTATTGTGTGAGAGTGGGCAGCCTCTGTGGCCATCTTTGTAGTGATCCATTCTTCTCTTGTAGAGATCAGCTACTATGACCAGCTGTGCACCACAATGGCCGAGGAGCTGAACGCTGTCATCGTTTCTATTGAGTGAGTAGCTATCAGTCAGTCACAGTGCTTACCATGATTTTTGTTTATTTCTTTATTCTGTGCGTGCCCATGTCTGTGTATGTGGGTATGTGTACATGAACGGCTGGTGCCCACAGAAGCCAGAAGAGTATGTCACATCCCTGAAGCTAGAGTGGCAGGTATGGCAGTAACTGATGCCTACTGTGGATGGTTGGTCCAAAACTCTTGTCCTTTGGAAGAGTACCAAGCACTCTTAACTGCTGAGCCTTCTCTCCAGCCTCCAATAGTCATAATCATTATTAAGAAGTTCTAAGTAACAGTGTAGAAACTTGGTAATAAGAATAAAACATACCATCAGATGTTGGGATCACAGATGTGTCTGTCTACTATATATTTTTTGAACTGGGTTTAGTAATAGATTGATTTACTTTAAATATCTGTGCCCCGGTTGTTTGTCTGCAGTGGTAGGAACTCAACCCAGCACCTCACACACGCTCAGCAAGTGCCTGCTACGGAGCTGTATTCCCAGGCTTTCTAAAATGTAATCTTATCGTAAGTTGGACAGAAACTTTTTCAAACCGAAAATGGTTGGGATTTTAAAGAGAGCCTTGTTGACAGCAAAGACTATTTTCCTTCAGTAAGTTTCTGCAACTCTTAGAGATAGCACTATGCCCAGCAGACATTAGACACTAACTATTCGTAAATGGTGGGACTGGTCCCAGCTGGCTCTTACATGCTGATTTCTTGAGCAACTATGAAGTCTCATATAAGTTGGCAGCTGTTACCATGGCAACGACACATCTTATCTCTGGCCCCAGTGTTTTCAGGCCCTTGACTCACCAACGCCTTCCTTCAGATTTCCCTTTGTGAAGGTCTTCCATGGGAGACTCCAGCCATTTTCTCTGTCTTAGTATATCTCTGAAGCCACCTTCCACATCCAAAGGGCCGTACATTTAATCTGTTACGTTTGCGGTAGGAAGTAGTGCATGTGGGGGTAATGGACCTTGTTTGTTGCTGTGTCAGTTGTGCTCAAAAACTTTCCAGCATCCGCAGGGGATTCTGTTATTGGCTGTATGGTGAGTACATGAAGAGTCTGGATTTCTAAATTCTCATATAAACCATCCAGGGTAGTGTAGCGTGGTGATTTATGCACGTAGTCCGAGCATTTAGCTAGAGACGGGAGAGTAGCTATGAGTTCTAGGCCAGCCTGGTGTATGTAATAATTTCTAGGGCAATTTGGGCTGTAAAGTAAGGCCCTCGGTGTCAAAACGACAAGAACAACAAAAGCCAAAACCAAGCGTAGGAGGCTGACTCGGTAGACTAAGTGTTTCTATGTAAGCCTGAGGACCTGACTTCATAGCTCCAGCAGCCCCCCTCCCCCAACAAAAACCCAAACACCACCACAGACTGACAAAACCCGAAAAACAGATGTGGTAGTGCGTGCTCCTAGAATTTCAGTGCTGAGGAAGAACCTGCACGCTTGCTGCTAAGCCATTCTTGCTGAATCGCTGAGCTCCCAGTTCACTGAGAGACCTTGTCTTTAAAAAAAAAAAAAAGTGAAGAACAATAGAAAAAAAAAATCCCAGTGTTAACCTCTGACCTTTTCACGTACATTTACAGGAACATGAAGCAGCATACATATAACACATACACACATACATCCCCTCATTCCATTCCCCCCTCACACAGTATGTATTTTCCTATCTTCTTCACAAGAAAAAAAAATGAGTCGTCTATAGTAGGCCAAGTAGCTAAGTAGACATAGGTGGTACCAGGGACTGACTCACTCCAGGCTAGAAGTTTTTCCAGTTCCCACCCCTTACTAGCTATCAAGCCTAGATTAAAGGAAATGGATAAGCCACAGGAACGAAAGGACCCAAATGCTTGTATGACCCAGGCTCGTCCAGTTCTCCCTTTCCTCTGCCTTCTTCCCATTTGTGGCTTTCATCTTCCTGCCTTCCTGCAGACCTGAGGTTGGATTAGGGATCCTTCCTGGGAACAGAAAACAGGAAGGCTTCACCTGGGTTCCAGAGCCTTATGTAAGGCTGTAGTGTGAACAGGAAGATCATGCTGACTTGGGATGGGGAACCTCACAGACGTGTCTGAGGCTCAGTTTAGACAGTTGGAATAAAAGGGCCTCTGGGGTTCAGCAGGGAATCCTGATGCTGTAGTCGAGGTGCAGAACTGCTGAGGTATCAGGCAACCCTACCCTCTAACAGAAGCCTGGGCGCACACAGTATGGCTGAGGAGGCTCCCATCTCGGCTGGTTTACTTGTAGTTGCTCTGCACAGCTCCGGGCTTCGCAAACCCGCAGCCAACCATTCAGATCGCTGGGGGCAGGGCATTGAAGGAACCAAGCTCTTGGAACGAGGCCCTGGAGTGTGGTTATTAAAAAAGTTTCAGGGCCCCTTCAGTGGTTTCTGCTACCTGTAGTGACTCAAAGGCCTAGAGAAGGAAGGGAACCGGCTTGTTTCACTTGGCACCCTGAGGATCTAGCCTCAGCAGATCTTATATACCTGCCCTCTGGACTTCAGTAGCAACAGTGGGTAATACACCCTGAGCTCTTGCTACACACCATTAGCTCTTGCTACACACCATTAGCTCTGGCTACACACCTGATTAAGCCAGATCAGTCAGTCAACAGGTCCTCCAGGGCAGGGGTGAGGATTAAAAAGAAAAAAGACTATTAGACAACGTTGTAGAACAGCCACTAGGGTGTGTGTGTGTGGGGGGGGGGGTTTCTGTGGTACAAGCAGTTTGCAGAAGCCAGATAAGCGGTTAGTCAGCTTATCTCCTGTTAATTTAGAACAGCCCCATCCCGTCCTGAGGCTGAAGCGGGTTTATTATTTCCAGTCTGCTTTTATACCACTTTAGGTACATTGCAGAATAATAAGATCAATTCTGAGTCAAGGAACCAACAAGGCAGTAAACAGAACCCTGTAAACACCTTTCTAGGGGCTACTCAGAATGACCTAGACAAAAGGACTGCCACACGTGCTTCTGCTGAGCCTGCTCTGAGCTTTGCATTAACTCAAATGTAAATGTTCTTAATCTGGGCCTATATCCTGAATCCAGGCCCAAAGTCAGATTCCTGCCTTGAGTTTACTTCTTTTATCCTGGTAATGTCAAATTCCCTCCTCCAAGAGTCTAGAAGCCATTGACCCTCAAAAGGCTCTCCACACACACCCTTCCCTACCTTGATGTCTCTAGATTCGAGTGACATTGGGGGTCACTTTTGAGTCTAGGCTTATCCCAATACCCAGAAGGGTTGATAAGGTATGCTCGAGAGTTTTAGAAAAAGCTAAAACTCAGAAGCAGTTGCTTTCTTCTTACCTTCCCGTTGTGCTGACTCTGGGTAATGAACATTCAGATGTTCTGTGGCGCGCTTCTCGACCAGCGAGGAAAGAGGACCACCACCCGGGCCCCGAACTACCCTAGCTGTCCGCTTATATAGGGAGAAGCGCATACGGGCTTGCCATGATTGGTTGTCACCAGTCTGTGGACACCAGAGGCCTCGGGATTGGCTGGAGATAGGTTATGTACTGCGCATGAACAGGATGCAGTGCCTTAGCTGACAAGAGCATTACTATATATGGAGTTGTTTACCTCAAACCGTGAGGGAGCCAGCGCCATCTTGTAATGGTGTCCGCATTCGGCTCCCCACAGATGTTCACCGCTGGGAGGAACACAGCGCAGAGGCACCTTCAGGCAGCTCACTGAAACCCATAAGCAATATAGGGTTAGGGATCCTTCCTGGGAACAGAAAACAGGAAGGCTTCACCTGGGTTCCAGAGCCTTATGTAAGGCTGCAGTGTGAATAGGAAGATCATGCTGACTTGGGATGGGGACCTCACAGACGTGTCTAGGGCTCAGTTTAGACAGTTGGAATAAAAGTGTTCTCATAGGCCTGTCCAGCCTGTGGCTAGCCCATGAGTTACATCTGTCCCAAGGTAGTTATGAACACACTCGAATGTATTTACAGATGACAGTATTGTGTCGCAACGTCAAACAGTTGGGCATCTCTTAAAGCACTGAGCAGCTAAGTGTGTGTGAGTAGTGTTGTGTGCAAATCACAGACTATCCAGTGCACACTTACTGTGGACAGTAATTATGAGATAAGTGGCTTCAGGCCCAGGATAGCCACAGAAAACCTTATATTCCATGCTATAGGTGAAGGATAGCCAACATCACATGAACAGGTATTCTCCCCGAAGAGAATGTCCAGAGGTCTAACCTGGGAGCGTGGTTGTTCTTACTGGCCCACTTTTCTCCTTTTCCTTCTTTTCCTTGCACGTTGATTTACTTTCTCTCCTGGGCCAATTGCAGTGTTAAGTCCTGTTATCCCAGAGTAAGATTAAGCTCTTACCCTCACAGCCTAAAAACCTCGACCCAGAAGTTTACGTGTGATGAGCGATATGAAGTGGGCGGTGAGCAGGAATTGAGCAAGATTGTCTGCAGAGTCAGAGAGGGCGCCTTTAAGAAAGCGGGATTTCAGCTGCTTGCGATAAGCCCTGGATTTGGTCCCCAGCCCTGCCTGGATGTCAGCAGTGGGGTCGTATCAGCAGGAGGATCATCCTTGTTCAGGTCATCCTTGTCTACATAGTAAGCTTGGGGTCAGCCTGGGCTACCTGTAAGACCCTGTCTTCAGGAAACCAAAGAATAAAACAAACGTAAAACAACAACAACACAAACAAACCTGTTGTCAGAACAGAGCCCCTTAAGGAAAAATAAGACCAAAGTAGATAGAGGACCATAGTTATGAAGTCTGGGGTGGTAGGATGAGAGGGCTTTCGGGGAGAGACAGACAGACAGACAGACAGACACACACACACACACACACACACTGTTCAGGGCTTATGCTTCTACCAGTGCAAACAAGGAAGAGAACAGAGAGGACCCAGGACTCTCCAGCAATATGGTAGATGCTGGGGTCTCCCAGAGCCTCCCTGTCCTCAGCAGAGAGAACAGCTACCACAGGGTCCCCTGGGGGTGGCTTTGTTCCATGTGGATTGGGGTCTTTGGTGAAAACCTTTTTTTTTTTTTTTTTTTAAGATTTATTTTTATATAGGTGAGTACACTGTCACTATCTTCACAGCAGAAGAGGGCATCTGATCCCATTACAGATGGTTGTGAGCCACCATGTGGTTGCTGGGAATTGAACTCAGGACCTCTGGAAGACCGGGCAGTGCTCTTAACCTCTGAGCCATCTCTCCAGCCCCTTTGGTGAAGATCTTATCTCTGGGAGCTGCAGGGTGAGGGCTGGGGAAATGGAATCGCCTCATGTCATAAGCAGCAAGAATTTGGATTTCTGTATATTTGCTGCCTGTGCTGGTCTGTGGGGGTTAGGGACAGGCCTGGCAGCCAACTTACACACAGGCCTTTATTTTAGAATGTAGGTACATCCAGGGCCTCTTACTTAGGGCCATCTAGGGCACTGTGCAGGTATCACACATGAATTGTACAGTATGTATCTGGTAAATAAAAGGCATCATATCTAATTTACATGGTAATATTTTTATTTATATAACCCAGACCCATCTTGTTTTACATTCATAAAGTAGAGTATTTCTAACACACTGCCTTTTAAACTTTCTTTGTTAGGACCATAGGATATAAGGGGCAAGAGAGATTCATATCTCCTTTTCAAAGGCACAGTATGAGGTAATTTGTTAGTTGGGGTTCTCTAAAGGAATAGGTTAATAGAGTGGGTGTGTATGTATGTATGAGTATATATGAATGAATATATATGTGAAGAGGATTCATTAGAATGGCTTACAAACTGATTCAGGTCCAACATCAGCTGTCTCATCACAATAATCAATCTGGCTATTCTTGGTTGTCAGTACACATAGGATGTTGGATAATATTAAATTTTATAAGGGATTTATCATACACCCCCTTTTGTATTGTGGAAAGTGCTCAAGTTTTTTGCTTCTCATTAAATAATTTCTTCTACATTTATTTGCCATTCTACGTAGATGCCTTAAACCACATAACATTCCACCAGATGCCAGGGGAGCTTGAAGCTTAGCTGTCCCTGCTGCTAGTTCAGTTGCACAAGATGCTGGTGTGCTTGGACTTTGATGCTTGTCCTGGTATGAGCACTGGGCACTTGAGGGCCTTGTGTTTATTGTCCGGGAACTTTGGGGCTACAAGCTTCCAAAGCCACAGTGCAATGTCAACACTCGTAAGTAGCTTTAGGTATGTGGCAATCTGAAAACTACAGTCACCTAGCTCATGGTTAAATCTGCCTCGTTTTGTTCTTCTCTTCCTGGAGTGGTTTAAGTGGAGCCATGGGGAGGAGATGCAGGGGTAGACTGTTCTTTTCAGATGTATGAGGCTATGGGTTCCAACCTCTACACACACACACACACACACACACACACACACACACACACATTCATTCACACACAAAACAACAGCAAGAACTGGGAAGATAGCTCAACCCAAGCACAAACCAAAGAAAACAACACAAACCGAGATCATCGCAACACATCTAGGCTGTGTCTGCCCCAGCCAGCAGCAAACCACATCACACAGTCTAATTCTGTGGAGAGAAGATTTTGTGGCTGCTTCCAGAAAATAGTCTGTTTAATTTTCTTTACTAAAAGCTAAGTTGCACACTAAAAGCTCCTTTCAAACTTTCTTAGTTTAATTGTGTTGTGTCTCGGATGGCTTCTTAAATAAAATCCCCAAGGGGGAAGAAATACTGAGGCCTTTCTCTTCCATGTGAGGTCCTTTGGAATTTGAGATGGGAGGGAGTGGTTCAGAAAGGTAGCTCATTTCGCAAAGTGTTTACGAAGAACAGAGGCCTAAGTCCCATCCCCAGAACTCACTTAAACTGGAGAAAAGTGCCAATTTATAATCCTAGTACAAGGGAGGTGGAGGAATAGCTCCCGGGGCTCACTTGCCAACCCAGCCTAGTCTACCCTGTAAAGTGCCAGGCCACTGAGAGCCTTAGAGGGAAAGTGGGTGGCATCTTGAGAAATGCCAGCAAGGTTTGACCTGTGGCCTCTGCGTATATATGCACACACATATACACTTGTACCATGAGACACATGTGCATACATCTCCCCACATACACATACACAGCTCAGCTGCGTTCACATTCCAGAGATGACGGAGAAATCCCTGTGAGCTGAGAAACCTGGTTCACACGGGGCCTTGTGGAGCCCTCTTTAGCTTCTGTACTGATGCCAAGAGAGGACGCTAAAAGCACACAGTCTCCTGGATAGTCTGGGTTCCTTCTGTAGCACTAGAGAGTCTGGGATGAGGTTAAGGGTGAGGTTTTCTTCTGAACAGGGGGAGGGAATCATAAGCACCTGGAACTGGAGTGGCTCAAGCCTTTACAGGTAAGTCTGAGGAGGACCTGATGTGGTGTAGGCAAGTGTTCTGCTGCTAAGTTTCCGGAAGTCTCCAGCTGGGACCAGCAAGTCGGGAGAGTCACACTGTTTAAAAAGACTTCACATCTGGGCTCTGGCAGTCAACCTCTAAGATTTTTGTTGTGGAGCCTTCCGATATTGGTCTAATTTTTGAATCCCCACTGGGTGTATTTGTGTGTTTGCCGATGCATGTGACAAGAATACAGAGATCAAAGAACAGCCACATCTGTCCTTCCTTAGGAGCTGTCCACTTTCTTCTCTCTGAGAACAGGTTTGTCACTGGCCTGGAATTCAGAAGACAGACTAGGCTAGCTGGCCAGCAAGCCCCCTGACTCTTACCAGTCTCTGCCTTTCCTGTACTTAGATTAGTATCTCGTACTACCCACCATGCCTAGCTTGTTACGTGGGTTCTTGGGATGGAAATCAGGCCCTCCTTGAGTGTTCAGAGCAAGTGCTTTTCCCACTGAGCTATCTGTCTTCCCCCGTCCTTTTGAGACCAGAATCTCATTCTGTAGCCAAGGCTGTCCTGTAACTCACCGTATGGACCAGGCTGGCCTGATATTCACAGAAATCTTTGTCTCAGCCACTGAAGTGCTGGGGAACATTCCACTTTTATATCAATCTAGGTACATTGAAAGAATACAGTAAGTTCAAAGACAAAGTGAGCACGGTAAAGATCAAAGAGATCATCACACCAGGTAGCAATCAAACATAACCATAATGTCCCCAGAGTCACTGAGTCGAGAGGCTTAACGGGATTATCAAGACAAAAGAAGTCACCCCTTCCTTGTCTCTGACATGATCCTTGCATTAATCCAAATGTGAATATTCTTATCAGATCCTACTTCTTCCTCTGAGCCTAGGGACAAGTACTTGCCAAAATTTCTACAAGCGTCACCAAAAGCTGTCCACACACTGGAAAATCATTTCGTTGTCCACTGCCATACAACCTTTCACACACCTGGCACAGCCTGAGGCGAACCTTCTGCAGACAGCAGGAGACATGGCTTCCAGGTTATGTTAGTTTTGAGGGACAATGTTTGTTCCAGGGCTGGAAAGATGGCTCAGAGGTTAAGAGCACTGACTGTTCTTCCAGAGGTCCTGAGTTCAAATCCCAGCAGCCACATGGTGGCTCACAACCATCTGTGTAATAGGATCTGATGCCTTCTTCTGGTGTCTGAAGACAGCTACAGTGCACTCACATACATAAAATAAATAAATCTTAAATGATAATGCTTGTTCCAACTGCATTGGACACTAGTGAGATTCCAGATGCCAGATTGCCAGTCTCTCTGCATTGCCTCTCTTCCCGGTCACATGGTAAATGCGTAAGTAAGTGTTGGTGGCTGGGGGTGGAGTGTCTGCATTGCATAAACATCTGGTTTCTATGGCAGCACCTTTTAACCCAGGTCTGTAATTCCGCACTCAGGAGGAGGTGTTTAAGACCATCCTCAGCTTCCTGGTTTGAGTCTAGCCTGGGCTACAGGAGACACTGCCTCAGCAAAACAAAGCATTAACTCGAAAGGCCACTGCTCTGACGTTTGACTATTTCTAACCTTCCTTTTCTCAAGAAATTTGAGGTGTCTGAGTTACAGTGTATTGTCCGAGAGCTTGGCTGCTAGAAAGGAGAGATTCAGACGGTTGCTGAAAGAAGGTGTCATTTAGAATGAAAAGTAGGGGACTTTTGATGAGGAAATGATAGGGGGCAGCCAGGGGACCAGTATCCTGCAGTGGAAACAGGAAATGGCTGACCTGGTGCAACCCTGGGATTTCTTGGAGAGTTTTCTTAAGACAGGTACAGGGTTTCATCCAATAGTAGTGGAATTGGAATATTTGGGGTTGGGGCTCACACCTCAGTGTTTTGGAGAAACTGCTACATTAGATGAGGTACAGGCAGAGTTTAGGAGGAAAGTGTGGGTGGCATGTTTATTGTGTTTGTTCACTTGAGACACTGCCCTGCGGCTAGAGCTCTGGCTGGCCAGTACTCGCAGTGAAGCTCCGCTAGTCTCAAACGTGTGGCATCCCTCCTCCCCGGTCTTCTCAAAACTGGAATTTCATATGTGTGCAGGTAACCACAGTACTGGAATTGCCTGTGTGTTCAGGTTACCACAGTGTTGGCGTTACATGTGTGCAGATTAGCACAGTGCTGGAATTATATCTGTGCTAATGACACACAAGTGTAATTACGTTACAAGGGTACAGATTAGCTCATCTGGCAAGAAAGGTAAGGCTTTCCGTGGTTTACGACACGCGGTTCAGGCTTGCCTCACGTGAGGCTCACTGTACTGCTGAAATTGATTTTGAGTTTCTGATCTTCCTGCCTCTAAACCCGTGGGCCAAAATCATAGGCGTGTGCCACATTTCCAGACAAGGAAAAGCCTGGTGTTAATGGGTGGTGATTTGTTTTTTTTTTTTTTATCAAGAATACTGCTAATCCACCCACATCATGATGTTTGTTCTGAGACACCAAAAACCTAGTTTGAGGATTTACTGTGCAAATGAGGTAATGTGAACCTTCAGTGTGTGGCAAAAAAAATACATACTTACCAACATAAATTACACACACACACACACACACACACACACACACACACACACTTCTAGCTCTGAGTTGGGTATGGTGACACATGCTTTTCCGGTACTTCTCAGAGACATAACTTGAGCAGCAGACAGCAAGCACACTCTGTCCCTCAGTCCTTCCCTGCCTCTCTTGGGGCTCAGACACTGTACCACTGAGCTGCATTTGCAGGCTTTTGTTGTCGTTCATATTTTGAGAGAGGATCGTCTGCAATCACCCAGGTTGACTTTGAACTCACTCTTGGGACTCGTTTCAATCCCAGCCGGCTGTATTACTGCCACTAGGCGAGGCCGTCTCCTTTCTTTAGATAAGCCACCCATGAATTTCCTCCTGACTCTATGTCTATAAATACATTGCAAACGTTAACTCTCTCAGGTAAATGTTACCCCGTTGAAGTGACTGGAATCTCACTGCTTTTGGCATATTCATTCCACGCTCTACAAAAGGAATATTTTTCCCCCATTGAGTAAAATTTAGGAGTATTTCAGCTTGAACAGAGGAGCCCAGTATGGTTCTGTGCACTTTTGATCTCACCACCTGGGAGGCAGAGATAGGCGGGCAGATCGTTGTGAGTTCTGAGCCAGCCAGGGCTACATGGTTAGAAACGTTCTTTAGGAAAAGGGTTGCATAGAGCTCAAATGAGAGGTTAGATTATGGGTATGCTGGCACCCGGGTACTGGTGATTGAATTTAGAGCTGCACGTGCAAGGTCACTGTTCCTCCCCTAGATGGAGTTCTAATAAGTTGCCCAGTCTTTCCTCAACTTCCTAAGAGACTCCTCTGAAACCCAAGGCACTCCTTACTTTCTAGCCCAGTCTTGAACTTATGGGCTTCCTCCGCTGGTCTCTGGTAGTTGAACACAGGCTAGTACCACTAGGCTGGACCAGACTGTGCATTTTCAATGGCACCATCAGCATTAGCATGGCGATCTGTTGGTTTTCAGGATTGTTTGCCATATCAATACAGTCAGCTATTAGCTGATAGGATTAATCAGTAGGTTACCAGCTCTCCCAGATTTTATTTTCTCAACCCAAAGACTCAGAGGCCTCTCGTAGACCAGTACCTGGAAACTCAGCTTACTGCGTGTGTATATCCTGTACAAATTTGTCCTGAGCTTTCGTGCAACTAGGAATACTGTTTATTAGGATATATGAGTAGTGATCATGCTTGTTGGCTGTATGTTGACTCACACACAAACTCAAGTTATCTGAAAGGATAACCTTAATTGAGAAAAGCCTCCGTAAGATCTAGCCGTAGGGCATTTTCTTAGTGATTGATGGGGGAAGGCCCAGCCCATTGTAAGTGCAAAGCAGTAAGCAGCGCCCTCCATGGCCTCTGCATCAGTTCCTGCCCTGTCCGAGTAAACCTTTGCTCACCAACTTGCTTTTTGCCCATGGTGTTTTGTCACAGCAAAGAAAGCCCTAACTAAGACAGCGATGGAATGAAAAAAATGGTATTTTCATGTCTCGACTCCTGAAGTGCATCAGGTTTTTGTTTTGTTTTGTTTTTTTTCTCCACCCTTTGTTTTGTTTGAAATCAGAAATTACATGCAAGAGCAGGAATAAATAGTCTTGAGAAATGTCGCCACCTAGTGGAATAAGTGGTGTAAACCCTCCTGCCCATGGAGTAGTATTGCATGCTAGACTGAGCTGTATCCCCAGGCCTTTTGTTTTGTTTTCATTTTATTACAAGGCTTCACTAAGTGTCCCAGGCTAGACTTGAACTCACAGTGTGTAAACCAGCAG
The DNA here is from genome assembly GCF_963924665.1 of Micromys minutus. Classification (NCBI taxonomy): domain Eukaryota; kingdom Metazoa; phylum Chordata; class Mammalia; order Rodentia; family Muridae; genus Micromys; species Micromys minutus. Next base: position 27,190,065 of record NC_137984.1, read on the forward strand.
AACTCTCAAATTCAGGGTTCTGCCTTCATTTCTTAAGAGACTGAGATTACAGCCCAGGGCACTCTTTGAATGGCCAACTCAGCCCCAGAAGCAAGTGGGATTACAATCAAACTTCCCGGTTAAGGCTCCAAGGATAAGTCAAGTTAAGCAAAGGGGGAGGGTGGGAACGTGTGAGAGCCAGGCTCAACTGTTGACACACATGGAAAGGACCTTGAGTGTGGGTCCTTGCCAAGGTCAGGGGTCTGACACTTTTTACAGAATAAGACAGCAGAGACCTCTGGTGTTGCAAAGTGTGCCTTAGGAGGAGCCCCCAGAGGCTCTGCATGAGGCTGTGTGCTAACTTAGTTTCCTTGCTGTAGTTAAAAAGACATTTTACTAATGTCCCAGTATGCAAGGGCATCCCTTGGGTTTAATGGCCCCTGGCATAGGCCTCTTCAGCAGACAGCTTTATTGTAGTTACCGAATGGAGTGTGGTAAATTGAGGCCAGTGAATTGGCTGATGCTGTCGGTTAGCTTTTAACCCAGAGCCTCCAAGAGTGGTAGATAGACTTTCTGAAATAACCCCCGCAGAGTTCAGGGTGGAGCCACTGTATCCTAATGCGGAGCGCCTGCACACGCTTGAGTCTTGAGACAGCGGACAGTGTGGTGTCTGAAAAGCTGTTTCTTTGAGATAGGATCTTGCTATGTGACCCAGGCTGGCCTCAGCCTGTAGAGGGCACAGGGGTCCTTGTGCTCCTGGGTAAGCACTGGGGGACCCAGGAATGTTAAGCACACAGGTTGTCTCGTCAAAGAAAGGGATGAATGACCCATTTTCCTCCCAGGAGGCTGAGAATGGATGTGGTTAATAGCCTGGTGACCTTAGAGCTCCCTCTATGATCAGGACCACAGCAGATCTCCTCCCAGACCCTTAAGATGCCGCATGTAGTCACTCTGTAGAACCCAGTCTTTATGGAAGAGGCCACGTGTATTTACGACGAGTTTTGATGTAGTCAAGCCTTAAGCTTTGTTGGGTGCATGGGGTGGAGGTCACTATCACTGGGAAACTCTTTCCAAATTGTGCTGTACTTACCTGAAATAAGTTGCCCAGTGTCAGACTCGTGAAGTTTGAACGCACACCAGCCACTGAGTTGTCTTGAATGATACTTCCTTCTCGCCTCACACAGGTGGACACTCTGCTGACCTTTGTGGTCACAGAGACTCCCCTCCCCTGCCACCGAATGGAACCCCAGTCCTCCTGGCTCAGCCTCCCCTGGGGGTATCGGTGTTCACCCACCATGGTTGGGATTCTAGTTTGCTTTCCTGTTGCTGGGATAAAACATGACCCAAAGCAACATGGCCAAATAAGAAAAGGCTTAGTGGTTGTGTGCATCCTGGTTCACGTCCGCATTGAGGGGAGGCTGGAGAAAGATCTGGGCAGGAAGTGAAGCAGAAGTCATAGAACATCACTGCCCATTGTCTTGCTCCTTCTGGATGGTGCTCGACCTGTTCCCATAACAACCCCGGACATGTGCCCAGAGGGTACCACTCACAGTGTGCTGTCCCCTCTCACCTGCTTCAGTAAGCATGGAAATGCCCCGCAGAGCAGCTCACAGGCCTGTCTGCTGAAGACAGATCCCCAGTTGAGACTCCCTCAGCTAACACGGGGCCATGGCCAGTTAAGAGCTGACTGTAACTAGGAGAACCAGCTTGAACATTTTAAAGAACATTGTCTGTACTAAGTCAACCACCTCAGCCTACACTACAAGGAAACAAGTGGTTTGGTTTTATATATTTATTTTAATTTCTTGTCTATTTCTGGCTTTTGCATTTTTTCTCTCTCTACATGTCCAGTGGCCGTGAAAACGTGGTGATGTCCTAAAATGAACATAACTTTTGTCTTCACAGATACAGGCTGGTCCCACAGGTTTATTTTCCTGAGCAAATTTATGATGTCATCCGTGCCACTAAATACTTCCTGCAGCCAGAAGTCTTAGACAAGTACAAGGTCGACCCCGGAAGAGTTGGCATTTCTGGAGACAGTGCTGGTGGGAATTTGGCTGCCGCTCTCGGACAGCAGGTACCAACAGCGCTGCCCCAGGGTTCTTACAATAGGAGGGGTGGGATGAGCATGCCCAACTGACACCATGTGACTGTCCCCGAACCTTTCTCACAGGGAAGTCTGCACTGAAACGTTTCAGAAAATGCTAATGTTCCTCAGGAAGGTGTGTGGACATGAAGGAACCCCACCGGCCTAATACTGTTTGACTTGGACAGTGGAATATTTTGGCTTAAATTTCAGTTCGTATGGCTATTTTTTTTAGAGTTTTAAGAGAAAGTACTAAGCCATTTTCTAAAGTTGTATTTATTATTATTGTTATTTTTATTTGGTTGCTTTGGTTTTTTTTGTTTTTTCTTTGTTTTGTTTATTTGAAGTAGGGTATCATGTAGCCCTGGTTAGTCTCAAATTTTTTTTAAAGATTTATTATATATATGTATATATGTGTGTATATATATATGTGTGTGTGTGTGTGTGTGTGTGTGTGTGTGTGTGTGTGTGTGTACTGTAGCTGTCTTTAAACACACCAGATCCCTTTACAGATGGTTGTGAGCTACCATGTGGTTCCTAGGATTTGAACTCAGAACCTCTGAAAGAGCAGTCAGTGCTCTTAACCACTGAGCCATCTCTCCAGCCCTTAAGTTTTTTTTCTGTAACTTAGATGACCTTTTATTTCTGGTCCTCCTGCCTCTACCTCTCAAGGCTTAAGATCATGAGCCTGTACTACCATACAACCAGATTTTATTTCTTCATCTTTTTCTTTTTTAATTTTTGTCTTGAGACAAGGTCTTATGGTGTAGCTCAGGCTAACCTAAAACCTCTGATCCTATTGGCTTAGCCATCTAGAGTCCTGGGGTTGAAGGTGCATACCGTCATGCCTGGCTCATAGGTCTTAAAGACAGAATTTCGGCTTCAATTTGGTGAGCTGTAAGTCCATGGCTAAATCCCTTTTTGTTCTGTGAGCCTTGGAAATGTGTAGATAATGTCATCCAACTTTCAGTTACAAGAATGCAAGGAGACCACATGCAGAGGGTTGTTACTACATCTTACCAGTGTCTGTGAAACACACCACCTTCTTTATAGATGCAGCCTCCCACAGGTAAAATTTTAAATGCTGGAATTACAATACACCCTGTGGAGTCCCAGGTAAGCTGAGCTCGCTGGCATTTTTCCCCCTGCTACTTTAAGCTCACTCTGGGCATGCGCTCACTTCTTGCCTGTCCCATCATAGGAGTTAAGGTCCCAGCTTGTCACTGAGAGTCCCACCATCCCTGCATTAATGGTTCCTGCCCTGGGCTGGAGAGATGGCTTAGCAGTTTAGAGCTCTGACTGTGCTCTTCTAGAGGTCCTGAGTTCAATTCCCAGCAACCACATGGTGGCTCACAATCATCTGTAATGGGATCTGATGCCCTCTTCTGGTGTGTCTGAAAACAGCTAGAGTGTACTCATATACATTAAATAAATAATATCTTTTCCTATTCCAGCCACTGCCATTTGACACAAGGAGTAAAAAATTAGATGTGTCCCACACTTTACTAATAGGTAACATACAACTAAGTGTGTGACTACAAAGAGACAAAGACAAGGAGTGTTATTCGGGGGTCGGAAACATCAGAGGTCACATAATAGTGAACTCATTTGAATCTAGGAGTCACAAACAGTGACTTATTAATGATAATAAAATGGTTATTAATTAATAATAACATGGTTATTTCTTAGGGATTATCCAGTAGCTTGGTGTGCTTTAATTTTGGGGGCACTCGGGGGGATCGTGTTCATTTATTTAAAGCATTCTGTAGAAGGACCCATACAAAATGAAATAATATGTTTCTTCTATTCTAGTTTACCTACGTTGCCAGCCTGAAGAATAAGCTCAAATTACAGGCTTTAATTTACCCGGTCCTGCAGGCTTTGGACTTCAACACACCCTCCTATCAGCAGAGCATGAACACTCCCATCCTGCCGCGCCACGTCATGGTTAGGTACTGGGTGGATTACTTCAAGGGCAACTATGACTTTGTAGAGGCAATGATTGTGAACAATCACACTTCACTCGCTGTAGAAAGGGCCGCAGCCCTCAGGGCCCGTCTCGACTGGACATCCCTGTTGCCCTCCTCCATCAAAAAGAACTACAAGCCTGTCATACAGACCACGGGTGACGCCAGGATCGTCCAGGAGATCCCTCAGCTGCTGGACGCTACAGCTTCTCCGCTCGTTGCCGAGCAGGAAGTGCTTCAGGCTCTCCCGAAGACCTACATCCTCACATGCGAACACGACGTCCTGCGGGATGACGGGATCATGTATGCCAAGCGCCTGGAGAGTGCGGGGGTGAATGTGACCTTGGACCACTTTGAGGACGGCTTCCATGGTTGCATGATTTTCACCAGCTGGCCGACCAACTTCTCCGTGGGAATCCGGACTCGGAACAGTTACATCAAATGGCTGGATCAAAACCTGTGAAGCGGGCAAGTCCTCAGACGCACGAAGCTCTTGACCTCCGTTTGCTTTGGGAAAACCTGCGCTTTTTGATTATCTGCACCTTTCCCCGCATCAGTACTGAGATCTGTACCCTACAGACCTTGTAATAATCTGCAAAGTGACTCTGACTAACGCAGTTAAAATCCATCTGAACTTGGTTTCCCAAATGAGTCGGGTTTTGCTGTCCTTTTCTGAAGCCCGAGTGCTATGCTAGGAATGGCCCGAAGTTTGAGGAGCTAGAAACAGCCGTAGGTCCTGACTCTATTGTGTTCTTTCTGAGGAACAAAGACAGCGGCAACAGCACAGCCCTGTTCTTCAGTTTGCTCAGGTTGATGGGGGCTGCAGAGCAGAGTCCCGTGGACCCTCTGAGGCCAGCCCCTGGCACTGCATGTCCTCGCCTTCCCAGGACAGCGGTGTTTCCTGTGGGAGTTGTGACAGAATTTCTAGCAAGACAGATTTCTTTTCAAAAGCTTTTCTGCCTCAGGAGTATTAATTTTCTGAGCTAGATGCTGTAATTTCAGCGAAGCTAAAAGAATACTTGAAAGTTACTTTCTCCTGCTATTCTAAGAAAACGTGGGGCTCCATATACTGGGTATTTCCTTAGAAAAATCATTTGGGAGCAAACTTATTTTAACTGTAGAGTAAATTTCATATTATGAAATAAGTAAAGGTAGAAAAAAATAACAGCTCGTTGTTACTTAAGAATATTTCTGGCATAAATTACTAAAAGTGGTGTGTATATATTTGGGATATTAAGGAAATAAATTATGTTTAATAATAACTTAAAATTATGAGACACGCCGGTAGAAGATTTTGTCCATTTTTGGCAGAAGACCTAGTGCATTGAAAACTCAACCTTTTCAGTCGTTGAGTGAAAATGGGACTATTTTGGTATAGCAGGTGTTTCTTTAAGTTATTTAATGTTCATATATATAGCTAAACAGGGTTTTTCTGAAAAGCGTTATTTAAAAATTTAAGATAAAAGGTATTTTAAAAAGAAACCCACCATAAAGTTATATCCACATGTAAATTTGTGAGGAGATAGATAATAATAGCAGTATTACATGTAAGGATCAAATACTTTGATATTTATCTACATACATTAAATTAAAATAATTAGAAACTTTCTACCTAGTAAGTCATGTTGTACTTGCTGCTGGTTGGCTATCCTTAATCTAAAAATTTGAGTCAGGTCTTATGATCCGAGTAGAAAATTCCAGTGAACATTCATTTTGTATATGAAATTATTAAACCCACCCTGTGAAGCTACCCTCAGGCTGTGTAGATCAGATGTATAAAAAGCACAAAAGAATGTCTCAATTAGATTTGGGTTCCACTCTCAAACATATTTTATTATGTATACACAAATATTCCAATGTCTAGAAAAAGTAAAACCCTGGGTACTCTGGTCCCCGGCTCTTCAGTGAGGGATAGCCAGCCTGTAATTTAACAGCTTAGGTAAGACTCACCTGCACATCTCTGCCCAGGATGGCCAGGGGAGCCTTCAGGGGAATCCTTGGGGTGAAGACGATGGTAGCACTGTCCGGTCCTCTTAGCTCTCCTTCCATGGCTGTCTTGACATTCTAACTGCCAACCCTTACCTTCACAGAAGGTCTTCACTGCCAGGGTGGGCATCTTGGGCACATTAAGGGATTCCAGATTAGGTAAGAGTTAGCACCCTGCCATTCTCCCTGTCACCCCAGCTTCTGCTGATAATCCGCACTACATTGAGGGATTGTGTAGAGAACACTCAGTCACATCCGATCTGGTTCGCCATGAAGAGAGCAGGACCTTTCCACTCCAGAAGGGTGTGTGTTTCTGGTTTCCAGCAACAAGATAACAAGTGAAAATTTGCACACCGACTTTTCGTTGAACGGAAAAGCTACTAGCATATCTATGTACAAAACAAATGTTACGTGTGTGTGTGTGTGTGTGTGTGTGTGTGTGTGTCTGTGTATCTATGTGCGTCCTGTGTGCATATGAAAATAACTGCACAGGCTACAACACTGGTCTCCCTTTTATCTAAAATCTGATCTTTGAGGCCTCTTCCAATATTAGTCTTTTCTAAGGTCATTTTTAGTAGGTCATAATTCGGTATACACTAACCTGCTCATCTCTGAAGACTTACTTGCTTATTTTTTAAAAAATTGGCCACATAGCATTAATGCCTCCACAGGGTCACTGTTGTTCACATTTAGGATATAAATGGATGCCCATCTTCAGCTGAGGTTGTTGGGAGGGGGAATCACAGAATGTTTTTTAAAATTGATATTTTTATTCCTATCTGAGTGGCAGCCATCTTTTCAAGGTGCTGGGCCTGGAGCCCTGGGCCTTACATGCTTGGTGACTACTCCCAAACTGCACCCGAAGCTCCATTCCTGGTCTGTTCCACACCATTTAAGGGTGGGAACTATATTTTGACTTTATCTACCTCTGAGAAAGAGGAAAATGTAATTATTCACAGAGTCTCTCAAAAGTGGCATTTCTCTTCCCAAACTATGAGCCAAATTCTGCAGAAATCAGACGGTAAATGGCGGCAGATATCTGAAGAGGCCTCACAGATGCAAAGAGGACATAGCGGGCAAAGGGGCCACCCGCTGCATCTGAGAACATACTTGAGTTGTTCTTTGGGGTTTTATTCGTACAGGTATGCTATACTCTACAGCTTGAACTCTTCAGTCTAAGACGGCTTGGCTTTGCTTTCCCGTGTTATGAAAAGGTCACACTTTGGAATATTGAAGGAAAATCATGAAGAGCTGCAGAGTATTAGTGATGTTTTCACGTTCATTTGTGAGGACTCAAAGACTTGCAGAATGATGCTGAAGGGAATGTTTTGTGCATGACCTTTTAACCTTTGACTTTTGCCAACTCTCCACTGCAAGGGGGAAAGGCAGATTTTATGAAGAGTTTTAGGAAAAAATACATTTTATAGAATGAAAACCCAGTATGGTACTGGGGAAGTTTATTCATGCTTGCAATCTTATTTGGAAATAAAATGAGTCCATCTGGAAGCATGCCTCTGGCCCTTCCCTTGCCTGCACTGTCTGGTTCCAACTGGAACCACGGACCCCTTTCTTTCTTTAAATCCAGGTCACAGCCCAACTCTTCCTCCCCTAGATTAACTGTAATTTTGTCACAGACTGGTTCTGTGACCTTCCGGATGATACTGTTTTCCCCTGTCCAAGTGAAGCTTTCTGTGGACAGGCTATAGAGCCCCACGCCTGTCCTCAGTGCTGATGTTAAAAGAGTGTAAGCTTGAACCATCTCAGCCAGCGAAATGTCAGCAGTAAAATCAAGTTCTAAAGCTGTCCGTGTTTCCCCACTGTATTATGCTTAGTTCACATCTCAGTTCATGCATTGTCTCAGTCACTGTTCTGCTGTTGGGAAGAGCCATGACCAAAGCAGCTGTTACAAGACAAAGTAACTGGGGCTTGCTTACAGTCTCAGAGGTTTGGTCCGTTATCAGCGTGATACGTTCCATTCTCTGGCCCGCAAAGGCTTGTAGCCATATACTGTGAAAATGTATTCAGCCCCCCTTCACAAAGTCCCTGTAGCCTTTCAGTCTCAACACTGTTTCAAAGCCCAGTCTTCTGAACTCGTGGCAGTCTCTAAGTGAACCCTCTGTAAAATAAAAATTAAAAAACGGATCACATGCTTCCAACATATGGCACAGGCTATACAACACCATCCCAAAAGCAAACTGAGGGAATACTGGACCAAAGCAGGACCGCAAACCAGCTGAGCAATCTCCAGATGCTGTATTCATGTCTGATGTCAACGCATTCTTCAGATCGACAGCTCCTTTCAGCCTTGTTGAAAACAGCACACTTGTTTTCATCTCTCTTGGGCTGGTTCCACACCTTGTTAACAACTTTCCTAAGCAGATATCCTATGGATGTGGGATCTCCATCATCTTGGGGTTTCCAGTAAAATCCAGGCTTTACCTTCATACTTAACACATGGCCTCTCTAGGCCTCCATGCAGAGATACCCCTGTCATATCTCTGGCCTCAGCAGCTTTCCTTGGGAGGAGAGGGAGATTCCATAGCCTCTGTGACGGGTTTTGTATGTGCTTGTCCCTGGGAGTGGCACTATTTGGAGGTGTAGTCTTGTTGAAGTAGGTGTGTTGCTGTGGGTATGGGCTTTAAGACCCTACTCCTAGCTGCCTGGAAGTTAGTCAGTATTCTGCTAGCAGCCTTCAGATGAAGATGTAGAACTCTTAGCTCCTCCTGAACCATGCCTGCCTGGATGCTGCCATGCTTTCACTTTGATGATGATAGACTTAACCTCTGAACCTGTAAGCCAGCCCCAATTAAATGTTGTCCTAAAAGACTTGCCTTGGGCATGGTGACTGTTCACAGCAATAAAACTATAACTAAGATAACCTCTTTCTTCTATTTTTGACACTAAAGCTGGAACCACATGGCCAAAGTTGCCAAATTCTGCTGCTTGCTGGAATTGGACTTGACCCCCTTGTTCAATCCATTGGCATCAGTTTTCTTCCCTGATGTTACCATTTTCTCTAATCCATTTAGGATTAGTCTTTAAACCATTTTTTCCTCCTCTGTCCACTTCTTTATACTTTTTGGTACTCCTTTCCTCAAACTATACATTTTTTATTTCTAATTGTCCAGCTTGCTCCTTTTCATTAGAGATCTGTATAAGAGTGGCCACTAATACAACACAATCAATACTAGAGTATCTTGAAATCTCCTCTGCCAGTGCTATTGATTGAAAAACTCTCTAATGTAGCCTCAGGTAGATTTGGGGAGGGGGACAAGGGTAAAAAGCCATGTTCTTCCCAAAATATCAGAAGAATAATTCTCTAAACAATTTACTAATATTTTTTCCCTCTGACACCTCTTGATCTGGACGGCCATAATATCTACATTTCTCTGAGCGCCACTGTTTTCCACACTCCTTTTAGGATGGCCCATTGAAAGTGTTCAACTGCCTGTCTAGTCCAAAGTCCCAAAGTTCATATTTCTAGAATAAACTTCATGGTCAGGCATGGCTCAGCAACACCCCACTTCTGGTACTAACTTCTGTTTCAGTCACTGTTCTGTTGCTCTGAAGAGACACCGTAACCAAGGCAACTGTCACAAGATAAAGTAATTGGGTGCCTTCTTGCAGATTCATTATCATCACATTGGGGAGCATGGCTGGAGGCACACAGTAGCTGAGAGCTATATTCTGATCCATAAGTGGGGAGACAGACAGACAGAGACATACAGACTGACTGGGCTTGACATGGGCTTTTGAAATATCCAAACCTATCCCTAGAGACACACCTTCCTCTAATAAAATACACCTCTTAATCCTTTATATAGTGCCACTTCCTGGCTTATAGAAGCCATTCTTACTCAATCCACAACACATACAGAAATTTAGAAATCTTTATCTCTGGACTGATTTGTCTATATTAGTATCTGTGGTGGCTTGAATAGGAATGGCCCCATACACTCTTATGTGTTTGAACTCTTGTTCTATAGTGTGGCCTTGTTAGAGTAAGTGTGGTGGGAGTATGTCATTACAGGATGGGCCTTGAGGTCTCAGAATCTCAAGCTGGTTCTCTGCCTGATGCCTGCAGATCCAGATGTAGAACTCTCCGTTTTCTCCAGCACCACACCTGCCTGCCTGCTTGCCTGCTGCCATCTTCCCGCCATGATGATATATTGTGTTGAGCATGGCAGCACACATTTTTAATCCCAGCAGAATTAATTTCTTATTAGGCATTTATATACCCCAGGCTGTTCTCAAACTCACTGTGTAGCTGAGCATCAGGTGCAATGTGGTTTCGAAACAACTAATGCTGTTCCTTGGCAGCTGAGGGTCACTCTGACTACTGATCCCCCTGTCTCTGCTGGGATTACAGCGGTGTTCCATTATACCCACGATGTTTTCATTGTTAAGATTACAATCCCTGGGACCTCCTACTCCTCCTCTTCCTCCTTCTCCCCCTCTTCCTTCTTCTTCTCCTCCTCTTTTGAGACTCTTGTTCTTTTGAGACAGATTTTCATATCCTAATCTGGCCGCAAACTCCTTGCAAAGCTGAACATCAGGTTAAGTTTGGGATTCTCCCGCTCCACCTCCAGTGTTGGGATTACAGGTGTGTGCCAGGGTTACGTAGCTTCCTGGGTGCTGGGCATGTGCTCAGCAAAGTTGAATCCGGCCCCTCTCTCCATTTTTCTTGTGTAAGCCAGGGTTTTACTTTGTGTCCCATACTAACTCAAATGCACTATGCCATAGCTCAGGCTAACCTGGAACTCCCCATCAGCCTCCTGCCTGAGACTCCTAGGTGTTGCTGTTTAGGTATGTTCTATTATTCTTGGTTTGTGGGACTTTTTTTTTGCAGATTTTCCTTTCTACCCAATGCTTTAAATCTTATTTTGTGAGAACAAAACACTGAAGTCCACAATAGATGTATAAAGATTAAAAAATGAAAATAAAACTAAAAATGACTCCAGCAGGTGCCAGCAGAGGGCGCCCGTGAGAGTCGATGACGGTAACCCTCTCGCACACTGTTTTCCTTAAAACTGAAAAGAAAACATTTCCCAGTAGTTTTCTTTTATTTACAAAAGATGAACAAGAAGCCGTGTCATATTTTGTCACAGAATAAATTAAATTATGTATGGTTTTGCAGCAGAGGAAATTTTTTTTTTTTGAATCTTCCTGATGACCTGAAAGAAAATGAGTTTTCCAAACAAACGAACTGGGACTCATCCTGGTCCTTTGTTAAATCATGACTCATCCCTCTGCCCACCGAAGGGTTTCAGCTTTTAAAATTTTATATTATTTCCATGGTTTTATTCAAGGTAGATATATTTGCTATCCACTTGGAGGAAAAATGGCATTCTGTGATTTGAAGGATTATTCATTGTAGCAGGAGAGAACAGGACCTTTCTGGCTTCGTTGTGTTGTTGGAAGACCTATATACTGCGTTGTGCTTACTCCGATGAAGGAACCACCTCAGAAAATATCAAGTGAGATGGGGCCGTGTGGCCTCGGAACTCAAAACACCTCGTCGGTTCCAGCAAAGCTCAGCGGGCGTGTCTGTGAGATAGCCACATTAAAAAGCAAAACAGAGCAGGTATCGTATGTTCCCGGATTAAGGGGGAAACCTTGGACATTGGCTCACACGGAAAAGAAGACAAGGCAGGAACTGAATGTGAAGAGAAGGTCTTAGTTCCAGTTCTTCAGGCTAAAGTTCAGGCCTGGACCTTGCTGGGCAGGACACAGTGGCGGCGGTAACCATGGGGTGCTGTGAGCCACCGAGTGGGTACTGAAAACCATGCTGGGGTCCCGGAGCAGTGAGTCATTTCCACACCCCCACCCAAGCCAGGATTTCTGAATGTCACCCTGCATATGGGGGTCAGCCCGGCATCTAGTCAGGACACAGACTCCTGTTCAGAAGGTCGAAGTAGGCCGGAGATTCTCTTCTCTGGAAAGTCAAGCAGCATCAGCAGAGCAAGCAGTGAGCATCAGGGACTTGTATAGCACATTTTCACACATGTATACAACTGATGTTCAGGAGCGAGCGGCAAAAGATATGAAGCAATTTTCCCAGAGATTACCAGTGTGGAGAGAGTAGTAAATTGTTTCTTTTTATTTTTTTAAATAGAAAAGCAAATATACAACTCAGAATGGATTTGAGGCAAACTGTGTCACAGCAGACTTTCTCTGACTGTCTAAACAGAGTTTTAAACACAAACAACAATAGAAGAAAACGTTTCTGCTGTAAGACCAGTATGCCAAAAAATGGTGTAGGTCGGGGGTATGGCTCAGTGATCGAGCGCTTATCTAACATACAGAAAGCTTGAGTTTTTTGGGCCCCAGAACACCAGGGACCAAGTGTGATAGTGCACACCTCTAATCCAAGTGCTTGGGGTAGATAGGAGGATCAGAAGTTCAAGGTCATGCTGAGCCTTACAATGAGTTCAAGGCCAGCCTTGCGTACGTGAGATCTAGTCTCAGAAATAAATAGGCTAGTAGTCTATTTTTAGTTACTGTTTTTATCCATCTGAGCCAAGACAATGGACATAGATATTGCACTAAAATGACACTTATCATTTTTGCTACGTGCCATTGAATTGAAGAGCTAGTTTGCCTGTGTGAAATGGAACAGCATCTACCTGCCTTCAGTATCTGCCCCTCGAAAATACCAGGCACAAGATTTAGCCTCCAGACCCTACACACTCAATGTCCTCCTTCTAGACCAATCACAACACTTCTTTGCTTGGCTATGAACCAGAAAGTCTGACCAATGCAGATGACATGAGGGTCTCTGTTGACTCTGCGTCAGGAGGTGGGATGCATGGGCAGAAGAATGAAGTCAAGAGACCACACCCCTCTGCTTCCTCCAATGCTGGCCCAAGAAGGGACACTGCTGATGTCAAGAGTGAGAAACTAATTCTTTCCCTGCTTACCCGGCCCTGGATGAGAGCTCCCTGTGAATACTAAACCCAGCACTATACTGGCTCTGTGTGTGTGTGTGTGTGTGTGTGTGTGTGTGTGTGAGAGAGAGAGAGAGAGAGAGAGAGAGAGAGAGAGAGAGAGAGAGCTGTGTTGACACATGTTTATACAGTTTATGCTTAATAGTCATAGAGGTTTCAACTCTCAAATTTGTTTTCACTGAGCCTGTACAATTTGCCAGTCAGCATTGGGTTTCCTGACTCTGGCCCTCTTCCTAGGGGGGTGGCTCCCCAGGAGTTCCTGTCTATCAAGTTGTTATCCTCTGTACTTCCCTGGTTTTTTCTCCTACGTGATGGGGTGACGGGGTATTTTCCCTGTGTCTTTACTTCTTTAATGTATCTGAGAGGAATAGTTGAATTAAAAGATTTTAAATGTCTTCTCAGTGTGTGTGTGTGTGTGTGTGTGTGTGTGTGTGTGTGTGTGTGTTCTACTTGACCCGTCATTTAGGAAGAGCGAACCTCAATTGAGACAACTCAGATTGACTAGTAGGCAAGTGTGTGGTACATTGTTTTAACTTAATGTTAATATGGGAGGACCCAGGTCACTGTAGCGGTGCTGTCCCAGAACAGGAGATCCTGGCCCATATAAGGAAGCAGGCTGAGCGTGCTAGAGAGAACGAACCAGTGATCATCTTTCCTCCGGTTCTAGCCTGACTTCCCTCAGTGACAGGCTGTGATCTGTTGCTATTGCCAACTGGTCAGAATGTAGATCCCCTAGAAGACAAACCCCTGGGTATGCCACCCCTGGGTATGCCTGCGTGTCTTTTTAGATTCGGTTAGTTGAGTGGCAAGACCAACCTTGCATGAAGGCAGCAGAGTCTGACGGTCTGGCTCCACAACTGAAGACAAATGAAAGAGGAAGCAAGCACCAGCCCTTCATCTCTCTCTCTGCTCCCCGACCACCGATGCGGTGTGAGCAGATACCCTACGCATCGGCTGCCATGACTTCTCCAGCAGGCTGGACTGAACCCCCAAACTCTGAGCCACCGTAAGCCATCCTTCCTTAAGGTGATATTGCCAGTTAAGAATGAGAAGAACAGAGCTTGTTGAAAAACACAGAAACAGGAGACCTGGGACAAACGTGGGCTGGGAGCAAGGGAATGGTAGAGAAGCAGGAGATGAAGTTTACCACCAGGCAGTGTTCCCTATCCAAGACTTCCCTGGGGTTTGGCCCCATTATCCACATGGGTTCTACGATTCTGTTCCTAAGATTGAGACTGTAGACAGGTCAGAGTCAAGCTTGGATTATTTGTTCCAGTTCTGCTGAGTAGCAGTTGAATAACAAGATAATGTAATGAACAATGTTCTATCTGCCCTCACAGTCAACATTTGTTCTTTTTACTGGGCCCATAATAAATTTGTGTCCTAAACAGCACATGAAGTTCCATGTAGCCAAATTAAAGTGGCCTCTAAGCCCCAATGACACGCTTGCCTTTATTTATGTTATTCTAGTTCTGAAATTGGCATGACGTAATAGAGAAAAAATTGCTATAAACCAGAGGGAACATGGTTGCTGCTGATGGAGTGATGTGCCTTCCTTCCTTTTTGGCTTGGCTGCCATGGATGGTATATCAGAGACAAAAGGAGTTGTAGGAGATGTTAATTTCAAGGCATAGGATGGAGGAGCTTGTGAAATACCAATGTCACAAATTGTAGATGCATTTCAATGATATTAAAAGCCACTAGATACATATACTTACACTAGACTAATAGCATATTCACAATCCCAATATGCTGAATATAGAGGCAGGAGGGCCACAAGTTCAAGGCCACCTTCCACTGCAAATGACGTTCAAGCACAGCCAGACCCTGTCTCAATAACAAAAGCAAAATGGATCAAAATGACATAGAAGCAACTTTGAATCATTTTCTACTTATAAACCATTTTCTATGTTACCTGAAATTCTAAGTGCAAAACAATTTTAAAAAATACTGCATAAAATCTAAAGGAAAACACTAGCAATAAGAAACAGGGTATGGGCTGGAGAGATGGCTCAGTGGTTAAGAGCACTGACTGCTCTTCCAGAGGTCCTGAGTTCAAATCCCAGCAACCACATGGTGGCTTTCAACCTTCTGTGATGGGATCTGATGCCCCCTTCTGGTGTGTCTGAAGATAATTATATTGTACTTATATATAATAAATAATTCTTTAAAAAAAAGAAACGGGATATACTGAATGTTCATATTTGTGATGTAACAAATATTTCCTCCAATGATCTTTAATCTTTTGTCTTTATGAGTCAGGAAATTGATAAGTTAATTAGTTTACTCAAGAGCACATATGTTTCGACCTTGGCTCTTTAGAGAAATTGGAATATATCCTTTTTCTGTATAAATGTATTTTAATATATGTATATATTTATTTTTAATTTTTAATTTTTATTTATTGTATAGTTAAGGGTAAGCATATGGCACTTGTGTTTGGGTGTCCAGAGAAGCCAGAGGAGGGTATCAGATCACCTGGTGTCTTAGTTACAGTTTCTATTGCTATGAAGAGACACCATGACCATGGCAACTCTTATAAAAGAAAACTTTCTTCCATTCATTCATTCATCCATCCATCCATCCATCCATCCATCCATCCATCCATCCATTCATTCACTCACTTTACATCCCTATTGCAGACCCTCTCTTCCCAATCCTCCCTTATGTGGTCCCTGCCCCCATCCCCTTTCTTTCAACTCTGAGATGGAAGAGGTCCCCTGGGTATCAACCCACCTCAGCACTTCAAGTCACTGCAGGACCATGTCATCCTCTCCCACTGAGGCCAGACAAGACAGCCCATTATGGGGAACAGGAACCACAGACAGCAACAGATTCGGAGAGATTCAGACAGCTCCAGTTGATGAGGGACCCTCATGAAGACCAAGCTGCTGTCTGCTACATATGTCCAGAGTGGGGGGGTGTTTCCTGGGCCCAGCCCATACTTGCTATGTGCTTGGTGGTTCAATCTCTGTGAACCCCCAGGGGTCCAGGCTAATTGGCTCTGTTGGTCTTCCTGTGGAGTTTCTAACCCCTCTGAGTTCCTCAGTCCACCCAACTCTTCTACAAGACTTCCCGAGCTCCATCTAATGTTTAGCTATGGGTCTCTGCCTCTGTTTCCATTGGCATCTGGGTTGAGCCTCTCAGAGGACAGTTACAATAGGCTCCTGTTTGTAGCATAACAGTATAATTAATACATCAGGGATTGGTTCTTGACAAGTTGGGCCAGTCATTGGTTGGCCATTCCCCCAGTCTCTGCTCTATCTTTGTTTCTACACTTCTTGTAGGCAGGACAAATTTGGGGTGGAAGGTTTTGTGGGACAGTTGGTGTGCTTATCCCTCCCTTGGGAGTTCTGCCTGGCTACAGAGAGATATATCCATATCTTCAGGATCCATGTCCCTCACTGCTAGGAGTCTCAGCTAGAGTCACCCTCATAGACACCCTGGAGCCTTCCCTGTCCCTGGTCTCTGTCACAGGACATAGAGATGCACTCCTCCCCTCCCTACCCCCACTCCTGTCCAGTCAATTTTCATCTCTCCCCATCCCAGTTCCTTCCCTCCATTCACCCCCAATGTCTATTTCCCTTTCTGAGTGAGATCCAAGCATCCTCCCTTGTGTCTTCCTTGATTTTTGGTATCTTTGGGCCTGTGGATTGTAGTGCGGTTTATTCTGTACTTTGTGAATAATATCCACTTATAAGCATGTGGGGTGGTAGACCATGAAAGGAAGCATGGTAAGGTCGAGCTAGGGCTTAAAACCCGGAGACACAGAAGGGGTAGTAGGAGCTTAAACCTGCTCCTGACTCCAGGCCCCTGTCACATAGCCACAGCCTCCTATAGAGAGAACTGTGACCATCAGTCATATTAATGAGACATCCCAGGCCAAGCCAATACCCAACTCACTCCAAAACTGTATATAAGATCCTATCCAGAAGATATAAAGGTGTGTGAGAATTACTCCATCGTCTGAGAACATCTGTAACGCTGCCTGGAGAAAGACTATTAGATAACCCATCACACCAGGATTTCTGAAACCAGCCGGAGGTTATATCAGGGTCACCTCCAAACCTTTGATACCCTCATCTCTGGTAACAGATCACCCCTACCCCACAACCACAGACTTTCCTGTTGGCACAGTTAACTCACATCTTAGTACTGCAAAAAGATTCAGGAACTAAAAGTAATCTCTTCAACTAATTTTTAAACATTGTTTTTAACTTACTTTATGTGTGTATTCATGTGCACATGTGCATAGATCCTTTGGAAGAGCAGGAGAGGCACCTGCACATTTGTACACTCACACATGATACACCCATGTGCACGCACATGCAAAATAATGGGGAATTTGTTAACTTTAAGTTATTTTCATTATTGACCTTGAAATATGGTCCTAATCATAAAAGGATTTACTAACTTCCGCCCTGTGTTGGTACCATTTATCCTTGGTTCCCGGAAGGTCTGTAGAGATGGAATTATGCATCGAATCCACACCGTCTTGGGCGTTTAGCAAGGAAGCTCTTCACTTTGCAAAAGGTGTAACATCACACAGAACAGCTAAGCGATCCAAAAGGTCACGGCGGCTCTGCTAAATCCACGTCTGTCTGCCTCCACAGTCTATGCTTTTTCAGGTCACAATGCCTCCCAGGACCTCAGATCCAAGATGATTTCTTCAACTCTGCACCTACGCTCCTTGAATGAGACACTGGTACACCTGCACGCTCACTCGCCCCAGGTAAGTAGGCACCGCGTTGGGAGCACGGCTCCTGTGTGCATAGAATGCACGTGGCAAGGTTCCTTCACACGGGTTCTGTGTGAACACCACTGATACCGGGACATCCTAGGGCTCAGAGGCTACGTTCTTATGTTCATGAAGAAGGAGTAGAGCAAAGGCTCACAGGGACAGTAGAAGTAAGGTTAGTTTATTAAGAGAAGATACACTTCCGAAGGAGGAAGCAGACGAGGGCTTTATGTCATCCGATGCCAGTGGTTTGGACATGCAGAATGAAGGCTTTTTGACTTTTCTAGGAATGACCTATCTATTACCTGAAGTTCTTATATTCAACGTCACACCTTCTGAGGCTCATTAGCACCAAAAATCACTACCTAAAAGTGGTACTGTGGGACTGGAGAGATGGCTCAGTGGTTAAGAGCACTGATTGACCTTCCAGAGGTCCTGAGTTCAATTCCCAGCAACCATATGGTGGCTCACAGCCATCTCTAATGGGATCCGATGCCCTCTTCTGGTGTGTCTGAAGATAGTGACAGTGTATTCACATATATAAAATAAATGTTTTTTTTTAAAAAGTGGTAGTGTGCAAAATTGGGTAGTGTGTAAAAGTCCAAGTACCAGGTTTATTCCAGGTGCCTATAAAGGCCACAAGAAGGTATGGGATTCATCAGTTATTGTCTGATGTTATTGACTGAATTATCGACTGTAAACAGCTGCCTAATATGGGCACTGGAAACCTACTCTAAGTCCTCTGTAAGAGCGGCAAGTGCTCTGAACCACTGAGCCCAGGGGTGTGCTTCAGATACTCTGGAGTGGCTCTGCATCTGTACCAGGGGGTTTCCAGGCTTCCTTTTGACCACATGCTAATTGTTTTTCTCATGTGCTAATTCCCAGCTCAGACTGATCTCTTGTCTCACTCTCTACCACACTTGGAGGGAGTAGAGAAGCTGAGGCTCAAAAAACTAATATGGCCTCTGCAAGGACTCCATGCTCAGAGGCTGTGCCTGGAATTCATTGTAGAGAACGGAGCCTTAGGGCCGGTGTTTGTTTAGACAGCCCTGAACTGATAGAGATATCCCACAGGCCAAGAGGGCTAGTGATGGATACCCGGGTGTATAAGTCAGGGAGGGTTCTCTAGAGTCACAGAACTTATGCAATGTCTCTCTCTATTGAGGGAATTTGCTGTAGTCCAACTAACCCAACAATGGGCATCTGGATTGGCTGGTTTTGTGTCAACTTGACACAAGCTGGAGTTATCACAGAGAAAGGAACCTCAGTTGAGGAAATGCCTCCATGAGATCCAGCTGGAAGGCATTTTCTCAACTAGTGATCAAGGGGGGAGGGCCCAGCCCATTGTGGGTGGTGCCATCCCTGGGCTGGTAGACCTGGGTTCTATAAGAAAGCAGGCTGAGCAAGGCAGGGGGAGCAAGCCAGTAAGTAACATTCCCCCATGGCCTCTGCATCAGCTCCTGATTCCTGACCTGCTTGGGTTCCAGTCCTGACTTCCTTTGATGATGAATAGCAATGTGGAAGTGTAAGCTGAATAAACACTTTCCTCCCCAACTTGCTTCTTGGTCATGATCTTTTGTGCAGGAATAGAAACCCTGACTAAGCATCTAGGAATGTGAAGTTCAAGAATTTAGTAGTTGCTCAGTCAGTCCCATGAGGCTAGTTGTTTTAGCTGGTCTTCTGTAGAAGTAGGTTCCAACAGGTGTCCTAGAAAGTAAATGCAAGCAGTGAAGAAGAGAGACTCTTCCTTCTAGCAGTGTCCTTATTTAGATCTCCAGCAGAAGGTGTGACCCAGATTAAAGGTTTGTAGCCCCACACCTGGATCTGGGACTTGCTTTAACCCAGGCTGTCCTTGAACTCAGAGATCTCCTTGCCTTAGTCTCCTGGGATTAAAGGCATGTACTACCTTGCCTGGGCCTAAGCTTTTTATGGCCACTAAGCCTCAAGATCTCCATGCTGAGATTCAGGTCAGAAACTTGTGTCCTCCAGCCTCAAGATCACAGGTGAGCCCTCCATTTCTGGATTGTAGTTTATTTCAGATATAGTCAAGTTGACAACCAGGAATAGTCATTACAGAGGATGAGGGTCAGGGGAGGAGCAAAATATAAAAGGGGTGGAGGCTGATTCATAATGTCTTAACTTTCAAAATAAACATGATATAATCTGCTCTGTAACTATTTTGGCAGAATGCCGCTTTTGTATGATTTTGTATAAATCTGGCTTAGCATCCAAGCCTTTTCCTTTTCCCTTTGGCAGCCTGCCCCTGTGTCGTCTGTATAGATTTGTGTGTGGCTTGGGTGCCAATCTGCAGCATGTATGTCTGTGCCTACCTGTGTGCAGTCTGTGGGTGCCAGCGTGTGCCTGGGTACCTACTATTGTCTGCTGCCTAGTGGTGCCAAAGGGGTTCGTCCAAGAACCACTGGCATTAGCCTTCTGAAAGTGCTTCTCATAGTCCCGACACGAGGCTCTAAAATCACAGTTCTTCTCACTGTGGGGCCTGAAGAAAGCTTGGCTCAAAAACTGCATCACGAAGAAACCCAGCAAAAATATCCTTCAGGGTTCTCTTGAACAGGATTGATGGAGGGTGACTGTGGTGTTAGCTTACGGGGAGATTCTGGTAGGCTCTTCTCACAGCTTACCGGGTGCTTTCAGGGCCATGCTGCCTGTAACAGGACTGCTCCCCTCTACCACCCCAGCTCTCTGTTCCCAGATATTCCTGGCTGGTCTGTCTCTCCCCTCTTCTCACCTTCTCTGTGCTCCATCTTCTTCTCTGACCTCATGGCTCTGCTCCTGTCTGTCTGTCTGTCTGTCTGTCTGTCTGCTCTTCTACATGTCTACTCCGCCTCTACCCCTCCTCCAAGTCTTCACTCCCCTCATTCACAGCCCCCCCCCACACCAGATCCACTCTGTGGTGTAATTTCTCGGGGAGATACCTTGGCATCGCCCACCAGGTACCCTTTCTCCACAATGTATTTCATAACGTGTAGGGACACAGACCCTGTAGAAATGAGCAATGGACTGGTGACTTTCTTTCGATTGACAGCGCTGGCTTTATGTTCTCATCTATGTCAGGAGAAGGTTAAAACCACAGCGACGATACAGAAAATGGCAGTGGGGACATGGGACAGAGGCACAGCTTCCCTGGGCTGCTCCCTCAGAGACTCCACTCAGGGGAAGTCAGGATTCTGAACTTCGCAGCAGAAAAGAATTTCAGGAAAAGTCACTATGAAGCCAAGTTGTACTTTATTAGAAGAGATCTTAAAAACCCATAGATTCAAGCACTCTTATGTCTCCCCCTCTTCCTCCTCCTCCGTATCACCTACTGGGTCCAATTAGAGCTACTTCTGTAAGCAGTAATGCGGAGGCATGATGTGGTGGGAGGGGGGTAGCTTAGCAGGCCCATGCTGATGCACAGCCCGCCCCCCCAGGTACCAACCATACGACAGGGAGTATGGGAAAGAAAGGGGACAGGAAGAGAGAGAAGAGAGAGAGAGAAAGGAAGAGGCTGGTCGGGCTTGGGGAGTGCAAGGCAAATGGTCCTTTTATAGCAAGGGCTCCTACCTGACTGTTGCTAGGTAACTGTTGGGCAGAGCCTAGAAGAAAGGGTATAGGTATCTATCATAGCATGGGCAACCACTGGTCACAGCCCTGAAGAAAAGCCACCTCCCCAGACATGCTTTAAGTGCCACCAGCTCCTCAGCTAGGTGTGCAGTCATGCCCGCCTCCCTCCCAAGCATTCTGCGATGTCGACTAGCTTGCTCTTGTGCCGATGGCCATGGCTGCTATGAGTTTACAGTACAATAAGTTTGCTTTGTCTAGAAGCCAACATTTCACATCACTCCTCCCGCTCTTTCTGCCTCCTGAGCTCTGGTGACATTAATCTAAGTGTTCTGCTTAGGGATAAGCACTCCTCCACAGTTGACTCATTCTTAGTCCTTCGACTAGGTATGAGTCTCTGCGCTGACTGACCCACTACAAAAAGAGCTTCTCTGACCAAGGTAGAACCTCCCTGCTACAAACATTAAGTGATCAGAAGGCTGTTTGACAATGGGTCCATATAGCCAAAACAACCACAGCATCCTCTATGTTAGGACCTCTGTCTTAGTCAATGCTCTGTTTCTGTGAAGGAGCGCCGTGACCACAGCAACTCTTATAAAAGAAAGCATTTGATTGGGCGCAGGCAGACATGGTGCTGGAGCGGCTGAGAGGTCTACATCTGGATTCGAAGCTAGCAGGAAGAGACACTGGGTATCCCAGTGACTCACTTCTTCCAACAAAGCCTAACCACTCTAACAATGCCACATTTTCTAGTCTCTGCCACTCCCTAATGCTAAGTACTACCACTCCCTGATGACCAAAATACGACCATATGAGGCCATTCCTAGTCAAACTACCACAACCTTAGCTTTGGGGATTAGGTCAGGCTTACAGAGCCTGGCAACAGTTCTGTCCCATGACTAGTTTCAACCAAAAACTGGTTACTTACCTTCATAATAGTCATGGTCTAGTGGGCAAACCCGGCCTTGTAGCGTGCAGGGGCCTGTGTCTATTGATAACTTTTGTTTCCCATTATCCTACATGGTGTCTCTCAGCACTATGGAAGCTAGTCAGCAGGGAGGAAGTTTTTAGGGCAGTCCAGCTTGGCTTTTCTATTCCCTGCCACTCTGAAGTGCTCTGTGTCTTCAGCAATACGGTCTTATCATCTGAAAACTTATCTGTTTGGTTTTGCTTCTGACTTTTTTCCCCCTTCTCTATGAATAAACAGACCAGTTTGGATTTTTTTTTCATGAAAGGGATGACTGTTTTTTGTTGTTGTTGTTTTGGTTTTTTTTTTTTTTTTTTTGCATTAATATAGCAAAAGGCTTTAGCTCACTTAATTAGTTGAATTCAGTAATGTACTTAAAGCTGGGACTATATATAGCCAAGGGATTGTTTTTGTGTGACAGGACCTGACCCCAACAATGCACACACCACCCCCACCTAAACAATACACGACTTTAGTACTTTGGACTCAATTCAAAATTTATTCATGCCATGCTCCACCCAGTTTCCTGAAATTTATGAGCAAACTAATATTCTGCCAGCTACAGTCTCAGGACTGGGGCGATGGCAATCAGTGGTTGAGAGTATTTGCTACTCCTCGCGCGCACACACACCTTATAATTTCTTAAAAACAGCTTTTAAAAAGCCACATTAACCTCTCAGGAGCAGTTTCCAAGGGACTAACTCTGCAGCGCTGACCTCAAGTCCTGCCTAGTTCACAACACCTCATCACATGAAGAAGAAAGGGCATGAGGAGGACAATTCCCACCGGGGAGGACGGCGAAAGTACTCAGTGTTAGGAGTCCAGGTATGCAAGCCACAGGCGTGGCTAGCACCAGCAATCCCAGCACTCGGGACAATTAGCTCAAGGTCATCCTCAGCAACACAGAGGTTGTGACAACAGTCTGAACTGCATGAGACCCCCAACCACTCCCGCCTGCCCCTTCAAAGAATGTAGATGTGCAAATAGTACACACTCATTAAGCACACTCATACACAGCGACGTGTACATGGCCGTTAGAGTCACATTTTTCTCAGGACAACAGTTTCTCTCTCCTGCATAGTCTTTATGGATGTAGCTGGGGGGAAAGCGAAGCAAAGGAAGAAGCAGTAGCAGACACAGAAGTTCAGTCAGGGTTGTTTGGCAAGTCTGGTGAGCTTTGGAAAGGCAAAGCTACCTTCTGTGAAACCGCAGACTTGACAGCTCTCAGAGACTTCCTGGGTCGAGCCCTGGAGTCTCCAGAAACTTAAAGGGAAACAAAAAATCAAAACCTTTGTTTTGGTTATGCTCAGAGCAAGGGTGGTGCTTTCCTTCTGTCAAATTGTTGGCCTGTTTCCTTTTGAAAAAGGGAAGTTCTTCGCCCCAAAGCCTGAACTTGAATAATACTGACTCCACCACTCTCTCTCTCTGTCTCTAGGTTTGCTTCAGCAGAGGCATGGGTACTTAGTCTGACTAGGGGAGGTATGGGTAGTTAGTCTGACTAGGGGAGGCATGGGTAGTTAGTCTGACTAGGGGAGGCATGGGTACTTAGTCTGACTAGGGGAGGTATGGGTAGTCAGTCTGACTAGGGGAGGCATGGGTAGTTAGTCTGACTAGGGGAGGCATGGGTAGTTAGTCTGACTAGGGGAGGCATGGGTACTTAGTCTGACTAGGGGAGGTATGGGTAGTCAGTCTGACTAGGGGAGGTATGGGTACTTAGTCTGACTAGGGGAGGCATGGGTACTTAGTCTGACTAGGGGAGGTATGGGTAGTTAGTCTGACTAGGGGAGGTATGGGTAGTCAGTCTGACTAGGGGAGGCATGGGTAGTCAGTCTGACTAGGGGAGGCATGGGTAGTTAGTCTGACTTCAGGCTCCAGCACCGGGATTAAGGCTCTATTCTGATATGTAAGTGGCTTGAACCTCCTGTTTCCTTTCCTTCCTTATTTCAAGTTCACCTCTCTAGAAGTTTTCTTCAGTGGAGAAAGCCCCAAATAGCTGCTGCTGCTCAGCCCAAACCTACCTTCTGTAGTGGGAAGTGTCAGGGCAGAGAACCCTGTTCCTCCGCCAGGGGCAGGAATCAGCTGGACTGAGAAAAAAGGTACCCCCTTTCTCTTCCCACCACAGCCACTGGAGACTAAAATGGTCTTCACTGGCTGGAGAGGTGGCTCAGTGGTTAAGAGCACTGACTGCTCTTCCACAGGTCCTGCCTTTGATCATATGGTTTCTGGAAAGAAGACATGCAACTTGTACTATTTACAATAAGCCTTAATCAGCACTGGAGCAAATATCTACCCTTTATGATATTAAAATCTGTTTCCTGCTGATAACCCCAATTTATTGCATACGATGTTTCATCTGGGCTGCTCTTAACTCCAATTGGCCCGCCCTCAGGGCCACATTTCCATGGCTCATCCAACCCATGGAATCTTTCTCCTCTCTTCCCTTCATCTCTCTTCCCTGCCTCTGACCCCAGGCTGGGAACACCAAGCCCGCCCAGCTTTAAGTTGTATGCGTCCTTATTCACCCATCAGAAATTACTTGGGGGCAAGGTCACACAGCACCACTTGGGTCTATGTGCGAACTCTCTCATCTCTGGGGGCAACCAGGTTGTGGGGGCCCACACCTAGCAACGGACCAAATCTCAACATAACTTAATAAACAGAAAGCAGTAGACTGAGCTTTTATGCTGTTCTCTTTTTTTAAAATACAGTTCTTTTTGTCAGTGTTTCTTTTGACAAATACAGAATAATTTTTTTTTCTTATGCTTAGACTTAAATTCTTTTTTCCCCTTTTCTTTTGCTCTTATTGTTTGCAGGGTGGTTGATCTGACTTGAGTCAGGGTCTCATTACATTAGCCCAGGCTAGCCTCCTTGCCTCCATTTTCCAGTCTCTGGGGTTATGGGTATTTATCTCATCATAGGAAACATTGTTTCTTTTCCTTTTCTTCTGCTTCCCCTTCTCCTCCCCTGTCTCCTTTCAGTAGGGACAAAAAGATGGTAGAAGAAAATAGATGAGTCGGAGGAGAAAATGCCAGACAAACACATGCTGACAACATGTCTAAGCATTTCTAGAATATTCTTAGGCTGAGGCAAGTAAACAGAAACACATCCATCCAGGTGTGCCTCAGTCAGCCAGCATGATCTGCCTTGGGCATTTCCAGTTTAGTCTAAGAAGAGTCCTATCCAACCAAGAAAAGCTAGCAAGGGTTCCCAGAGCTGACCTTAGCAGGCCTTTCTGATGGTCACAAACAGCAGGCTCTCAGGAGAGCTGTTTTCCATGGGTTATGCCTACAAGTGCGTGTGTGAGTGCTGACTTCCAACTGTGAGCCTCTTCCCAGAACTGGACTGGTTTCCTGGAAGCCTTAAGTTTCAGTTTCAGCTTTGTAGACTTTCCAAGTCGCCCAGAATACACTGGCATTGCACTAAGGACAGAAAGTTGCTTCCCCTTGGAGGCATTGAACCCAGGCCTAGTCCAGATCTGAGTTCTGTATCTCCTGCTCCCGGTGTCTTCTGTCTTCTGTCCTGAGAGTCAGAATCTTTGCTTGCCCTGAGAAGTAGTCATCTCATGAATATCTCCCTGGGTCTATCTATGGATACATGTGTAAGTGAGTATCTGAGTGTGTCTGTCCATGTGTAACTGAGTGTGTCTGTCCATGTGTGACAGAATCTATCAGTCTCTAACAAAGGTCTTTGCTTTCTCACAGTGTAAAGAATCATACCAGGAAAGTAATAGGTCACAGAGTTTTACAAGGGATTAAATCACTGGCTCCAACTGATCTGATCTGTCCCAGACAACAGACATCATTGTTCATCAACCAACGTCCTTAAATGCCTCGATCAAGCTTTATGGTAGATTTTAGAAAGTTGCTTTCAACCTCTGTATTTGCAGCTTTCAGCGAACAATACATAAGCAGTATGTGGGTGGGGATCATAAAAGTACATAATTTAAAATTACAGTTACACATTAGTTTAGGTTGTAAAAGTTGACTCTGGAGAATCGAGCAAGTAAGGTTGACTGATACCTTGTTTCCTTAAAAGCAGATCAAAGGAACTGGCTGAGAACACAGCAGGATAGGGCTCTGATGTTTTAAGTGGCCACAGGTTAGTAGCAGTAAGGTCCAGGAAAGGTTCCAGACTCAGAAGAGGTGCTTTCATCACAGTGCATCACCAGATCTCCTTCCCAACGGGATGAGGACATTAGAGCAGGAAGCACCCCACTCTCATGCCCTACGCTCAGAAAATGAGGACAAGAGCCAGACCGTGCTTCAGGTGCCTGAGTGGCCAACATCAGACTTCAGGTTAAGCCCTGGAACTGCATAAATGACGCATGGTGACACATGACTGTAAGCCCTCTTGACTCTGAGAGATGGGTGTGCTGCCTGAGCCATTTGGATGTAAATGTTAAGTAAGATCCCACTGCCTTTTTGTCTTCATTTTGTGGAGATCTTCCTGCCTCAGCCTTCCAGGTACTGGGAGTACAGGCTTGTGTCACCACGCCCAGCTCCTCCATGATTATTGGATTAAAGTTGACAGTCGTATTTGAAACACTCTGGAAGTCAGTTACAGTGAAACGATCATCCATCAACAACAAAAATCATCCAAAAGAAACCAGTGAGATGGCATTGTGTGTAAAATACTCACTGCCAAGCTCGAAGACCTGAGTTCAAATCCTGGAATGCAAACAGTGGAAAGACTTCCACAAGCTGTCCTCTGACTTCAGGCTGTTATGTGGTTGTTGAATTTATAATTCAATGTAAAATTTCATGTGTGTTAAAAGACAACTGGTATGTCAAATTTTCTTTTTCTCTCTCTCCTTCTTTTTTTTTTTTTTTTTTTTTTTTTTTTTTTTTTTTTTTTTGCTTAGAATGAAACCAAAATTAGTAAGAAGGTAGGGATTAACTTTACACACCTGGGCTGAATTTCGGGCATGATGCGCAGATGTGGTCAGAAGCCATTCAAATTTTCTCCATTCTTGACCATCTTCCAAGTCTTTCCCCTGTTCCATCTAGATAAAATGCCACACACAGAGAAACTACAGACTCTGATATAAGCTAAGGGAATTTTTTTTTTTTTTTGGTCATGGTTAAGTTCGTTGAGGACTCTAGAAAAATCAATTTCATACAGTAACTCACAAGGCACCCTGGTCCACAGGCAGGAGGCAGAGAGAGCTAGCTGGGACTGTGGGACTGGCTTAGGCTTTTGAAACCTCAAGCCCCACCCCTAGTGATGTACCTCCCCCAACAAGGTCACACCTCCTCATTTTTCCCAAACACTTCCTCCAACCAGGAATCAAGCATTCAAATGTATTAGCCTATGGGAGCTAGTCTTACTCAAACCTACACCCTGCCTCAATAAAAAGAAATAATCATAAAAACAGTAAGTATAGTAATAAAGCTAGTTCATGTTGAGAGTAGCTCTTGCTTAAAACATGGAAGCAGTAGCATTTGGATTGTTTTCAAATGTTTGAGAATTTGCATATGCATAATGAGGCACCTTTGGGGCCTAGGTCCAAATGTGAACTCTGTTTATCTGGTCATTTGTATCACACACACAATCTGATGGAGAGTCTGTTTAGACTTTTTGGCAACTGTATTAGCTGCTGCCCATTATGTCAGATCAGGTCTGGGACCTCCCACTT
Source organism: Micromys minutus (assembly GCF_963924665.1). NCBI lineage: Eukaryota > Metazoa > Chordata > Mammalia > Rodentia > Muridae > Micromys > Micromys minutus. Next base: position 27,217,928 of record NC_137984.1, read on the forward strand.
GTAACATAACGTCAGTGCTCAAACAGTTTCAGGATATGGAATAGTTAGGATTTCAGAGTTTTGGATTAGGGACTTTCAATCCAAATTATAGTAATTTTGTCTATAACTTCATACTTTTTTTTGGGGGGGAGGTGGAGGTCATAACTTTAGAAATAACTGGACCAGCACTCAGGGAGTCATGTGGCCCACTTTTACCTTGTGCCTTCCCACTTACATTAACCTAACCAACACAGCACACAATCCTTTACTCCTGACCAGAGGCTAAGTCGTCCCTCACAGGCGTGAGTTTCTAGATCATGTCAAGATGACAGGTAAGACTAGTTATCCATCACACAATGTTCCAAACAAGATACCCTCTGCATAGTTAGCATTTTCAAACAAAAGGTCACAGGTGTACGTCTAGCCTTGCTGTAGGTTGAATTTAGTGTTTTGTCTATGAACCTGGAAACTTCATGGTTAATGGTTTGGGGTAGCCTTTGTTGACCTGTGTGTTCTAGTTGCTATGGGTTGGTAGAGGGGCCTTTATCATGTCTGTTTTTATAAACAACAAATATTGGGCTTTGACTTGGCTGTGTTTTTGTTTTAAGACATAATCTATTTCCAGTCTGACCTGGAGAACTCAAGATGACCTTCCACCTCTACCTGTGGAGGGTTACAGGTATGTGCCAAGGCTACATGTATGTACCACTGTCCTTGCTAGCACAGGGCTAGTTTGTGCTGTCGATCTTGTCCTCAGATTAGCATCTTGAGGGTTTAATTTGGTTTTGTTTGCAATTTTCCTGACCCTGTAGTGAGGTCACTGGATATGGTCCCAGAGGTCTGAAGGGGTAGCAAAGAGCGCAGAAGCTGTTGGCAGCAGCTGTGTGGATGGATGTGTCGCAATGAGTTTGTCCGTTAGGGTGCTGAGTCTTATCCTTCATGGGTCATGATTTGGCCATACAAAGAACAGAGAGAACTGTCATTCAGCAGACCAAGGTTTGGGTTGTTCTATCAGTGAACCAGACTATGTCCACAGGAAATCTCCTTTGGGAGAGGCCTTCAATTTTTGGTAGTAGTTGTGTGTAGTAGTAGTAAGGGACCTTCTAGAGTTTCTGGGAACTAAGTGCTCACTAACTCATGAAGGCGTGTGACACTCTGGAGCCTCACGTAGGCATGGTCCTGTGTATTCTTTCTATTTAATAATAGAAGTCGATTTAATGACAGTTTGCATTGGCCGAGATGAAAAGAGGTAGATAGGTCTCCACAGCACTGAGAACTCACAGGTGGTATTTTCTATCCCTGTTTAGTATCCACTGACTGGCCAATCACTGCTGTGTAAAGACAGGCATTTGGTTAGTGCTAACCAGGAATGGTGCTCAGCCAGGGCCAGCAGTGCCCTCCTCTTTTATCATCCCCAGTTGGTATAGGCACGTGTTGTCCAGGTTTTTTTACCTTAGAAGAACCAAGGAAGGCTGTGGATGCAGCTCAGCTGGTACAGTGTTTGCCTCCCAGATACAAAGCCCTCGTTCTATCCCAGCATGGCTCAAAATCAGGGACTGTGGCACACGCTTGGTTGCATATTGATTTGACCCTGCCTGGGCTATGTGATGAGACATTGTCTCAAAAGTAAATGAATAGAATTGAGGACCTTCAAGAATCTCACAGGCAGGATTTATATCTTTTCCCGTTTTTTTTTTTTTTTTGGGGGGGGGGCGGTGGTGGGGTGGGGCTGAGTAGGGTTGAGACAAGGGCTCACAGGGCCAGAGCCAGCTTTGAACTCGTGATGTCTTGGAGGACACCTGACACGTCTACTGTCGCCTCCCAAGAGGTGTGGATTACATGTGAGTGTCAGCACACAGCTGTGGCCCTCTTCCTCTGTAGTCTCATTTAGGGGCTGTGGGTGGAGCAGATGGAGAAGGAAATGCCCAGCAGTAGAACACGCCAAGTTCAGTGGCTGTCACTGGTTATCTTGCTTTTGGTTTAGAGCCTAGGAACCTATGGATCATGGAATTTTCCTTAAGCTTGCTTGGTTTGTTACAGCATACTCTGACCTAAATTGTTCCTTTCAAAAAGTTATTTGTTGAGCTGACTTTTATCAGAATTAATGATCTACCTAGTTGAGGTCATAGCCTGGAACACATTGTCCCTCAAATGAAATGTTTTTTTTTTTTATCTGATCACTGCCAATCACGGTGATATTATTTATGGAATTCAGACCAGGGACCTATGTTGGGAGCTCATTCTTCTGCTGGTCCAACCGCATGAAAGTTGTCTCATTACTACCAAGCCACATGAAGGCATTATTAGTCGTGGCCAATTTTCCTTGAGGAAACAAAGAATGTAGCATTGACTGGTGTTAGTGGCAATCTGCCAAGCACTGTTCTGTTTGTAGACACATCTGAAACGCCTGGCTCCAGAGGTGCTGTGGAACAGAGCTGCTGCTGGTTTGTTGTGGCTTTCACATCCTGGACACACCCCTTAGAGAGCGGGTTTTTCAAACTGGAAAGTGGAAAGTACTGGAGAGATGGCCCAGTGTTAAGAATACCTGCATCTCTTTCGGAGGATCAGACAGATTCTTACATTGGTTGGCTACAACTGCCATTAACTCCAGTCCCAGGGGATTACGGATACCTTCTTCTGGCCTCCATGGGCATACATACATACAAACATGTACCCACACAATGCACACAAATAAACACACACATATGTATATATAATATATGATATATACCATACACACATACATATGTATATGTGTATTCTATTTCCCACTTTGTGTTTATATGAACAAAACTGGGAAATAGTGGGTCACAAGATCCCAGCCTCCCTGGCTTTATAAAACAGTTACGGTCTTTTGTGCTAGTATAATGTGGTATAATATCAGTTTGGGCCATTTCCTGTGTCACAGGCTGCCCTTGATGACCTTCCCAACAGAGCCACATCTAGGATGAACCAGGACTAGTGGTTTGTACTACGTACGGGAGACACTCATAATCTCTACATCATCACTGCTACAAGTGCCGAAGGACTTGGTTCCATGAGATGTCAGCATGGATTCTGAATTTCAGAGGCTCCTCTGACATTTGACCCACAGGACAGCCATTTGAGCACCTGTGCCCAAGACATATACAAAAATGTGCATGCCATATTTCTCATTTCTATTTATGTGTAGGCAATTGGTCCCCAGTAGGGGTCTAGACCTCATCATCTACCCCTAGCCTGTCTTCTTAAAATAGGGTAGGTGCATGTCACAGTGGTGGCCTTTCTCTGGCAGTGGCTTGAATCCATGGGAGGTCTGTGTGCCTGTGGCATGAATCCCCTGAAGCTGCTGGCGGGCATGTGGAGATCAGAGGCCCATCCATCATCAGGATGATCCCAGACAAGGGACCTCCCTGCTACTTTAGTGCATCTAACGAAGCATCTCCCCTTAACTGTGAGGGTGGCTCCTTCGCCCAGTTGAGGACCTCGATTATGGGAAAATATTAACATCCCATTGTGGACCCCTGAGTAATCACCAGGCCCTCAAGCTTGTGTGATAATCATTTTAGCAATCGAACCATCTCTCTAGCCATCCTCCCTGTCTTTCTAAAAATCATTTTCATTTCATAGGTGCATGCATGTCTGTGTGCCCCGAGCTTGCTGAGTGCCAGCAGAAGTCAGAAGAGAACACTTGATCATCTGCAACTGGGGTTACAGTTGGTTGGAGGCCACCACGTAGGGTTTAGGAATTGAACCTGGGTCCTCTGGAAGACTAGCCAGCATTCATTCTTAACTGATTAGCCATGGCCCTAGTCTCTCTCTCTCTCTCTCTCTCTCTCTCTCTCTCTCTCTCTCTCTCACACACACACACACACACACACACACACACACACTTTTAAGTGAGACAAGATTGTATACTATGCTGGCCTTGAACTTGATTTATAGCCAAGAATGACCTTGAACTTTTGAACCTCCTGTCTCTACCTAAGTGCTGGGGTAACAGGCATGAGCTCCCATGTCTGTTTTGTGTAGTGATGAGAATCGTACTTAGAGCTTTGGGACTGTTAGCCACACATGCTACACCACCTGAGTCACACCACCAACCCTTTGGTCTTGCTTTCCAGCAGAGATAATAAATGAGAAGGTTTTTCTCTACACCGGGGAAACTTTTAAACGAAATAGGGGCTTGCCATTCTTATTCCAAGAATGTCCCCCACTTTAACATTCTCCAGAGTAGAAAAAATGACCACCTTCTGTGAAAAAGAGGAAGACTCTTTTTCATCTGGATTTTGTCAGGGGAAAGAATCACCTAAGGTACTCTTAAGCCCAGATTCGGATTTCCCAGAATGCTTTGTGAAGACAGCGTCCATTTTTCTCAGTCCGACAGTGTTAGTTCATCGATCTCAGCCCTGCCCCTCCGGTGAAGTTCTTAGAATCTCTGAGTTTTAATTTCCCAGAGAGACGGAGAGACTCCAGTGGCAGAATGCTTGAGGTTAGGTTTAAAGACAAAATGTGCTTTGCATAAGGTTTATCAAGGTTACTGTGAAGGGAAAGCTAATGGCTGGAATGGCTCTTATGGAAGCTGTCTGCGGATCCTGGTTAGATAGTAGGGAAGGTGGGTAGTTATAATTTCCATCTCGGCTGTAATTGCCTCCACGGTCACACACATCAGGCTGGCTTCGAGGCTGCCTCCTGTCACTGGACTAGCAGCTCCTTGCTTCCCCGCACAGGACAGCTCGCTCAAACACTGTCTTCTGTTGGAGAGTGTGTTTCACATTTAAATGCACCTGCAGTTTTGTTTGCATTTCTGAGACTCCACTCAGATCCAAAGGTGACCGGGAGAAAGGCATTAACAGGCCGCGGTTTCATAATCAGCTCAACACTTCTGTTCTCTTATCTCCCAATAGCACAAGAGGTGACCCCAGTGGAGATGCAAAGCAGAGGCATAAGTCATTACTGGGGGCACTGGTGATAAACGCTTCCCCATTTTAATTCTGGAACTTTCCACCAGCCAGGCTGGGAGAAGGCAAAAAGATTTCTGACCATGAAAACATCCATGATTCATCCCACTGACAGCATGCGACCCCGTGAGGTCCTCTGGAGAGGGCAGGAGGTCCGAATCTTGACACTCAGTTTTCTAGTTGCAGCTTTACCCTTTCCCAGACAGTTCCTCTAGATCCTCAACCTTTCAAAATGTGGGGGGGGGGGGGGCGGGGGCGGGGGGGAGTGAAAAGACGCCTGAGTTCTGGGGATTTGCTGGTCAGCCAGTCTAGTCACATTACCGAGTTCCATGTTGAGTGAGAGGCCTTTCCCAATTTGTCCTTGATACCTGATGAAGCAAATACAGTTTCATTTATTCCAATCTTAATTACTAAATTTATTTATGTGCACACGTGCATGTGTGTGTATACACTAGAGCACACATCAAGGTCATAGAACAACTTTCAGGAGTCGGTTATTCACCATATGGATTGTGAGAATTTAACTGAGTTGGCAAATGCCTTTACACAGTGAACCACATCAGCACCCCCAGGTGCCTCAACTACTAACAGTAAGTCTCAGAAAACGCTCTCTGCACATCAAGAGTAAAGCCTGCATATGTGTGCATTGCAGAAGAGCAACTACGGGTTAAAGAGCTCAGCGGGGTTTAAGGAGGCAGTGGGGCCTCGCTGGAGGCAGGAGCACGGCCGATCAGATGGAAAGACAGCACCTCGGTGCTTAAATGAACTGTTTTGTTTGACTTTGTTTTTTTTTTTTGTTTGTTTGTTTTGTTTGTTTTGTTTTTTTTTGTTTGTTTGTTTTTTTTTTTTTTTTGGTAACAAGTTACCTATAAGCTGTGTGTGGGGGTTATACTTTTTAAATATTTTAAGTTACCTATAAGGTGTGTGTAGGGGTTTTTTCTTTTTTAATATTTTAATTAAAAATAAATCATGTCTATATGTGTGTTATTTTGTTTGTGGGTATGAGTGCAGACCCACTTGAAGGCCAGAAGAGGGTGCTGGGTCTCTGGAGCTGGAGTTATAGGGTGTTGAGCTAATTTCAGAGCCATCTCTCTAGCCCCAGCAACTTTATTTTAAAATGTTAATACGTTTTCAATTTTGCACTTATTTTTATATGTCAATTAGAATGTGTGACGAGGTACCCTGATTTGTAAAATACTTTCAAGGGTTCTAGAGTTCAAGAAGCAGAATAATTTGCTTTTATTTATTTAATTTTTATTTTTGAGACAGTTTTTTTTTTTTTTTTTTAACTGTGTATCTCTGGTTGTCCTGAAACTCATTCTATAAACCAGGATGGCCTCAAATTCACAGAGATGTGCCTGCCTCTGCCTCCTGAGTGCTGGGATTTGAGGTGTGCGCCGCCACACCACTGACCACTGAGTGGTCCTCTCCACGGACACTTCATGTTCCATGCTCTTAGTCACTGAGTCATCTCTCCCACCACTGCTTCCTCGAAAAAAGATTTTATTTTTATTTTTATCCATGTGTATAGGTGTGTGTGTGTGTGTGTGTGTGTGTGTGTGAGAGAGAGAGAGAGAGAGAGTCTGTGAGTGTACACATGCGGGCTGCAAGGCATTTTAGCATCCTGGGCAGATAAAGTAATGGTAGAGAAGAGGGACACCAGGGAACAGTGGGGACATCTATGTGGCTCTGAGGCCCAAGTGGATGCTTGATGTCTGCTCCGAGTTTTCATATTTGCTAGTGCTGTTAGCCCTGGCAGCCTCACAGATTTGTTAGCCTGTGTTTGTTTCTTCTTAACTTGTTTTTTTCCTGCATTGTGGATTACAGCGGATGGGCCAAGGCCAAACCTGTCTTCTCCACTATCAACAGGAAATACAACACAAGGGCTGACCTCGGAAAAGCCTGCAGAGCAGGAAGCAGAGCTCTTTGTCAGCAGAGCCTCCAGCACACTCACCCAGGGGCACTTGGACTCACTGGGCTGCTTAACTGAAATTGAAATCTCAAATTTCAAAAACTACCCAAGCTCCTTTTTTACCTTCTAAAAATAACCAACTGAAGCCTTTCAAAATCACATAAGCTAATCCCGTCTTAAGCAATTGCGGTACAGTAGGGTAAAGAAAAATGAGATTGTATTGTTTTTGTAGAAAAATTTGGATGGATCTGGAATTTTATTATGTTTTAGAAAATAAGCCCTTCAGAAAATAAATACTAAATTTTCTCTCATATAGGATGGACACACACACACACACACAGAGAGAGAGAGACAGAGAGAGAGAGAGAGAGAGAGAGAGAGAGACAGAGACAGAGACAGAGACACACACAGAGAGACAGACAGACAGACAGATACAGACACACACAGAGACAGAGAGACAGACACACATACAGAGAGAGAGAGAATGAGAGAGACAGAGACAGAGACAGAGAGAGAGAGAGAAAGAGAGAGAGGGAGAGAGAGAGAGACAGACAGACAGAGACAGAGAGAGAGAGAGCGCGCGAGCAAGCATGAAACTTTAAAGGGAACGCTGGGAAAAGGGATCCGTGAGAAGTCCCAGTGGGACCAGACAGGGCCATAGTGGGTGGGGCTGACTACGTCAAAGCTTGTGACTTACTCTCTCTCTCATTACCCTAACCTAGACCCAGGCGCCTACTCTCTCCCACCCTGCCCACTGTGGCAGCCTCCTAACTCATCTCTGCTCAAACATCATGCCGGGGCCCCAGGTTTCACATTCATAAAACAATAACAAGGGCACGAGAACCAATTATCAAATCACCTAAGATCCTCCGAGGGTTTTGCATGAAGGTAGCAGGTGTAGGTTCCTCACATCTGGCCCCTGCCTGCTCATTATCTTCCCTCTACTTCAGAGCTTGGGCCCTGCTGTGCGTCCGTGCTGCCTAGCTCACCGACCTTAGGGCCTTCACCGACCATGGCTCCTCTTCTTGGCAGGCTGCTCCTGAGATATTTGCACACTGGGCATCTTCATTCCATTCCAGCTTCTTCCCTCCAACTTGGTATGACTTCAGTCGCAATCCTGGCTCAGTGCTGTCACTCTTGGTCATTACTTAATCCAGCCAGTGCACCCCAAGGGCAGACAGGCAGGCAATCCAAGAGGGACGACAAGAGAGGCAAGGAGCTCCTGGTGGTGGCTCATTGCCTGGTTGTCTTTCTCTTACTCGTCAAAGGGAACAGAATGGCAGAATTCTGTCGTGGCTTGACTCCAAGCAGTAATACGACTGAGGTATTGGAACTCTTGGGGGAGGAAGTAAAGTATATCTCAATGTTCAGAATCCCGTGGAGGCCTCTAGCTAACTCTGGTGGTTCCATTTCTCTCAACACAGGAAGCAGATCTGAGCTGCAGTAATGGCTTCACAGTTAAGAGAGCTGGCTGATCTTCCAGAGGACCAGCGCTTGGTTCCCAGCAGCTCCATCCGATGGCTAACAAGCGCCTATGAATACACATACAAGTGGCATATGCTCACACAGTTACACAGGCAATAAAAATGTCTTAAAAGTCTTAAAGAAGATCCGAGTAGATTGTTTTCTAATGAATCACCGCTTATATTCGAATGGTTTTCTTATTTTAATATGTACATGTCCTTAATACAGCAAAGCATGTGCATATGGGAATTATTTTGTCTAATGAGTCCATGCTGTCATTTTTTTTTAACCGAAAGAAGAAAAGTTGTGGTAAACAACGCAAGTCTGAGTTGTCCTTGTGTAGTTCAGTGGATTTAACCACACTGGCGCTGGGTGCAGCCAGTCTTCAGGCTTCGATCCTGAAGGGTGTGCAGCAGACTCTTCAGACAGCTCCCGTCTCCTCCCTCCCTGAGCTCCTGGCAGCCTCTGCCTATACACTGGATGGCTGTGAACTCCTCTTTAAGCAGGATCATGCCGTTTGCCTTTCATCTCAAAGTTTCATCCGTGCCATAGCATGCTGACGGGACCGCTTTCCTGTCTTCAAGATTCAGTTTACTCTTGTTTATACCTGTGTGACCCCGTGAGCATGCAACTGTCTGTGGGTGCTAGAAGAGGGTTCTCATTCCCTGGAGCCGGAGTTGTGAGCTGCCTGATCGTAGAGCAGGAAACCAAACTCCAGTGCCCTGAAAGAGCATCAAGTGCCTTCAAGTCCTAAATCATCTCGGTGATTCTATTCTCTATTCCTCTCTCTCTCTCTCTCTCTCTCTCTCTCTCTCTCTCTCTCTCTCTCTCTCCCCATGTGTGTGTGTGTGTGTGTGTGTGTGTGTATGTGTGTGTGTGTGTGTGTTCATATGTGTGCTGTGTGTGGAAATGTGAAGGTCATAAGATAACTAATGGGAATTAGTTGATTTCCTCTACCAGTTTGGGCTCTTGGGATCTAACTCAGGTTGTCAGCTTTGGCAGCAAGCATCCTCACCTGCTGCGTCTTTCACTGGCCCTGGAAGAGACCTTTACGCCAGCCCTACATGGTGGAAGTACAGAGAAAGCCATTGGCTCCAACTTTTGCCCTAGCCCCTTAGGTTAAGGTCAACAAATGCTTCTTGTTTAGAGGTTATTGACAAGAATTTTGTTAACTGATTCTGGGAATTTGACTGAATCTTCCTGCTAGAACTTTTAAGCTTACCTTAGGGACATTTTTATAAAGAATGGGTTAGGTACATGAAGCCACAGAATTTAAACTTTTGTCATGCTGACATGGGTAGGTGACCTTTACCTATACATATTTGTTCTTGTGGAGAATTCTGCCTGACCCTTGTCTTTATTATCAGGAGGAAGTCTGCTTCTAGGAAGAGGAAATCTCTCTTAGTTAAGTCTCAATAAGAGAGGTCACCAAAATAGCTCAGTTTCTAGAATGGTCCAGCTAAGTTTATTAGCTCAGAATGCTCATTAGAAAACTCAACGGTTGAGCAGTTTTTTCTTTTGGTTTTGATTCCTGGGCTCTATGAATCACAGTCACACAGACACAATGATGGGGGAATTATTTTCTCTCACCATTTTGCTCTGGGATCCTGGCAGGATTCCACTGCTCTGGGGCGTTTCCAGGCTGGTGCACCGGATACATTCTCAGTAGGTTCATTCATTTTTTCATCGTTCTCCGTGCCAGAGGTAATACGGTCAGGAATAAATGCATGCTTGGCTATACATTCAGAAGTCATTTTCTCCCCTAACCTTCTAGAATTATCTTTTCAGCTGTTTCTCTATTTATAGCTCTTCTGTTCTCCAGCCCACACTGCCCAATGCTTTTCTTTTCCTCTTACTTTCTTCACTAATATAATTGAATCCACAACCTCGTGAGTGCTAGGCAAATACCCTACCACTGAGCTGTGACTATAGCCTGCTTACCTCACCCTTTGTTTTGTTTTTTTAAACAGGATCTCACTGTGTGGCCCTAACTGACCTGAACCAGCTCTGTAGACCAGGCTGATCTTGAACTCACTGAGATCCTCCTGTTTCTAGGAAGATTTGGGACTTCTTCATTATACATCTGCGTGGTGGTTTGGATAGGTTTGGCCCTCATAGGATCATGTATTTGAATGCTTGACCATAGGGAGTAGCACGACTAGGAGGTGTGGCCCTACTGGAGGAAGTGTGACACTGTGGGGGCGAGCTTTGAGGTCTCCTATGCTTGAACTCTGCCCAGTGTGGAATCAGAGCCTCCTCAAGGCTGCCTGTAGATCAAGATGCAGAACCCTAGCCTCGACAGCACCATGCCTGCTTGGATGCTGCCATGCTTGTTGCCATGGTGATAATGGACTGAACCTCTGAAACTGTAAGCCAGCCCTAATTAAGTATATGCCTTTATATGAATTGCCTTAGTCATGGTGTCCCTTCACAGCAATGGAACCCCAACTATGACAATTTCCATATGCATATTAGGGGAGGGCCAGCCACTGGCACATAGGCAACCTACTAAGAGTCACACCAGATTTAAACCTTCTTACAATCTAATGCTAGGCAGACAAGATGGCTTAGCAGATAAAGAAGTTTGCTGCCTAGTCTAAGCTCTGGCTACCACATATGTAGGATCTCCCTCCCCCCCTCTCTCTCTCTCTCTCTCTCTCTCTCTCACACACACACACACACACACACACACACACACACACACACTAAACGTAGGCCAGGTGTTGTGGTGCACAGCTGTAATCTCAGCCCTTGGCAATGGGAAGCAAGGAGCTCAGTTCAGAGTCAGACTCAGCAAACGGCTGAGGTACAAGACCCTGTTTCATTGTGTGCTTGTGACTAACAACACATCTCTCCAGACCCCAAAATAAAAGTTTAAGTGAGCTTATTTTTGAGATAAATCAATTCAGTATTATCTTTGAAGCACAGCATTGGTATGCTTGCTTACAGAAAAGGACAAGAACAAATATAAGAGGGAAATATCTGAGAACTCAAACACCTCCTCCCCCCCCCCCCCCCCCCGTAGTCACTGAACCCAAGGCACCGAGCTGCATGCTGAGTTGGCATTTTGCCAACGGTCTACACCCCCAGCCGTTCTCCTCTTAGTTTGAAAACACAGTCTTGCTGTTTGACTTAGGCTGGCATGGAACTCATACAGCTCATGCCGTTCTCAGACTTATAATCCTCCTGCCTCAGCTTCCATAACTCCCCTTCCCATATCTCTGTCATAGAAAGCTACCCTTACTGACGGAAGCGCACCATGTTTCTTAGTGAAATGGATCAGAGGAAGCAGCACCAGCTGCTGATGTAGAAGGCAAATGAGTCGTGGAGATGTTGAGCGCCAGCACCTTCTGCTTTCTATGATGTCTAAGCAGTGTAGTTTCCCTCATTTCCACTCAATCGTAAGACCCGGTGTCTTATGTTTAACCTGTGTTGTTACTGCCTTCATCTTACACACAGAGACAAACACGGATTCAGAGTGATCAGGCAAGAACCTTTGCCACAAAGGCAGTTCTAGGGTTAGCCCTGCGTGCTGCTGGTACCACCACTGAGGAGGGGCTGTAGTTAAACTGACAGCATGCAGTCCCTGCCCACAGGAACCTACTCTGCATTTCCTCTGTAACTCTCACCAGCCTTATTCAATGTGCTTTGTACCTTGTGAAGAAACCTGTCATTACTAAGTCGGGAATTCTCCAGCCCAGGGAGGGAGTTTCCTCCAAGTCCTTTCTGAGAAAACAAGCTGGACATTGAAGTACCTGGATCTGTATTTTAAAGAGGCCATGCGTGCTGGAGTGTGTCTGGATTTTCCTCGTGACTCTCACCATTTGCTCGATTCTCTAACATGGCTCTGTTCTCTGGAGTAGAGAGAGTGTGGAGTCAGTTCAGCCGGATTTCTCAGCAGTTGGCTCTGGATGCCTGGTGCTCAGGGCACTACCCAGAACTTCTCCTAGTTCACCCCTAATCCTGCCGGGAAATGGTACCAAAGCCCCCACAGTACAGTGAATGTAAGTTCAGAGATAGAAACGCCTCTGTCTTTTCTCTTGCTTTTCTTTCTCCGCCATGAGCTTCATCAAGTTTTTAGGAACTCCAACAACCTTGGCTCATTCTTTACTGTCCTGCCCCATGCTAGTCAGCCTGTGCAAGCAACCCCCTCCCCATTATTTTGGGAAAGAGCTCCTCTTCAAAAAATTTCTCCCACTGAGCATGTTTTGACCATCTAGGAAGCACAAGGAAATGCTTTTCCCAGCAGGCCCCACTCCTTATTAGACTGTTCAGCTGCAGAGCCAATCCCGGGGTGAACAGTACAGTGTTTGCCCTCAGCGAGCAGCATTCAGCTGCCAAAGAGGAAGGTCGATCACCAGTTTGTGAAAGGCTCCAATGGAAGCAAAGTGTGTGTGTGTGTGTGTGTGTGTGTGTGTGTGTGTGTGTGTGTGTGAGAGAGAGAGAGAGAGAGAGAGAGAGAGAGAGAGAGAGAGAGAATGTGTGTTAATGCAAAGTTATTATAGCCAATTAAAAGTGATACATATAAATTCATAGTCCCTGACCATGTGAGCCAAGCTACCACACAAGTCTGTACCTGCCCAGTACAGAAGGACATTTTATTCACTGTCCTGCTGTGTCTTCCTTTTCTCTCTAATTCATTGTGATTTTTTTCCACTCCTTTTAATATTCTTTCACCCTACGATTCTTTAATCTATGAATCTGGTTTATAAATTATGTCCAATCATTGTAATGTATTTGCTCCATGGGCACCGAAGTGGTTGAATATAATCAGTTTTATGGGCTTCAATCTGATATCTTTCTATTATTGGATTCTTGGGTTATTTCTATTTTTTAATTTTGTGGGCAAGGATACAATGAGTATATTGCACATAAATCTTTCCACAAAAGTAATTGTTTTCTTAGTAGTTAGAACTGCTGGTCCAACAAGGACGGACGTTTTTATGGCTTTGATGTATGGTGTCAATTTCCCTTCTGGATAACGCTGATGGGTAAGCTCCCTCGTGGCTTCACTGCTATTGGTTTTAAACCCCGTTATTCTGTTCAGCTAACTCTAGTGTTAACACCGGAATATCGTGTGACTTTTAGTTACCTTCTTAATGGAGTCTTCAGTTTATATTTTGTAAAGCCTGTCTTTGTATGCGAACAGCCTTTATAAACCCTGAATTAATGTAGGTTCAAGTAAAGTGTGATCCAGTTACCATTGCGAGGAAGGTAAACTTTCGTGCAGGACTATGCACATATGTCGTATAAGGGAGTCCTGAAATTTACTCTTCTGTAGGCAGTGATCAAAGTCAAGGAAAGATGACACCCCTCCTAAGGCACAAAGTTCTAAAACCAAATTTTAAAAATAAAATAACACGAATCAACCACAATGGGTCAGAAACTTGGCTGGAAAATTCTTTGGTCCAAAGATTGGTTTAAAACCTCATTGTGCTTTGGAAATTAAAGCAAGTGCCACATTGGCTCTTGACGTTAAAAATATTATCCAAAATATTCCTTACGATGAGGCCACCCAGACAGCTTAGAATCAACATCCTTGCTAAAAAAAAAAAAAAAAAAAAGAAAAAAGAAAACCAGCATCAATTTCTCCTCCACACACTGTCTGGGTCAATGGTTCTTGAGTCACCACCTTCTGAAGTCCTTTCCCCCACAAATTATATGCCCTATCAGCCCCTAGCATCTTACTTCTCCTGTAGGACCTTATCTAGTAATTGCTAGTTTTATAGCTTGCAATTGCTTTTAAGAAATTACTTTGTGGAGACAAGACAAGGCTGCTATGATATTCAGACTCAGATAAAAGTACTAAACGTTGAGACTCCTGCAGAAATGGGTTTACCACAGGGTAGAAAATGTACACATAGCATTTGCCAGCATGGTCAATGGCACACATGCTTGATATTGAATTATTCAGTCATTGCTCTTAGTTTGGGTTAGTAAATTACATTAAAAATTATAGTCCTTTTGTGTTGCTGTTGCTGAGAGGGGGCTTGCTGACAGGAACCTGGTGTGGCTGTTCCATGGGAGGTTCTGCTAGCACCTGACCACCGCAGATGTGGATGTTTGCAGCCAACCATCAGACTGAGCACAGGGACCCTGGTGGGAGAGCTGGCGGAAGGACTGGAGGAGCAGAGGGGGACTGAAATCACATAGGAAGAAAAACATAGGCTGTCCTGATCACCCAGTGCTCTCAGAGTCTAGACCACCAACCAAAGAGTACACAAGGAGGGACCCATGGCTCCAGATACACAGGTAGCAGAGGATGGCCTTGTTTGACATCAGTGGGAGGGGAGGTCCTTGGTCATGTGGAGACTTGACGCCTCAGTGTAGGGGGATGCTGAAGCTGTGGGGTGGGAGTGGGTGGGTGGGAGAGTACCTTAATGGAGGCAAAGGGGATGGGGGAGAGGGTGGATGGGATGGGGGGTTGAGGAGGTGTAACCAGGAAGGGGGATACCGTTTGAGATGGAAATGAATAGATTGATTAATAAAAAATAATTTAAAAAAGAAATTATAGTGGAGATAGTCTTCCTCCTTCCTAAAATAAGCTAAGTGGCTTATACCAGGTATTTTTCTGATGAAGTTGCTCCGGCATCTTTCCTTACTAAGTTGTATGTTTGAAATCACAGGTGAGCGGCAGCATGATTCTCAGAGCAGGAGTAGGACTTTTGTATGGTGCATGTGTTCATGTTTGTGTGCGTGTGTATGTAGAGGCAGAGGTTCACACTGGGTGGCTTCCTCAGTTGCTCTCAGTTTGTATTTAAGACAGGTCCTCTCACTGAAATCAGAGCTCATTGGTTGGCTAGAACGGTTGTCTCCGCCTCTTCCGCACAGCTTTTGCAGGCTCCGTTTTGCTTGGCTCTTTACGTGGGTTCTAGGGGACAGAAGCCAGGTCACCATGCTGTCATGGTGGGCACCTTTACCAACAGAGCCATCTCTCCAGCATGGATTTATGGCCTAAATAGGTCAAATAACACTGAAATACTACTCCTCAATTGAGATGTTTTACAAACATCAAGTGAGAGCAACCTTGCACAAATGCTCCCGAGAGCGTGCGCCAAAAGAGCTGTCATCTCTTTCTGTGCAAATCAAGCTGAAAGTGTGAGCTAATAAAACATGTCTGAAAGTAGCTTCAACATATGCTTTTAAAGATATTTTTAAAGTTTTAAATATAGTTTTGTTTATGAGTGTGTGTTTGTGTGAGGGTATACTACATGTGTGTGGGTGCTCAGTGAGGCCTGAGGAGGGATGTCATTCCTTCTGAGCTGAAGTTACAGATGACTGAGTCACCCAACATCGAGTGCTGTTAACCACTGAGCAACCCAGTCCCCAAACTAATAATTTTTTTTATGTTGTTTTAATCTAGTAGTTCTACTGAGTCCAAAGAGCAATTAGGTGAGAAAAGATTTGCCATAATTTTGCTTTGATTGTGGCACTATTTGCAAGTAATCCAAATGGGTAAAAATGTTATATAATAGGATATGATTGTCATAAAATGTTATGTTTTGAGAAATTTTTTATAAAATGAAAAAATGTTAACTGAGTAAGCAGGATATATAATGCAAATGCTGTAAGTGTGCATGCATATGCACTAGTACCTCTCACCCTATTAATTTGCTAGCACAGACTTCCATGAGCATAAAATAAATCTTGAGGGAAATATACCAAAATCTAAAAATATCCCACAAAATATGATTCTTGGCAGTCATTGCTTTGGACTTTTGCATTTCTCTGTATCATTAATTTCTTGAGGAAAAATATATATTATTAGCTTTTCTAAAGTGAAAGTCATAATAGATGATGACTGGAAGGAGGGAGGGAGGGAAGGAGGGAGGGATGGAAGGAGGGAGGGATGGAGAGGAAAGGAAGGAGAAAGGAAAGAAGGGAAGCAGGAAGGGGAGGAAGGAGAGGAGAAAGGAAGGAAGGAAACAAGAGGAAGAAAGGCAAGGAGAGAGGAATGGCTTCGGAATGATTTGGAAGTAAATATTGCTGTATTTAACGAACACTAGAAACTCTAGGAAAAATATGGCAGAGAGGTGTGATTATTTCTTCTTCTCAGCTGTTTCTTCTCAGGAGGAAGAAAAACAAGTCATGTAGCAGGATTATCTTGAAGCTGTTTGTATTTTAATGTTAACTCCACTTCCCCAAGAAGGGCTGCCCAGTCAACTGGTGACTTCATCTGAACCTTCCCATTTTCATTAGTAAAATAAAGGAAAGCCAGTGACAGGCAGGGTGGAGGTCCTGGCAAGATAGAGGTTCCTAAGGACCAGCTAGATCCAGGTGATACTGATTGGCATTAACTAGCTATGAACATTAAGGATTTTATAGGTCCAGTATCTCATATACAAGGGCAGTTTGTATCTTTGTCTATTTGGTGTAATCTTGTTGTGTAGAGGGTTTGTGGATTGAGAGTTGAATATATAAACTTGTATGAAAAGTTATCGGGCCATAGAGTTGTATTTATGTGGGATTTTAGGGTAGAGAAACACCCCGGGACAGAGGCAGAGAACAGGTGGTAGAAAACCGCCAGGGAAGGGCTCGAACAAGTTGGGCTGGTGGCGGATCAGACTGGGCGCCAGAGGTGTGTGCGGCTTTGTATCGGGGTCTGGCCTGAGGAGTGAGACCTCAGGGCCGGTAAAGAGATAAACCTTTTTATTTTATAATACTTATTGCAACATATGTATGTATGTGTCTGTTTTGATATGTATAATATATATTTATATATCTATATATTTACATATCTATTCATCTATGCATCTATCTAGCTATCTATTTTTTTTTTTTTTTTTTTTTTTTTTTTTTTGGAGTCAGGAGCTCATACAACTCTTTTGATAGCAGTTTTAATCTTTCTACTTCCACCTCCTAAGTGATGGGATCACAGTTGAGGGACATCATTCCTGGTTTATGCTGTGATCAGGGCCAAACCTGGGCTTTGTGAATAATCACTCTAGCAACTGAGCTACTTAGAGATTTTGTTGCGTTAAATTCAACAAATATGGACAGCGAAGATGTTTTCAGTGTGTAGTAGTCACTTGTGGACCTTAGATAAGGCCTTCACATCATTGTCTGTGACCATGGCGTTGCTCTCCATACATCAGAGCAGCAATACAGGAAAAGTCAGAGAGAGTTTAACCAACGGACAAGAAAGCACAAGACACTTAGGAAATACCAGCATGGTGACCATACTGTCCATGAAAAAGGCCAAAAACATAATTACAGGATGAACAAACAGGTGATCTGGAGCCCCTCACACAGCTCTCAGAATGATTAACCTGACTCCAATCAGACACAGTGACCTCCATTAGCTAGCTAATGGGGGCACAAACAGCTTGTGTGCCTTTATCTCCTGGCCAATTACTCAGGCCCACTTCCCTCTGAACTGAATGGGAAGGAACTAAAAGCATTTAAGGCACAGGTCAACAAGATGTCTGGGACAACAGCCCTTCACAATTATTTTGTTCTCACATTTCTTTGTGGCGAAAATATCAATCAGTGAGGGGCCCTGCTCTGCAGTGGAGGCAGGGGTAGCTTAGCCTCCCTGTCATCAAGAGAGAATATCAAACTGCTCAGTGGTACTCTCCGATGGATTTCCTTTTTCAAAGAGGAAATGGAGGAGAGCTATGGTACCTGGTCTACACAGGAAATGGATGGCAGATTGGTGGCACTTGTGTGGGATGAGTCAGTAATTTGGACCAAACTGAGCTGCTGCTCCAGGGACAGTCAGGGTTGTCTGCCTGAAGCTATATATCAGGCGGTCAGACAATAGGTTGTAGGGGATTTTCAAGATCACAGCGTTAGGCGTCTGCTTCTTTACTGAGTCCACGTGAGGCTTTTGCCTTCTTCCTTGGACTGCAGCATTTGATAAGGATGTCTCTCTGATATGGTTTTAATGCGCCCATGCTCACACCGCCCCAAGTATATTTATAGGACTTGGGAGGTGGCAACCCTTTCCCTTTTAGGGGTAAGTTGTCACTCTATGGTGATGAACAGATAGTGCCATTATGTTTACAACAAGGAGCAGGGTCATTCTACCTCCTCCAAAACTGGAGCCAAATGCTGCTTAGAAGATGAAGTTGACCCAAGAAAAGACACAGCCTGAAAGCCACTGTTTTATACAATCTTAGTGGTTTAGAGCAGGTAGAACCTCTGCTCAACACTCCATGTGGGAATAAGTGAGCCAAATATTTCTAATCCCGCCTCTGACTCACACAGGCCCTCAACACAGTCCCTAGAGTGGTCTGGACTCCTCTCATCCGTATTACCACAGACCAGAGCCCTGTGACCCAACCTGCCAAGTTTGATGCTGTCTTGAAGTTGGACCCCTGTAAGAATGCATCCTTTCATGGACCTAGCTGCTGTAGCTGCCTATACCACCATGTTCACATGGGTTATAGCAGCAACATGACTTAGGAGAGAGCCCCAAACCATGGCTTTCATTCACAGGACATGGAACATTCTGGAACATGTGGCCCTGCCCAGAGTTGAGATTACATATAGCCAGTGACCTGTGTGCACGTGCACCTGGCTGATGGTAAACGAAATTTCCCGAGAGAGTCCTCCAGTCATGATTTCTGCTGGCACATACTCAAGCCCAGCACAGTATTCACGGGGGCTAGTGCTGCCCACCAAGAATCCCACATAGACAGCTGTCTCCCGGTGCCCATACACACCTGGACTTAGTGAGATAACCAGCCAAGAGCGTATGCTCTAGCGTTCATGAATTCCCTCTGTTTTGCCTTTTTAAAAATTTCCACATACGTGTGGCATGCGTGTGTGTATATGTATGCTCGTATTGGGAGCACATGGGTGTGTGTGTGGGTACACGTGTATGTGTGGGTACATGTATACATTTCTCTTACTCTCTTTCTCTGTCTCTCTGTGCATGCACTAGTGTGTGCGTGTGTGTGTGTATTTGTGTGTATTTGTGTGTGAAGGCTCAAGGTTGGTGTCAGGTGTTGTGTTTTATAAAAATAAAGAGCGAAGGAATATGTTTGGTGGATGTGTAGTCAGGTCTGGAAGAAAGGGGATGCCTCGGAGGACCCATGCTGAGGCATCCCTTCCCTCCTAAGAAAACAGCCACACAGTATAGAGTTTATTTAGCACATGGGGATGGGAATTAAGAGGGTAGTAGAGACAGAGCAAGGCAGAGGGGAGGGAGGGAGGGAGGGAGAGAGGGAGGGAGAGAGAGAGAGAGAGAGAGAGAGAGAGAGAGAGAGAGAGAGAGAGAAAGACAGAGAGAAAGACAGAGAGAGACAAAGAGTAGAGGAGTAGAGGCTGGTCCTGAGCACTCGGAGAAGGGATAGAGGAGAGGGGATAAAGAACAAGAAGGCAGAGCTAGAGCAAGAAGGCAAGGAGGGGGCAAGCAGCCCCCTTTATAATGTCAGGCACACCTGGCTGTTGCCAGGTAACTGTGGGGCGGAGCCTAGACAAAATCTTAACATCAGGAATCAGTCCTGATCACTCTTTCACCTTAATCACTGAAGCAGGATCCTTCCATCAAACCCATAATGCACCAATATGGCTAGTCTCACTAGTTGGCTTGCTCTGAGGATCCCCTGTCTTCATCTTCTGAAATTCCAATGGCTGCCATGCCCAACCAGCATTTACATGGATTCCGAGGATCTGTACTCCAGTACTCATGCCTTGACAGCACGTGTTCTAACCACTGGGCCACCTCTCCGGGCCCAGGTTTTGCTTTTCTGAGAAAGACTTTATTCTATCTTCATTTCTGAAGGCCAGCTTGCTGGGCCGCTGTGTTTTGGGGCTGGGGTTTCTTTACTGTCTCAGTACTCTTGACTGTATCATTCCATGTCTCTTGGTAACTTCCTGCTGAGAAATCTCCTAGAAGTCTAATAAGGATTCGCTTAAGTGTGATTCGACATCTTCCTCTCTACATCTGGAGGTCTCTTGTCTTTCACACCTTCATTGTAATGTGCTTGGGAAAGGTTCTTTTGGGTTAAGCCTAACTGGGATTCTTTGACTCTTGCAGATCTGGCTGGCTGCCCCATTCCTGGTACTTGGCAAGTTTTCAAACACTGTCTTATTAAATATACTTTCTGTGTCTTTCTTCTTTTCGCCTCCCCTTTGAACTGATATAAAGGTACTGTTTATTTGTTTGGTGCCCCGTGGGCTGTGTAGGCTTCTTCATTCATCTTTGGTCTGCCCTGTTTCTCCTCTCAGTGGGTAAACTAAAAGGCGTGCCTTCTAGTTGAAGAATTCATTCCTCATTGGTACAGCCTGGTGTGTGCTCAGATCTAGAGTGTCCTCTGGAGGCTCATGAGTTACGGGCTCGGTTCCCAGCTCATGGCACCGAGGAGAGGTGGGGAAGCCTTTAGGGCTTGGGAGCTAGTGGGAGGGTGACAGGTCTCTAGGGACCCCCTGTCCTCCTCTCTCTATTTCGCACCCTGAAGTGGGTGACTGCTGCTCTCTACGCTTCTGTCTGATCTGCCGACACACCAGGGCAGAAGCAGCAACTATGGGCCAGCCATTAAAACTGAGCCCAAAGAACCCTTTTATTTTTATAAGTTCATTATTAGAGGGATTTACAGCAGTAATGTAGCCTAACACAAGTCTCTGGGGAAGTTCAGCACAATTCTTATACTGAGACCTTCACACTTCAGTATGTGTTCATCTTATTACAATTGAGAGGTAGAAATGGAGAAGGCCGGGAGGCGAGGAAGAAGGAGCTGATGATATTCAGACATGGACTCACACCCGGGCTTCTGGCCTCTGTTGCACACTTTGACCACAAGCAGCTTGAAGACTCGGCTGAACTGTGGGAGGAGGGGTAAGGGCCCCAGGTCTAGATGGCATGCGATTCCCAGGCTACCTTTTGCACCATGCCAGGCCATTTGTGAGCAACTCACTCACCTTGCTATTTTCATATGATAGACAAATTGAAAATTTATTCTGTAATTTAGATGGACTAAGAACTAACCAAAATATGCTCCAAATAAAAAAGCACCCACATTCATAAAAGAAATCCTACTAAAGCTCAAAAAATATATTTCACCTTACACAATAATAGTGGGAGACTTTAATACCCCACTCTCACCAATGGACAGATCATGGAAACAGAAACTGAACAAGGACACTGCAAAACTAGCAGAGACTTTGAACCAACTAGAATTAATAGATATATACAGAACATATTATCCTAAAGTAAAAGAATACACCTTCTTCTCAGCACCCCATGGTACCTTCTCGAAAATTGACCACATAATTGGACACAGAGCGAGCCTCAATCGATATAAGAAGATTGAAATACTCCCATGCATCCTCTCAGATCACCATGGTCTACGGCTGGTCTTTAACAACAACAAAGACAACAAAAAGCCCACATACACATGGAAACTAAACAACGCTCTGTTAAACGATAGCAGGGTCAAAGAAGAAATAAAAAAAGGAATTAAGGATTTTCTAGAATTCAACGAAAACGAAAACACAACATACCCAAACCTATGGGATGCAATGAAAGCAGTACTGAGAGGAAAACTCATAGCCCTAAGTGCTTCCAAAAAGAAACTGGAGAGAGCTTACATCAGCAACCTGACAGCACAGCTAAAAGCCCTAGAACAGAAGGAAGCAGATATACCCAAAAAGAGTAGACGGCAAGAAATAATCAAAATTAGGGCAGAAATAGACCAAATAGAATCAAAAAGAACCATTGAAAAAATCAACAAAACCAAGAGTTGGTTCTTTGAGAAAATCAACAAGATTGATAAACCCCTAGCAAGACTAACTAGAGGGCAAAGAGAGAGTATACAAATTAACAACATCAGAAAGGAAAGTGGGGACATAACAACTGAAACTGAGGAAATTCAAGAAATCATCAGATCCTACTACAAAAACTTATACTCCACAAAATTGGAAAATCTGGAGGAAATGGATGAATTCCTAGACAGATACAAGATCCCAAAGTTAAACCAGGACCAAGTAAACCATCTAAATAACCCTATAACACCTAAAGAAATAGAAGAAGTCATCAAGAGTCTCCCAACCAAAAACAGCCCAGGTCCAGACGGGTTCAGTGCAGAATTTTATCAGACATTTATTGGGGATATAACACCAATACTCTCCAAACTATTCCAAAAGATAGAATCAGATGGAATACTACCTAACTCATTTTTTGAGGCTACAATAACCCTCGTACCTAAACCACACAAAGACCCTACAAGGAAAGAGAACTTCAGACCAATCTCACTTATGAACATTGATGCAAAAATACTCAACAAAATCCTTGCAAACCGAATCCAAGAACACATTAAAACGATCATTCATCATGACCAAGTAGGCTTCATCCCTGGGATGCAGGGATGGTTTAACATAAGGAAATCCATCAATGTAATCCACCATATAAACAAACTCAAAGATCAAAATCACATGGTCATCTCACTAGATGCTGAGAAAGCATTTGACAAAATCCAACACCCCTTCATGTTAAAAGTCCTGGAAAGAACAGGAATCCAAGGTCCATACTTAAACATAATAAAAGCAATATACAGCAAACCAACAGCCAACATCAAACTTAATGGCGAGAAACTTGAAGCAATCCCACTAAAATCAGGGACTCGACAAGGCTGCCCACTCTCCCCCTACCTATTCAACATAGTACTGGAAGTCCTGGCTGGAGCAATTAGACAGCAAAAGGAGATCAAGGGGATACAAATCGGAAAGGAAGAGATAAAAACATCACTCTTTGCCGATGACATGATAGTGTACTTGAGTGACCCCAAAAATTCCACCAGAGAACGTCTACAGCTGATAAACAAGTTCAGCAAAGTGGCTGGATACAAAATTAACTCGAACAAATCAGTAGCCTTCCTATACTCAAAGGACAAACATGTGGAGAAAGAAATTAGGGAAAAGGTACCCTTCACAATCGTCACAAAATCTATGAAATACCTTGGTGTGACTCTAACTAAGCAAGTGAAGGACCTGTACGACAAGAACTTCAAACCTCTAAAGAAAAAAATTGAGGAGGATCTCAGAAAATGGAAAGATCTCCCATGCTCATGGATTGGAAAGATCAACATCTTAAAAATGGCCATCCTACCTAAAGCAATCTACAGATTCAATACAATCCCCATCAAAATTCCAACCCAGTTCTTCATGGAACTGGAAAGATCAATGTGCAATTTCATATGGAATAACAAAAGACCTAGAATAGCGAAATCCATCCTCAACAACAAAAAACATCTGCAGGAATCACTATCCCTGACCTCAAGCTATATTACAAGGCAATTGTGCTGAAAACTGCATGGTACTGGTACAGAAATAGGCATGTGGATCAATGGAATAGAATAGAAGATCCAGAAATGAGCCCTCATGTATATGGTCACCTGATTTTTGACAAAGGAGCAGTAAACATTCAATGGAAAAAGGACAGCCTATTCAACAAATGGTGCTGGTCCAACTGGCACTCAGCATGCAAAAGAATGAAAATAGACCCTTTCTTATCTCCTTGTACAAAGCTCAAGTGTAAGTGGATCAAAGATCTCCACATTAAACCAGATACACTGAAACTATTAGATGAGAAAGTAGGGAAAACCTTAGAACACATAGGCACAGGAGAAAATTTCCTGAATAAAACACCAATGGCTCAAGCTCTAAGGTCAAAGATTAACAAATGGGACTTAATGAGATTGCAAAGTTTCTGTAAGGCTAAGGACATCGTCAAGAAAACAAAATGGCAACCAACAGAATGGGAAAAGATCTTTACCAACACCGTATCAGATAGAGGCCTAATATCCAAGGTATACAAGGAACTCAAAAAGCTAGACACCAGAGAATCAAATAACCCTATTAAAAAATGGGGTACAGAGATAAACAAAACGTTCTCAGTTGAGGAACACCGAATGGCCGCGAAACATCTGAGGAAGTGCTCGACATCCTTAGCCATCAGGGAAATGCAAATCAAAACAACCCTGAGATTCCACCTCACACCAGTCAGATTGGCCAAGATCCAAAAATCAGATGACAGCAGATTCTGGAGAGGCTGCGGAGAAAGAGGAACACTTCTCCACTGTTGGTGGGGTTGCAAACTAATACAACCACTCGGAAATCAGTCTGGCAATACCTCAAAAAATTGGATATAGTACTACCTGAAGACCCAGCTATTCCACTTCTGGGCATATACCCCAGAGACACTTTAATACACAACAAAGATATATGCACCACAATGTTCATAGCGGCTCTATTTATAATAGCCAGAAGCTGGAAAGAACCAAGATGTCCTTCAGAAGATGAATGGATACAAAAATTGTGGTACATTTACACAATGGAATACTACTCAGCCACCAGAAACAATGACTTAACCAAATTCTTAAGAAAATGGTTGCATCTAGAGAATATCATCCTGAGTGAGATAACCCAGTCACAAAAGAACAGACATAATATGCAGTCAATGATATTGGGATGCTAACCCCAGAGGCTTGCACTCCCCCAGAAACAACTCACAGACTGTATGAAGTCCAAGAAATAAAGAAAACAAAAAAATATATAAATTTACAAAACAAGAAGACTTTGACTATTTCCATATTGCGTTTTGTTTTGCATGTACTTTACACTCATGGTAACTATTAGGTTTTCAATGCATACTGTCAAGCCCTCGAAAAAATCAAGTACTGACTAAAAAATATATTCACATAGTTTTATGTAAAAGTTATTTTAATATCTGAAAAAACAGTACTGACAAAAATGTATAATTTTAAGCAAAAAATGTTTAAAATCTGTACATTTATCTTTGTTTTGTAAAATAAAGTCATTAAAAAAAAAAAAGAACTAACCAAAAACAAACAAAAAAACTAACAAACAAAAAACCTGATATTTATTCACTGTGCAATTCTGCCAGGAGGGATTCAAAGCCAATACATAGGTCAGATATCCCACAATGCATTGTGTGTTTCTATACACAGTCTCATGTCTTTTCCTAAGAGCAGCTCTGTAGTTTTGGACAGGGATTAGTTGACCAGTATGGTGCAGAAGGGGACAGGGTGTGCACAATGACAGTAAGTAAGGCGTTTTAATTATTTTACTGGATACTCTCTGTATTTACATTTCAAATATTATTCCCTCCCCCACCCCCACCCCACTCCCATCTCCCATCCCCCTTCCCCTCCACTTGTTTCTATGAAGGTGCTCCCTCTCCAATCACCCTCTCTACCTCAGTGTCTTGGCATTCCGCTCGCTACACTGGGAAAAACACGTCTTCACTGGACCAAAGGCCTCTTCTCCCATTAATGCCAGACAAAGTTATTCTCTGCTGCATATGCAACTGGAGCCATGGGTCTCATCATGAGTGCTCAATGGTTGGTGTTTTAGACCATGGGAGTTGTGGAGGGTTTGGTTGGTAGATAGTGTTGTTCTTCCCATGAGGTTGTAAACCCTTTCAGCTCCTTCAGTCCTCTCTCTACCTCCTTCATTGGGGTCCCCATATTCAGTCCGATGGTTAGCTGCAACCATGCTCAGCTGTATCTGAATGACTCTGAGGAGGCATCCATGTCTGGTTCATGCCTGTAAGCAAGTAAGTAAGGTTCTTCCTAACTTTTGTGCTCTGCTTTTCTTTAGAACATGAATGAAAGCTATTAACATGACCTTGAGGTAGATACACAACATAAACATACTTTTCTTTCTTTTTTTTTTAAGATTTATTTATTTTATGTATGTGAGTACACTGTCACTGTCTTCAGACACACCAGAAGAGGGCATCTGATCCTGTTACAGATGGTTGTGAGCCACCATATAGTTGCTGGGAGTTGAACTCAGAACCTCTGGAAGAACAGTCAGTGTTCGCTGAGCCATCTCTCCGGCCCCACAAGCATAATTTTAATCAAAATAATTTTCATGGGACTACATCTTTAAATACTGGAAACAGTATCATCTTGTTTTGAACTTGAAGGATTAAGGATGGAGCATTCAGCTTGGGGGCTGAAGGGGACACACCAGATAGTCATGCACTGAAGTTCGAAATGTCTCCTTGACCCTTTGCACTCTCTACAGGCTAGTCAATGTCCTGGAGGATGTCCTATGATAAAGTGCCAAAAACAACTTTAATGTACTATGGAAGGGACGAGTAAAGAAGCAAATTAGAGGTGTGACTTCACCTTGTTTTCAAATACACAGTCTTACCCTTCCCTTCTTATTGAACATTTTTGTCTGTCTATTACAAAACAAACAAACAAACAAACAAAACAAAACAAAACAAAACAAAAAAACCCTACTAATCTTTTCAGCTCTCAGGTAAAGTCCAGTACTTACATTGGTCCACATTCTAGGAGGAGTCACTTTATCTTCAATGTCAATTCTTGATGCCACTCTTGCTAATAAGGATACAGCATGCTTGGATATACCACTGGTAATCTTTAATAGAAGTTGTTCTCCAAAATTGGGATGTTTCTGCCGCTGTCACGCGTTCTTCAACATCTTGTTTATTAGCACAAGTCAGTAGTCCAGCTTTCCTTAGGTCCTTGTGGGCTCAAATTTTGTAGGGTTTATCGCTATTACAGAAATTCCTTCTCTGTACCATCTGCAACAGTTACAAACTCTGTGTTAGCATATGGAGTATTCCAGGAAGAAAGAAGAGATTCTTGGCCACCAACACCACGATGTCAGGAAGCATGTACTATTGATTAATGTCTCGTTCACATTACTTTCCGTTGTAGAGA
Organism: Micromys minutus; assembly: GCF_963924665.1. Taxonomy (NCBI): domain Eukaryota; kingdom Metazoa; phylum Chordata; class Mammalia; order Rodentia; family Muridae; genus Micromys; species Micromys minutus. Next base: position 27,244,885 of record NC_137984.1, read on the forward strand.
AAACATGTCCAAGCACAGTCATGCAAAACTGGCAAAGTGGCCATGTTCCCTGCATACCCACCTTAACAATTATAATGTTGTGCTCCTGGTGACTGAACCGGCCCTATAGGGTGGAAAAGAGGAGACCCATTTGGCCCTGGATTCCTTCCAGTTGTGCAGGCTACCTGGCTTCTCTGGCTTTGCCTAAAGAAGGGCAGGGTGTCCTGGAGCCTCCATTTCTATAGCAGGCACTTCTAGATAACCAGAGGGAGGCAGAAACCTGGGACACCCCTTATCTGGTGCCTGGGTCCCTAGGAACCTCAGCCTCATGAGTCACACACACACATCACTCCATCTCTTCCTTGGCATATCCTTGGAGTAGCTACCATGAAACTTATTTTCTGTGATGAGGTCTCCTTACCTCACGAAGTGCTGTCTACTTCTCACCAGAGCAACTGAAAATATCACATATTCATTGCTGCCAATAAGGGGCAGAAACACACAAATCAGAAATTATGAATTATGAAGGTTCATGAGTCATAGCACTGAGTACACTCTGCTCTGGGGGATTGGCCAGTAGCCACTGTGCTTGGTTTCCAGGAAAGCAGTCTGAGTGGCTCTAGAATTGAAACTGGAGGCCAACTATGTGATGCTGAGGTGTTTGTATCGGAACAGTGTAGGGGCAGATTGTGGTGGTGCTCTGGGATCTGACAGCTCCAAATCTCCCCATCATGATTTCAGCAACCTTATTCATAACATGTTATTTCTGTTTCTGTTTGAATTGTTCTTGGTTGCCTTATACTAAATCTCCCCTTGGGGTTTTGTTGAAGTTATCATACACAGAGTTCTCAACTAACTGTAGATCACTGAGGAAGTCTTTGGTTCACCACCTTGCTTCCTGGTTCTAGTCAATGAATTACCCCAAATTTACACTTAAGATAGTACCCTTAGGTGCAGAATGAATGCTGTAACCTATACCAGGGATATGTACAGAGAAGCAAGTAAGAAATTTTTGTTTTTACACTTTGTAAGGGGAACTTAACAACTCTATGTTGTGACCTTCTGCAGATGACACTGACTTGCCCAAGAAAGAGACGGAAGGTTCCAGTGAGTATTATGTTTGCTCAGTTTCTATAGAGTGTACAGAGCTAGGCTCTGTGCCAGCAGCAGCTACCTACAATATATGTGACAAAGCCATATGTTCATGCCACTTATATTCTTATGACAGAGTTTTGAGGGAGAGAAAATATACAAAAGCATAGGCCATGCCATTAGAGCTCTGTACTGACTTCCTGTAAGCTGACTTATAATAGTAATTTCTTTGACCTTCACACAGGGTACAGGCCAAAGTCTGAACACCAATGGCTTGAACCCACCCTGTGTGGGTTTATGGTAAGGCGCTACATGATTGGACAATGGAGAGGTAGTCAGGGGAAGAGGCTAAAGGGGTGGAGGAGGAGGCAGTAGTAGGACTCTGGAGGCAACATGGAAGCCGATGTGTATGTTTCTCTTGGCACATCTCTAGCTTGATGAGGTTGTTATGATCATTTATAAGGTTTCCTATGGGTCTAATTTATCTTATCTGAATGGTCAGTTTATATCTTTGTCTGCTGGTTGTAAGCTTCTTGTGTAGAGGGTTTGTGAATTGAGAATTTAACATATAAACCTGTTTGATAAGTTAATGGATGTGAGTCATGTTTGTACTGGGGGGTGGAGAAGAGGAACCAACTGGGGCAGATGTATCCATCTGGGACAGAAGCAGCAAGGGCAATGGAGTGGACCTCACTTGTGTTCTTAGAGGCTGCATGGAACTCCATGTTAGAGATTCCCCCAGTGCCGGATGGTCCTGTGGGAGCCAGTAAAGCACAGGATAAAAGGTTGAGCCACTTTATAATATTTACCAAAAAAACCCTATATATGAGGATATCCTCTGTCCTGACCTACACTTCTAACAGGAGTCAAATGATTCCCAACACTGAATATGGTAGTTCATGGTCTTACACAATTCAATTAAGTATTATGGAAGCCAGGAAACTAGAGGTTGTCTCTCAAAACCATGAAGCTCAATGCTTAGGAAATACTTGACAAAGGAACGGCAGAGAAGGTTACACAACCCCATAGCATGCAGCAAACAGCACAACTGTTTGTAATCCTAGAGTTAGGGAGGCCTAGGTAGGAGGACTGTAAACCTGAACCTCGCCTGGGGTATACAGGTACACAGTGAGAGCTTGTCTCAAGAACAACAACAACAACAACAACAAAAAAAAAAAAAAAAGGAAGGAAGGAAGGAAGAAAAACAATGTGTATGCCTTTATCCTTATCATCCCCTCTGGCAAGGTCTCTCCCTAAACCCAGCCTTTATTTTCTCAGCTAGTCTGGGAACATTGAGCCCCAGCATTGAGCCCCAGCAAACCAACACTTACAGGCATGCACAGATATGCCTGCTATGCTATGTGGGTGCTGACATTTAAACTCTAGTCTTCATGATTGCACAACAAGCATTCCAAACTGCTGAGTTGTCTTTTTTTTTTTTTTTTTTTTTAACTGATGATCTTAAACTGAGCATTCCCAGTACTGTATGGCTGGAACTGAACATGCTCAGGAACATGTCCACCTTCTGAGTGGTTTTCTGTGTGAATATGTATAACCTCCTCACATAAAAGCCCTGTGCTTTCTATGTTGAAAAAAGGACATTGCTTTAGAAACAAAACTCTATGCTTTTTTTTTTTTTTTTGTGACAGGCAATGGACCATTCTCTGCTCTTGCCCATAATTTTTTTTTCTTTGCATGTACCAAGATGCAAACCCATTATATCTGGCTACAGAAGCCAGCATACTTGCAGCACGTGGAGATGTGTCCTGGCATTTTTTATTTAACAGGAAAAGGGTAAGATAGGCACAGACCTTTTGAAAGGTTTTCAGATCATTTAAAATGCAGCCTAGATTGAGAATTACTGACATTGTGTGTGTGTGTGTGTGTGTGTGTGTGTGTGTGTGTGTGTGTGTATTAGTTTATATTATGTGTTGGCTCCCCTAACAACGTATTGATACCCACTGGTGTCCTCTGTCACCAATGATATCTAATTAGAGAGCCCAAACCCCTAGCATGTAGCCATCACATTTCTCATTATTTATGTCACATCTGCACTCGGAGGTTTTTCTTATTTGCATAACGAAGACCAGTAATCAGATTTAACATTTAATTGCTAAAATTAATAATCATCAATAACAAATATTATAAATGGTGCCTGTTGATATTTAAGATATAGTATTGACCAAATGAAATCAGAAGCATCACCTTGATTCTATGAACAGCACGCAACTCCCAGTTCAGGGTTGGAAAGCTTTCTCTAAGACCCCAGGTACTAAATATTTTAGCCATTGTGGGACCCAAAGCAAAGCAAGCCATAGCTGTACTCCTAAGACCTGTAGTAGAGTAGTAGAAGCTGGCATGTGTACCAGCTCTGACCTGCAGTTTCAGAAATGGCAGATTTTCATAGTGTAAGCATGGTGGTCAACATCTGTGCTATTATCAACTTTGGTTATAGAGTTTGTAAAACAGTGGCTAGTGGTTAAAGCAGAGACCCATAAATGGTCGAAGTCCCAAGCATTAGTGACTCCAGGTACCTAAATGTGATATCAACTTCCCATCATCCGAAGTTTAGAGAATTTCCAGGGAGAGAGAGAGCAGAATAAATGAAAGCCTGCGGCGGGGATGGGAGCTGTGGGGTGCTGTCATTTGGATGTAATATGGCTGTGTCCTACATCCATTCATAACACCAATGGTTTTTACCTGCAGAAGATCAGTCAGTCAAAATGCCAGCACAGAGGGGACGGGGCTCCCAAAGTCTCACCTGTATCAGAAAAGGCCATTGATGCCTGCTGAGGAAGGGAGAATGATTCATCTTTGGGGTTGTGGTTGCTGGCAGGTTGACCATGACCTAGTAGATAGCTACTACTTATGTGCTATGAACTAATTGAACCCAGAGGATTATTAATATAAAATAAAAAGAGTCGGGACCCTAGAGGGAGGTAGAGAGAGCCCGTGGTAGTAGGACACACTCAGTATACATAGTCAGCCCTAGTTTGCTTTCTTTGCCATGGTAAAACACTGAGCAAAACTAGCTTGAGGGGAAAAGGACTTACCTAGCTTATGGGTTAAAGTCAGTCTTTGAGGAGCGCTAAGACAGGAACTGAAGCCAAGAGCATGGTAGGACATTGCTTTCTAGCTTTCTTCTCTAGCTTGTTCAGTTTCCTTTCTTTTACAGCCCAGACTCACCTGCCTAGGAATGATACTGCCCACAGTGGTCTAGGTCCTTCCATGTCAATTAACAATCAAGAAAATACCCCACATTTATTCTCAGAGGTCAGTTCTATATTACCAATTCCTTCATCGATGTCCTGTCTTCGTAGATATGCCGAGATGACAACTGAAATAGACTATGTCGTTGTATAAAGTATCAAGAAATTAAAAAAAGAAACTATTATAAAGGAAAGAAACAAAGATGTGGCTATTAACACGGGTAAAGGAAATGACTATTTGGTTTGTTAGTTTTACAGCTCACACAGCTTACTTCTTGATTCCCTGGATCTGGGCTTTTCTGCTTTACCAGACTGAGCTCTCTGAGCAGGAGGGTTTCTGTGCATTAGTTCCTCAGTCTGAGCCTGGAATGGGGGTGGGGTGGATGTCACCTTCCTGACTTGCTTGGCTGTAAACTCAGTTTCACTTTTGCCCTCTGCAGTAAAATGAAACTACGTGGGCACTCGGTTTCTAACTGTGACCTTCTCAGTCACTGCTACTGGGCTGCAAGTCTGCCTTGGAGAAGTCAAACCTGAACAGCAACATGTCCTCCATGTTGAAGGGCCCCAGTTACAGTGAGCACTTCAGGTTGATGGTGATCTGCATAGTGCTCCTGCAGGTGCTCCTGCAGTCCCTGTCTGTGGCTGTGACTTACATGTACTTCAACAACAAGATGAAGCAGGTTAGTAGCCATGTCTCAGCAGCAGCTGGTTACCTGTCTCTGCTTTGCCTCTTAGCTTGCTCTTCTGTGAAAGCTTAGCTGTGGATTGAGCTACGCCTTTCCCAGTTGTAGACTCTAACTGCTAACAATGTGAGGACTTTATAAAACTGCAAGTTGGCAGACTTGCCAGCAGCTGTAGTTACAGAACAGGCTCTCTGAGTACTGGCACCCTGTGGAAGTGTGCTGTCATTTCAAAAGTCTCTGTGTGTGGTGCAGTTAGCAGTGTCACCTTGCACAAGTGCTTTCTGTGAAGTACTCTAGAGGTCTGTTTGTATGTGTGTGTGTGGGGGGACGTGGGGAGAGAGAGGAGACAGACAGACAAAGGGAGACAGGGAGACGGAGAGAGGGAGGAAGAGAAAGAAAAGAGGAAGAGGGAGGGGAGAGGGGGGAGGGAGCTAGAGGGTAGGAGAGGCAGAGAGAGAGAACAGCAAGTGATTTGGAGGCTAGAGGAAAATGCCAGTTTTCTTTCTCCCTTACTCTCCAGCTTGTTTTTCTGAGACAGGGTCTCTCTCCGAACCTTGAACTCATATTGTTTATCTTTTGCTGCTCTGCAGTTGCCTGGACCTTGGGGTGAGGGAGTGGCATAGATTACCCCATGCTCAACAAACATCTGTCTTGACTGCACTTTGATCACTTGTGAGTCTGTAATAACCACTGTCCTCCAGATGAAGAGTGGATCTGAAAAATGCTCACACAGACAAGTCATGCTCGAAAAGCTGGCAGGGAGAATAGCACGGGTCTAAACTAAAATCATTGCGAGGCTCAAAGTGTTAGCATTTTGTCTCTTACGTGATCCTATAGTGGTTAGTACTCTGCGCTGGGGCTGCACCAAATCTCGTTCAAATCCGAGTCACTGCACCAAATGAGTTTCATAAAAAGATAGAAAGAAGGAATATGTTTGGTGGGTGTGTAGTCAGGTGTGGGGAAAGGGGGTGCCTCTGCAGGCCCATGCTGAGGCAGCCCTTCTTCTCCCTGAGGGAGCAGCACAGGGACAGTATAGTATAGAACAGAGTTTATTCAGGGCATGGGAAGGGGAGTTGAGAGGGTAATAGAGTGTCTTAGGGTTTCTGTTCCTGCACAAACATCATGACCAAGAAGCAAGTTATGGAGGAAAGGGTTTATTCAGCTTACACTTCCACATTGCTGTTTATCATGAAACGAAGTCAGGACTGGGACTCAAGTAGGTCAGGAAGCAGGAGCTGATGCAGAGGCCAAAGTTACTGGCTTGCTTCCCTTGGCTTACTCAGCCTGCTTTCTTATAGAACCCAGGTCTACCAGCCCAGGGATGGCACCGCCCACAATGGGTTGGGTCCTCCCCCTTGATCACTAGTTGAGAAAATGCCTTACAGCAGGATTTCATAGAGGCATTTCCTCAACTGAGGCTCCTTTCTCTGTGATAACTCCAGCTTGTGTC
>NC_137984.1:27251497-27273997 GCF_963924665.1 Micromys minutus
ACCCAAGTTGGATCCTGATTACCCAGCATGCACCTGTAATCCCAGTGCTGGGGAGAAGACTGAAAAATCCCTGTGGCTTGCTGACTGAAGGTCTATCTAGTCTTACTGGTGAACTCCAGACCCCAGTGAGAGATCCTGCATTTCTCTCTGTCTCTCTGTCTCTGTCTTTTTACACACACACACACACACACACACACACACACACACACACACACACACACACTTGCTTATTTTAGTTTTTTAAAGGAGTACACATTGTTTTAAGCCTGCGGAGTTCCTGTGTTGACAACAGTGTGAACACAGCGACCTGGCTTTCCGCCTTTCCCTCAGATCAGGCTTGTCTTGGCCAGCAGTCTGTAATCAGGATTTAATTCCTCAGAGAAAACAGTTGGACTTTATGGCAGGAGGAAACTAGATACAAACGCAGAAAAGCCCCTGGTACTAGGAATGTCAAAATGATAAGAGTAAAAACCAACTCTGCTTTAGGTTGCTGACATCCATAATGGGTAAATCGGGTTGACATATGTTCCGGAGACCTGAGGAGTGGAAGGGACATTGAATGCCCCCTTGTCTAGGACCTGATGGAGAAATGAATTATGCACGCTCAGGGCTTTGGAGCCAAGGTAGGGCTGGATCCCTGGGCTGTGGGTGTCAGGCACTGCTCCCTCAACCCCTCCGACACCCACAGAATCTGCACCGAGCAGCATCCGACCTGATGTTTTGTTTGGAAGTACATGGCAAGGGAGAGTCTCCAGGAAAATGAGCTGTGCAGAATTCCTAGACAGCCGTGGTCTGCTGGGGCAGTGCTGCTTGCATGTCCTGTGGGGTGGGAATATGATTGTCCCAATTAGCTCGGAATTTTTCCAAGTGGATGAGGCAAACACTCCTTTTTATTTGAAAATAATTATGAAAATTATGGCTAACAATAACTTCTTTATTGTAGGTCATGCTGATCAAGAATTTCTCTTTCTCTTCTCTTCTCTGTCTGTCTGTCTGTCTCTCTCTCTCTCTCTCTCTCTCTCTCTCTCTCTCTCTCTCTCTCTCTCTCTGTGTGTGTGTGTGTGTGTGTGTGCATGCCAGCAAACATGCATATGTGAGGCAGAGATGACCTCTGATGTCATTTACTGAATGCTATCTATCTTTTTTCTTTTTCTTTTGTTTTCTCTTCTTTTCCGTCCTCCCTTTTATTGTCTGAGACAGGTTAGGTTCTCTTATTAACTTGGAACTCACCTAGTAGTCTCTCAGGGGCCAACCCCAAGCTCTCTCCTTTTGCACTGGGACTCCAGACACATTCCTCCAGGCCTGCCTCCTCCTCCTCCTCCTCCTCCTCCTCCTCCTCCTCCTCTCCTTCTTCTCCTCCTCCTCCTCCTCCTCCTTCTCCTCTTCCTTCTCCTCCTCCTCCTCATCCTTCTCCTCCGTCTCCTCCTCCTCCTCCTTCTTCTTCTCCTCTCCTTCTCCTCCTCCTCCTTTTTTTTTTTTTTTTTTTTTTTGAGTGAGATTTATTCTGTGTAGCCATGGCTGTCCTGGAACTTGCTTTGTACACCAGTCTGACCTTAAACTCGAGAGATCTGCCCACATCTGCCTCCCGAGTGCTGCTGGGATGAGATTCGTGCGCCACCATCGCCTGGCTTACACCTGACTTTCTTTATGTGGGCTCTGAAGATGGATTTCACGTTCACAAGTTTGACTGAGTTGTCTCTGTATCCCAAGTTTATATATTTCTTTCTATAAAAATTAGCTTTATTTACTTATTTATTTGTATATGTATGTGTGTTTGTTGGGGGGGAGACATGTGTCACGTGGGAGTATTGAAGGACAACTTGGAAGAGTTAGTTTAGTTTGTTTTTTTTTTCTACCATGTTGGTCTTGGGGATTGAATTCAGGTCATAAGGTTGGTTTGTAAATACTTTGGTCCCCCGAGTCATTTCGCTTGCCCCAAGTTTGTATATTCCCTGAGAAAAAGGGTCTAGCTATTACTACTTTTCAGCCGTAAGCTTACATAAGAGGTAGGAGATTGTGGCAGCACGCACTAAGGTTCGTTAACTCTATAGCGTAGACAGAGTGAGTCTGTGTCTCCATGCACAGGTGGTCCATCAACTGGTACACGTGACAAGGTGGCCTCACACTAAGATTCACCCAATCTGCTGTTGACTCCTGCAGTCCAGTTGTATAATTAAGGTTTTCAAAATTCTGCTAAAAATCCAGCAATTTCAAATAAAGCTTAGTGTCTCTTTACTGGGGCATTGTTCTTGAGGCAGAAAAGATGGGGTGAAGTAAGGCTGTAGAGGGAGAGAGGAGGTAGAGGTTGTTTCCAGAATGACCTCAGTGGAAAATCTGCAGGCACTGTGTGGCCAGCACTGGTTTCACACCTATAGGTGCAAAATGTGAACAAGAAGTGGGGGCTGGAGTTTCCCCTCTGCATTTCTTCTGTCCAGAAATCACTGTTTATTCACACAAATACCTAGTAAGGCCAACATCAGAGAATTGATAGTTGTGAGCTCAAGATGGTAGGATGAAGGGGACCTTCCTTTTTCAAATTTTATACATTTTCCAAATTTCTATAGTGAATATTATAAAAAATGGTTTAAGCTGTCATATATGGTTTCTTAGAAGTCTGCAGTTCTAAGACCAGGAACTGGGGAAGCAAGGCACGGGCTCCAACACTGAGCTATGCCGTTAGATTTCAAAGGCATGGCATTTCCACATAATCTTAAGAGAAAATATCCGTGGTCCTGCATACAGTCTGGTCCCAACCCTGTGCACAGAAGGTTAGCCAGGAGTTAGATGGATGTGACACTATTGTTTTCAGTTTAGTATTTTGGGGGTTTTGTTTGTTCTTTTTTGTTTTTGTTTTGTTTAGATTATTAGCTGGGAAGAGAATTTGATTTTTTTTTTACCTTTATGAAAATGTCCTTTACTTTCCCATGTTTTCTGAGTTCTGAATCCTTTCTTGAGGCTTCCCTAAGCTTCTAGTTTATTCTACTTCTACTATTGAGTCACCCCCACCCATTTGTGTAGGAACTCAATCACATTAACTGGCAGACCTTCTCAGAAGCCCACCCAATCCAGATTTCCCCTCCCACCTCTTGAAAAATGTCTCTGCAAATTCCCAGAAGGTATACTGGACACCAGCCAGCTGTTTAATTCGAGCTGGGCTAACTTACTCTACTCTCCCAAGGTACTTTGTCTTTCTCAGACTCCACCGCAGTTGCAAGAGGACACTTAGACACCCTCTTGGAATGACCACAGCAACAACAGCAGCTCCTTCCTGCCCTGGACCCTAACCTTCCTGGCTCTCAACCTTTTCTTGTTGAGATAAACCGCTGCTGGGAAAGAAGGAGACGAAGTTCCCCTTCTGAGGGCATCAGTGTCCCAATGAGCTACCAAGGTCCTGAGGCTGCTCATTCAGTGTAAACGGTGAATGGTTGGTAATTCATTAAGTTGGGTTTATAGTTTTGCTTGGAGGCACATTACTGGGTATAGAGCTATGTGATTCTGGACAGAACCTTGCATGAATAATGGGCTTATTTTTTTAAATAAGATGTTTTTGGTGCTGGCAGATCATAGAATGCTTGCCCAGCAAGCACAAAGCTCTGCTTCAATCCGTAGCACCACATACATAACACAAGAGAGCTGTTGGATACAGTCATCCTAGAGCCTGGGAGGAGGGAAACAGGAGAATCAGAAACTCATGGCTGTCCTTGGTTATCAAGGAAGTGGGAAGCTAGTCTGAACCATATGAGGATCTGACTCACTCACTCACACAATCAATCAATAGATGGTTTTTCTATAGGAAGGGGATGAGTTCTTAAATTTACTACCACCCCAAACTTTGCAGGACGCTAAATTTAAATAATAGATAAAAGCAACACATTTAGGTCAGGCATGAAGGCACTCAGAAGGCGGAGGAGGCAAGTGGATACCTGTGAGTTTGAGCCTAGCTCGTTCAAAACTTACTCCCGTTAAAGGCAAATCAACAGATGTTTTTAATCAGCAGTGACAGGGATGGAACCCAAGGGCTTCACGAATAATGGGCAAGCACTCTACCAGTGACCTACACCCCAGCTCTACTCTTGTTTCCTTCTGTTTGGTTTTAAGAAAGGGTCTGATGGATTCGTACAGGCTGGCCTTGAACTTACTCTGTGGCTTAGACAAGTCTTCAACTTGTGAGTCTTCTGATTCAGTCTCCGAGCTGGCTGAGTTTACAGGCGTATGTCAACAGGCACTGAGAAATAACAGGTTGTATATCCAAGCTGTGAGGACAACGAAACCAAAGGGGAAAGAAGAAAAAACGAATTGCAAGGACCTCTTCATCCTTGTCCTTCTTACTCCTCCCCCCCCCCCTGATTTGGTAATAACCTGAGGTAATAAGCATGTTATGGCTGGTCCCTGGCAGCCATGTGGTAGGAATGGGGGTTATAATACTAAGGACTGATCACTGGTAAGGGTAAGGACTTTGGTGGCAACTCTACTATAAATATTGGCTTCCTGACATAACAAAATACCTCCAGTGGTGCTTGAAGTCTCCTTAGATCAGTCCCTAGGCTTTGAGAACAGCTAGTGAGTCAGGATACAGTTTTCTAGTGGCACCATGAGTCCATCCAGAGTCAAAACAACGCCATTAACTACAGTCTACTCAGCTGCAGGAGCTGTGGTTAGAGGCTGAACACCTACTACCATTCACCAGAGTGTCGGTTGCTTTTTGTTAAGGACGTGGGCATTTAAGTGGGTTCTACTCCCTGCTTTGTGCACAAGCAGGTTTCCAGCTTTGGAGGGAGAGCCGTACTATCTTAGAGCTGGAAGGAACCTTAGTCATCACCACAAAGGTCTAGTGAGAAACATGAGCATAGGAGGGAAAGTAAGAAAGACACAGGTTTCAAGAGGTGGGCAGAGGAGAGCACTGTGGTCCAGGACGCCCGGTCTATTCCTACGCCTGCCACCACATCAAGATGCTTACTGTTTAAACCACAAATGGCCCACGATGCTCACACTCCTCTCAAATGCCCATCACTTCCTGTTTTTTTAGCTTCCAAACGGGTAAAGAGGAAAAGCATGAGTTCACCACACAGTTATATCCTGTCTCCATCCAGCTGCAGGACAATTACTCCAAGATCGGACTAGCTTGCTTCTCAAAGGAAGACGGGGATTTCTGGGACTCCACCGAGGAAGAGTTCTTGAAGAGACCCTGCTTGCAGGCTAAGAGGCAACTGTATCAGCTCATTGAAGAGGTAGGTAGTCAAAACAGCAAGAACAAGAGGTCAGAGGAGAAAGAATTTGCAGACCTTCAGATGTGCAGACCCGGTAATCTGTACTTGACAAATTCCCAGGGTGCTTAAGTGATTCCCGGGCAACGTGGTGTTTTGTCTGCCCTGGCTGACTGTAGACAGCGCCTCCTGTAGGTTAACCTTTGCATTTACTCTGGGAACGCTGACACAGACAGGGCATGCGCGCAAGGTCGCCTAGTGGTTTCTCCATTCGTTTGTTTGTTATCATTCAGACGATGAAAGAGGCCCAGATGACGAGGCTTTCTCTTCTTCCCACATGGCTGAGCTCTAAAAATTAAATATACTTTTTTTTTTTTTTTTTTTTTTTTTTTGCGCGCACGTAAAGAAGAAGAAATGGGGCAAGGGAACAAGAGATACTTTGAGGAAATGAAGATGAGGTTATCTTAATTCACTGTCAACAGATGACAAGTTAGGACAATGCATCTGCCTACGGAAGTTGCTTTGCTGGGATCTCTGGCAGAAAGCTCGTGTGGCCAACGGTTCGTTTCGCCGAATGTAGTTAACTGATTTTACTTTTAGATTAAGTCAAATCAGTCCCTTCTCTGCCTGCTTCTTTCTTATAAGATGGCATTTACAAATATTTGCTTTCTGCCTTTCTGAAAAGGTCAGATGAAGGCACCGATATTAAAAATACTTCACAAACAAAGAGGCCCCATATATGAGATCACTGTCTAAGGATGGAGTCGGAAATCTCAGTGTGGGAGGATGGATGCTTTATGTCAGACATATTTGGGAGACCATTGTTTTGTCCAAGGAAACAGTATTGTCCTGACCATAAGGGCTCCAGTGGGCGACTTGAGCAGTATTTACAGTGAACTCCGGACAGCATCTGGAATGTGGCTTCTGTGTCAAATGAACTGGCCTTTCAGCTGTGTGAACACTTCCTGTCTGGGCGCCATTGCCAACAATGAGTTGTGCAGAAGCAGCTGTGAAGGAAAAGCCCAGGCTTTGGACAGGTGTGAAGGAAGCTCAGATTTGGGATTTCCAAAGCTTTTGGCTTAAGGGGTTCAGTGAGCCATCAGGAAGAGAGACTTGAACTAGGGAGCAGTCTGGAGGCTGAGGTGCAAGAGCCAACCAAGGAGACAATGTAAAGAAATTATTGGCAATAGATTTTTCTGCCACTCCTTCTCTAATTCCCTCTCCTCCCAGACTCACCCTGGAAAGCCAGGGCAGAGAGGACCAGAGAAGCCGAAGATATCGGGCAGGTGGGTGAGAGTGTGTGAGAGGAATTTCAGGCACACCGAGCCCTCTATTTCCTATAGTTGTCTACTCATTTTGAGCAGTTTCCCTCTGTGTTTTTAGAGCAGCTCTCCAGGAAGGAATCATTATTATGCTTCTTAAAGACATATTTTCAGACAGATAAAGGCATCACAGGTCAGATCAGCTAAGGAACTTAAGCCTTCTTAAGGAGCAGAGAAAAACCTTGACTCCTGGTCACCTGACCTGCGCCTAGTCACTCCTAGAGAACACCCTTCCCCTGTCACTTGCTTTCTTCTTCCCTTGATCCTTACCTCCCTTTCTTTTCCTTCCTCCATCTCCTCCTTTTCCTTTCCCCTCCTCCTCCTTTCTCCCTTTTTGTTTTGCCCTAGAATAAGAGAAAGAAAGATAAACAGAAAAGAGACGTGAGTGTCCAAGCCCACCTTACTCCTTGAAGCAGAGGACAGACAGAAAACTTCCACTTTATGGTGTAGGACACAGCTGCTGTGCTTCTGACATTTGCAGTGAAGAGTCAAAGATGACACAGATCCTGAGAGTAACAGGGATGAGTAGAGGGGGGCTCAGAAGTCAAAATGACTCAAAGTAGGCTCTACTCCCTAAATAGAAAGTCTCAGTGTTCTTTTTATTTTGCACCAATTTTCTCCATTGGTTACTACAAAAGTGGGGGTGGGGTGGGAGGGTATCGCCAGATGTTTAGCAAGGTATGGGACTTTGGTACCATTTCTTTGAGCATGAACTTAGCATTATCAAAAGTAGAGAATAGCATGGTGGCACCAAGTCAGACAGAGTGAGCATATCTGTGGGCATGGGTGAGGTCTACATAATCACTTCAGATGCCGGGCTTTGCCACACACACACACACACATGTTCACACAGAAAGAAGGAACATGGTTATCATCAGCTTCATGGAGCCCCGGAGACATGGCTGACTTAAGCAGTACCTGAGCCCTTCCTTCTTAGCTGCTCCAAGTGTCAATCAGAGCTTTCAGATTGTCCTTTGATCATGGTATCTCAGGATCCATCCCAGATCTCCCACAAACTCCTCTTCTTAGATGAAAGAAGTTCTTCTGCATTGATGTCATGGTAGAAGTGTCCTGTTCCAGGTCAGAGTGAAAATCTAGAAGCATGTGTATTCTGTTACATTTTAGGGGCATTAACGTTCTTATCCAATGCTATTTGTAGGTGACTTTGAGAACCTTTGAGGAGACCATTTCTACAGTTCCAGGTAGTAATATTTCGTTATTTCTATTTTCTACTGCCCATGTCACAGCTGACTAGCTCTGCAGTCTCCTTGCTCCCAGAATGCACAGCAGTCAGGACCGCTACTCCTCACTATCCTAAGCTGCTCCTCGTCTCTCTGTCTTCATACTGAGGAAAGCTTGGGATTAACCTCACGGCCTCTTCATGGCCAGGACTTCACTCCTTCTTTATCTTTTCCTTCCCTCCTATGAACTTGCCTTCTACTTCATTTTCTTCACTGATTTAATTATTTTGCTATTAATAGACCATCTTAAGTATTATCTAGGACTTGGCAGGAAGTAAAATAGATAAAATTCTTTAAAACCTACCCATCTTCTCTGCCTCTGACCACAATGCTTTTCTTCACCCCAAACCCCTCAGTGTGTCGGTTCTTCCCCAGCAAACTCTATCTACCCATGATCTCATCTCTGCTTCCTACTCATGTCTAGCATCCTGTTAACACTCAGCATCCTGTTAACACTCAGCAGCCTTTTCTTTACCCCAGCTCTCACTGTGCCTTTACTCAGACACATTGGCTCTCCTGCCCCCCACCCCCACTCTGTCCTGGCTCTTTGGCTCACAGAGGGTTAATATCTAGAATGCACGAAAAACCTCGGAGCACTCAGGAACTCATATGGCCTGCTCCGTCAATGAACAGACAGTTCTCAAAAGACGAAGTACAATTTCCAGTAACACTGGAAATACATGTTCATCCTCACTAGCCATTAGAGAAATAGAAATTAAGACACTGACATTTTATCTCACCCTGGTCAAAATGGTACTTAGAGCAAGCGCTGGTGAAGGTGCGGGGCCTTCTACACTGCTGGTGGAGATGCAGAACAGTCCAGGCAATATAGAAACAAGCATGGTGGCCCCGAAAACACCAATAACAAATCTTCCACATGACCCAGTGTACATGAAGAACACTAAATCAAGATACCACAGAGACACTGGCATATGGACACTTAGTGCGGCTCTATTTAAAACAGGTAAAGGTGGCACCAATTTATGTGTCCCATGAGAGAGGAATAGAAGACAAAATATGGCATACACACAGTGGAACTTCCTCAACTGTAAAGAATGGAATTATATCACTGTGAGAAAATGGATGCAAGAAGAGATATTAAGTGAACCAAACCCCTCTCAGAAAGACAACTATTGTGTGATTTCTCTTATGCGTAGATCCCAGAGTTTATATAAATACACACAATGATGTATACACACACATATGACATGAAAAAAGAAATGGAACTATGTATGGAAGGAACCAACAGGAGGTGGGAGGTAGGAAGGAGGCAGGGGGATGGGGAATCTGCTCAGTGTGTTGTGTGCACTTGCATGACAATGTTCTTATGGAAGACAGAACCATTGCCCCGTGAAAACATATGTATAATAAGAAAATTAAAGGTTCAGATTTTTGTTCTTAAATCCAGGTTTTTTGATAGCTTCGGAATGATCTCAAATGCAAACTGGATATGTCTATTTAAAAACAGAATTCTGAAAGCCATAAGAAGGAGGTGCCAAGTTACTCACAAAGGTCAAGCTATCAGAGTAACTGCTGGCCTCTTAGCAGAAACCCTGAAGGCCAGGAGGTCAGGGCTGATGCTTTTCAAGCCCCAGAATAAAGTAGCTGCCGGTCAAGACCACTACAGTTAGGGCCGACGGGATTGGTCAGCCGATCAAGACCACTACAGTTAGGGCCGACAGGATTGGTCAGCTGATAAAGGAGCTGACAATATGAGTTGAATGACAGAATGTTCATGATGAGTCATTTCAAAAAGTTGTCCTCTGGCCTCCACAAGCATACTGTAGAATAAGCATGCGCACACAAACACACACTCACTCACACACGCACACACACACACACACACACACACACACACACACACACACACACGAGGTCATGCAGAAAGATTAATGCTTAGCGTGTTCAGGGCCTCCATACTTGCTTCCCTATTGGGCTGGACTATTCCAAATTTCCGCCTGCAGCGTAGAAGGGCCCCCCCCACTTCCCAGTGCTTGCTGTGAGCACCGTTTAGACTGAGGTGAGAAGGTTCTCACATGTCTATTATCGGAGCGTTGAGGAGAAGAGATCGGCAGCCAGCAAGGCTTCCGGCTCTAAATCGGAGAGTTAGACAGAGCAAGACACCCAACATCCTCCTTTGACCGCTGCACGTAGACACGTGCTGCACGCATCCTCCACGTGTACCCACACCACCCCTCCATTCATCTCTGCATCCTACCACGCTCATTTCAGAACCATGTACAGACTATCATGTTTCTTCAAAGCTCAGGGGGGAAGTTTTGCTTTGAGAAGAAAAGTGGGGCTTCCTAAGATAACAAGAACAACATGAATAGTGATTTATAACCAATACCAGATACACAGAAATGGTTTCTCCTTTCTCATTCACTGTCTACCTATGAAAACGTGTTGCCTGCTTTTGCTTCTAAAGCTCTCGCCTGAGAGGATGGACCACTGGGTTTGAACTCATAGCCTGCCTAGCAACCTCTGACCTCTGTCCCGCTGCCAATCAAACCAGACCTTGAAACATTTCTTTACCCCTTCGGTGTCTTTTGTACTTTGTTCAACCTGCACCTCTTTCTTCTGCCCTGGGCATTGGCTTTAGCTCTCTGGAAACTCTCTCCTATCATGACAGACCCAAAGCCTGACAATCTGTGCCTTACTTATCTGCACACCTCTGTTTCTTGACTATTTGTGACTTTTCTTCTTGTCTCTTAGAGGGTGCCTGGAATAGAATGTGATGACCCCTTCAACTTACAGGGGAAAGTTCTTAACAACATCTCCTCAGCAAAGCCTCCGCTAACTTCAGCCCTCCAATAACTAGGATTCTGTCCTTCCTCTGCTTAGGGGTTACCCCTTACCTCCACTTCCCACAAATAGTTATTTTATTTTCCAATTGGCATATCTCATGAAATATAGTAAGTTCCTTGAGGACTTCAGCAGAATCCATGGTTAATCTATATTGCTCTGCATAATGTGGCATAATTTCTTGTCCTTGCCAATATTTGTTTGTTGATAGAATATAATTTATCTTAACCAAACAGAGGCAGGAATATGGATTTAAAGCTAATTTTAGAAAGACATTATTGTATAAGATTTATATTATGCATGTGCACATGTATATGCATAGGTGTGTGCCTGTATGCACACTTTGGAGGTTAGAAGAGGTTGTCATGTTTCTTTTTTTTAAGAGCTTCTGCCTGTTCCCTTTAGATAAGGTCTCTCACAGAGAGACCCAGGGTTAATATGGCGGCTAGATAACCCCATCTCTCCCCTTGTTTCCATCCAAATCTTCCCCATGGCCGTCTCCTGGGGATACAGCATATGTGCATGCTTGAGTTTTTAGGTGGGTGCAAAGAATCTAGACCCAGAACCTCTTGTTTGCCCCGGCACTGAGTTATAGAGAGTGTAAGCAGTCATGTGGGTGGAGGGCTCAAACCCAGGTCTCCTGGAAGAGCAGCCAGTTCTTCAGCCCCGCTATTTGGGCTGTTTTACGAGACCACAGGATCCGTTCAGGAAGACCCTGTGCTCAGGATGCCTGGTCAGACACAACGGTGTGAGCTGGACAGTGCATTTGAGACATATTTTGACAAGTGCTGATGTTTTTCTGTCGTATGTCTTTTAGAAAAGCAGCTAAGTATGCCTCCCTTGCCCGGAGGTGGAAGACCTCAGAGAGTAGCAGCTCACATTACCGGGATGACTCGGAAAAGCAACTCAGCCTTAATTCCAAGTAAGATCACGAGGGCTGGGGTCGGGGGCTGGCAGCGGGGAGGGGGGGCACGGGGATGATGAGACTTTGACGAGGCTCTGGCGTTGTGGAAATTAGTTTAACTTCCATCTGAACGATCTCTATGACCTCAGTAGTGATGCAGTCTCAGGCGACGACTGTAAGACACAGGAGGAACTTGCTAACTCTGCCATAGGAAGTTTAGCTGGCCCCAGGAAAAGTGCGCATGCGTGTGAGAGACGCTACAGCCCACCGGGCCACTTTTGTTGCTGCTGATACTGCTTTTTGCATCTTCTCCTCCCCTCTTCCCTAGAAACAGTGGTTCATGGAGTCTAGGCTGGTTTCAGAACTCCAGATTTTCCTGTCTCAAGCTCCTAAGGGCTGGGATGCCAGCCACCTCTACACTTAGACTTTATTAATCATAGAATTTCCTCCTTCCTTCCCTCCCTTTCTCCTCCTCTTCTTGTATCTAAAACTCTTCCTTCTCAAAACTTGGATAACACAGCATTTGCCCTCACCACAATCTAATCCACAGCATTGATCTTCACACAAGGCACGAGGACCTCCCACCACAGGGACACTTCTAAACCACAGCGAACCTTGAGCCTTTGGTGTGTGTGTGTGTGTGTGTGTGTGTGTGTGTGATAGCTGGCAAGCAGGTCAAAATGATTCATGAGCCACCCAATTTTCATATGACTACCCTTGATAGTTCATGTCAGATGAAAAGTGTAAGAAGTTGAAGTTGGATTTTGGATTGGATTTTGGATGGGATTTTGTGTGCAAGCCCAATGAAGAGACTGTGTTGAGTAGCTGAGGTGTAAACTTCCTCCTGCTAACTGTTTCTTTCGTTTTCCATGCAGTCTCCAAAGACGGAAAGACCTTGGGCCAGAAGATAGAATCATGGGAGTCCTCTCGGAAAGGGCATTCATTTCTCAACCATGTGCTCTTGAGAAACGGAGAGCTGGTCATCCAGCAGCAAGGCTTGTACTACATCTACGCCCAAACGTACTTCCGGTTTCAGGAGGAAGAAGCCACTTCCAAGGCCATCTCAAAAGACAAAGGGAGAGCCAAACAGATGGTACAGTACATCTACAAACTCACCAGCTACCCAGATCCCATCATGTTGATGAAGAGCGCCAGAAACAGCTGCTGGTCCAGAGATTCCGAGTACGGACTGTACTCCATCTATCAGGGGGGACTGTTCGAGCTCAAAGAAAATGACAGGATTTTTGTTTCTGTGACGAATGAGCATTTGGTGGACCTGGATCAAGAAGCCAGTTTTTTTGGAGCCTTTTTAATTAACTAAACGACCCACAAAGATCAAACAGTCCTAAAAGACCCGGTAATCTAGGAGGAAGGCATGCCCGGAAAGAGACTGAACTGGGCACGGAATGGCCTGGCTGCGGAAACCTCTGGACAAATGAGATAGAGAAAGGCATCTGGGACACAGCAGCGAGGGCCCAAAGCCCAGCTACAGACATCTCCAGTGTTTCATCGAGGGACTTGCTTTATCTCCCCAAATGAGGAGAGCCTTTCAATGATCCGCCCGGTACCAGTTTGCAGAGATAGAGAAGATATCAGTCTCTAAATATTTATGCAACAATTGAGAGTTTTCACCTTTGTTAGCTGGTCTAGGGGTGTAAAACCCAGTGCTCAAGGGCCGTGTGCTCAGCAGAATAGCTATGAATGCAGGTCAGCATAAAAATCACAAAATATCTCACCTATAACATTGTGTGTGTGTGTCTGTATGTGTGTGTGTATGACTGTTCTTATGGTAACCTGACATATGCTTCTCAAGTCTGAACTCTGTACATGATAACATTATGTCCCGTCATCAGTGGGTAACTGGCCCAAAGAATGTATGAAATCTTCAGGCAATGACTGGGGGCAACCCAAGAAAGAGGTCCACAGAATCATTACAGCAGGGGTGCCCCAGCCTGCTGGAGCACAGGTCCTGCCATTGAATGCCCTGGGTGCCAGATGTAGAGTTTGAGGAGATCTTGCCCTGTGGGTCTAGGTCTTTGGTGCCTCCCTTCTTGATATGATCCCAGACATCCTTTGCGTGTGTGCCAGTTTTGAGACAGAGCATCATATATTCCAGGCTGGCCTCAAATTCAATATGTGGTCAAGGGTGATCGAAGACTGTGCAACCTCCTGCCTCCAGGATTTGCTGAGCACGTGCCACCCTGCCTGTTTGATGTAGAAGTAGGCTTCTTGTACATTCAGCCACTAAGCTTTGTCCCAGCCCCATTCCTTCCTTTTCTGAACAGAAAATTTACTCTCTGTCCCTAGATTCTAGAAGTATGCAATGTTCAGCAAAGAATTTGCCTTGATTTTCAGGATCAAGTTTGAACTAGGTTCAATATGACTGCCTTGCCCAGAAGATGGCTGTCAAGCCAGTCCTCCGGCTCTTACATCTGTCCATGCCACCTGCCAAGACGTTAAACACATGTTCTTTTTAGTGTTGGTGCCTGGAGTTTCATTAGAATAACACAAAACTGACTAAAACCAAAGAGCGACGACTCCTCCAAACGAGCCCTTATGACGTGTTTTAATGAAACACTTGTTAAGCTTATTGGGGACCTGGGGAGATGGCACAGAGAAAAATAGCACTGGCTGCTCTTGCAGAGGACCCAGGTTCAGTTCTCAGCCCCGATGAGATATTTAACAGCTGCAACTCCAGTTCCAAGGGATCTGATTTTCTGGCCTTTGCAGGCAACCTGTGCACATGGTACACAGGCAACGAATTCTGAAAAAATATCCATACACAAAAATAAATATGTTTTTTAAAAAGTTTATTTGAATGTAAGAGTATGGCTAGCTACCACTTCAGATACTCCTTCTTATTTTTTTTTTTTATGATTCCAGCTATGACAAACTAGCAAACAGTCCCAGCTACCACTTTAAAGCTTGCTTCCTCTCACTAGACTATTAGCATCTGAAAGCTCAAGATGGAAGGCAAAGGCTCTTGCCAAAAATCTGAGCAACCTGAATTTGATCCTTGAGACTTCCACAGCAGAAGGAGAGACACCACTCCTACAAGACGTCCTCTGACCTTCACACAGGAGCAGTAGCTCACAAACACACACACAGGCACACACACACACACACACACACACACACACACACACACACACACACGTGCACATTGATGGGAGGAAGGGTACCAGTTGGAGGAAGGGAGAGGAACAGGAGAGTGGAAGGCATCATATGACAAATATGAAGGTGTCAAAAGAAATCCATTATTTTGCACACTAACTAAAAACACTAACAATAAAGTAAGCAGGACATACAAAAATAGTTAAAAATAATAAAAACACTGTGCACTGCACACGGAGTGACCATAATAACATCCGACCACCAGATTGCTCTGTTACCTGCCACTACAAACCAAATGACCTTCTGTCTGGTCTTCACGTTCTGAGTCCTAAAGAGGGTCTGGTAACTTTGGGAGGAGGCAGGGCTGAGAACTAAACCCAGGGTCTTGCTCCCAGTAGGCATGTGCCCCACACTGAGCATCACCACAGCCTTAATGTCTTAGATGGCAGAAACAATTGAGTGTTATTTTAACCCCTGGTCCCCAAGTCATCACTGAAGGGAAAACTCACAGCACTTCCTCTCATCTGCTAGGCTGGCGAAGGAAATGCTGTCTGAGCTCTAATTTTTGTGTTGAGAACACACATTTTTTGTTTGCTATTCCCGTATATTCTATACTGGAATTGCCTGTGGAACATTTTATAATGCCCATGCCTGGAGTCAACCATGGTCCAACAGGATCGGAATCTTGGGGTGGTGCTCAGAGATCTTTGGTGTGTGCATTTTAAGTTTTTTTTCAAGTAATTAGCAGGCAGCTTGCAGGACATTTTGCCAAAATGTCAAATGCTGTGATTTAGAAATTAAATATTTAAGAATGCAACATACTCAGACAAATCACTAGATGCTCTAAGATTTAATTCATGTGCAACATTAAACTCCATGACTTGCTTAAACAAGCACACCTAAATATTCTCTCTTCTCTAGAATCTAAAGCCTATGATGCAGAAAGAAACAGCAGAGAGAGCATTCTAGAATAATAACTTTCTGGGCAATCGTGAGTCCTTTTTTTGAAAGGCATGAATACTTATTTGTTTGAAAAGGAAATCAGTTTGGAGTAGGGGAAGGGGCTGTCCTTTCCTTGTTGGGTTCCAGCCCCATAAAACATCTGACTTGAAGAGTAATACGAACCTGCCACTAAGGCTTAATTAGACTGGGAACCTGGATAAACACAGGGACAATGTTCCCAGGGGAGAAAGGTCAGCTCTGTTGTTTTGAAGAAGTGTCTAGGCAAAAGCCTTTTTTCAGACCTAAAGGGGCCACTTTATTGTCACACACCATGAGTGCCACCAGGTGGCGAGGTTCTCTTAATTTCGTCAGAATCAAGTTCTTTAAAGTTGAGTATAAACAGCTTCAAATTCTCGGGTTTAAAAACAAAAACAAAAGTGAAGAAAGGTTGCTTACCCTGGGACCATAGGAAACTGGAGCCAAAGAGAAGCAATAGGCTCACGTACCTGGATGGGGCTCCAGGTTTTGGCTGACGGTGAGGAACCGGGTGCTGAGGTTTTGTTTATTTGGTTGGTTGGTTTTAAGAGGCAGTGTAGTTTTGACTATCCTGGAACTTGAGACATCGAACTCAGAGATTCGCCCAGCCTTTGGCTCCAGAGCATTGGAACTAAAGGCACCATGCTTGTTCTAACTGCTTTTCTGTTGCGTTCTAGGTCATGCTGGTCTTTCTTCTTAAAAGCCCTTTGAAAGCCCTACTGAAGATGATCTAGTTATAATAAATAGACAAGAAAGGAGGAATGGGGTTCAGAAGGGAGGAATGGGGTTCCGAGCTTTCCTGTTCTGTAACAAATCAATGCACACAGCACCTGAGATCATGAAATATAACCTCTAGATTTTGCATAATAATATTTTGAAAAGAGTTTCATCACAGGCTTTCTGCGAGAGAATCTGGAATATGCTCTTTTGTTTGCTTGGGTTGCTGTTGTTTTGTTTTGTTTGTTCGTTTTTTAAGTGAAACAGAATTTAAGTTGAATTTTCTTTGCTCCCAAGGGAGGGGCTCTGTAAAGTCTGGAGTCTCCACAACTTGGCTTTTGCCCTGTTACAGACGGTGGCCTTCGGTGGCCTTCGCACACCATTGTTACAGACTGTTTTTCTTGGAGACAGGGTCTCTCCCATTACTGGCAGTCAGCAGTGCCCCGACTCTTTTACACATGGCCATGCAGGCTTTTTACATGGATCCTGAGGATTCGAACCCAGGTTTTCATGCCTGAGCCACATCTGCTTTTACCCCTGAACTGGCTCCCCAGCCCGATTGCTTAGCTGCTACTCCCCCCGACCCCCTGGCAAATCAATTCGGTTCTGTAGTTTTCTTCCAAGTATATTTTAACTATTTCTTCCAAGTATTATTTTAGCTATTTCTTCCAAGTATTATTTTAACTATTTACTATAGTTTGGCATAAAACACTTTTATTATTAATGTCAGATATTTTGTTTAACCAGCTTTTTTTTTTTAACCTATTCTTGACATAAAGGGTTAAATAGATATTTTCAGTTGTGAGACATGAAAATCTTAAAGATAATTTTTCTTTTCCTTTCTTTTATTATTTTTTTTCAAGTTGATAGCAGTGAAGCCAGAAAGAAAATTAATTGGGATGGGGACTATGTCAAACGTATTGATATCATTTGGGGAGCTGGGAAGTGTTAAACTTTGTAAACTCTGAAATACACAAAATGTTCCTTCACATTTCACTTTAATCAAAATAAAAGCAAATACATCCAGTGCATTTTCTTCTCTCTTCAGCCCGTGGAGAGCTGCCCTGTAAGACACACTCATCTTTTGTCTATTAAGACTGATCATTCTTATTTCCACTGTTTTATACTTTCCTTTTACCTTTTAAAATTGTGACCTGCTCTTTACACCTTAGGGCTCTGTGTGTCCCTCGGAATTATATATGGCTGAAACACACTTTGTCTTTCATCTGCGGGTCTCAGCACTTGATCTGCGAATTTAACCTATTTTCACTTACTGTAAAAACTGTAACACGGGAGCTCATTTGTTCTCCTTGCTCCTTGTTTAGTTTTTCTCACTCTCCTAGCTCCCATGGGATAATCTTAATGTTTTCTGTAATAAAACACCCTGACGAAGGCAACTTGAGGGAGGGGGTTTAGTCTGTAGTCCAGGTTATAGCCCACCATTGCTGGAAAGTCACAGAGGCTTTTGAGCACTGGTCATATCCCCAGTTAAGACGACAGTGAATTAAGGCATACTCAGTAGTTCTCATCCATTTTCTTTATTTTTTATTACAGTTCAGGATCCTAAGCACAGGGAATGGCGCCACCCGTATGGACAGGCTCCCACATTAGTTAACATATTTAAGATAATCCTTCCCAGAGAGTCTCACATTCTGCCAGGTGATTCTAGATTATCTCTTGTTGACAGTTAAAACTATCACAGGTGACTTTACAACTTCAAGGTTTTTGTTTTTTTTTAACTTTTTATTGATTCCTTGTAAATTTCACATTACACACCCCAATCCCACTCTCTCCTCCTCCCTCCATATCTGCTCTCGCAACCTCCCCCACCCACCAAAAGAGAATAAGAAATAAAAAACAAATCAGAGAAAACATCTTGTTACAGAAGCTGTAGTATGTCACAGTGTGTCCACAGAACACCAGCTTTGTCTACCCATCTTTATTTGCAAATGTTTGTTGCAATGAGTCATTGGTCTGCTTTGCAGCCTCTGGCTTCTCCTAGGCTATCAATACTGTACCCTCACAGGGACTCCTCTTTGTTATCCTGTTGTTGTCCTGTGTCATGGAGGTCCTGCAGCTTTAGGTCTGCAGGACAAGTTCTTTCACGTGCTCCAGCAGTTCATAGATGCTGTAGATGTTGGGGAAAGTGCTGCAGACTTTGTTCACTGAACGCAGAGGGGAAGATCTTTTCAGCCCACTTCTCATTGGTGACATGGGCGCTCTCTTGAAACTGCACCCTCACCCCAGACCTGAGCAACCTCTAACACGAGGAGAGACCCTCTGACCCTTGTGTTGATCTCAGAACATGGTTATCATCATCGGGCTCTTTACAACTCAAAGCCCTGGATCATCCCACCAGCTCTCCTGCACACAGACTGCTGGGTGGAGCTCACCAGCACTGCCCTGGCTAGTTCACCCAATGCTGCAGCTGGCAAGGGTCAGGGTCAGCTCTCCCTCTCAAATACCCTCGGTACTGACTCAACCACTTTCCCATCAGGGCCAGCTCTTCTGTATTGCCCAGGTAAGGTACAGGGCCCTGCTCTCCCAAATCCTACAACCAGTGAGGGGCAGGACCAGCTCTCCTTATGTCCTTGGGGAAAGGAGGGAAAGGAGAAGAAGGTTTGTTTTTAATATCTGATAAGTTTTTTAATAATATAAGACCAATAGTTAATTTCAATTTTTTTCATTTAAGTTTAAATGTTATTAATCTTTGAATTCCCAACTCTTATCTCATACAAACAAAAACCTCTGCAAGTCTCTTGTTTTTCACCGAGCCATCTCCACATTGCTGTTGAAACCATCAGTTTTACTGCTGTTGTTGTTGCCATTGGGGGTACTGCGTACTTAGACTTTAATATGAGAGATATTTGTACAAGCCAGAGCAATGGATTCCTACATTGTCCTGATCTTACACCATCATGGAGTTGGCACTGCAGACTTTGTTCACTGAACTCAGCGGGGGAGAAGCAATCTAGTGCACGGATCTTTTTCAGCCCACCTCTCATGGATGACATGGATGCTCTCTTGAAACTGCACCCTCACCCCAGACCTGAGCAACCTCTAACACAAGGAGAGACCCTCTGACCCTCGTATTGATCTCTGAACATGGTTGACATTGTTGGTCTCTTTACTATGGCTGAGCCATGGCAGTACTGGGTGGGACCAGCTTAGGGGACAGAGTCTCGGATCTGTGTTAGCTACTGTCTTGCATAAATTTTGTGGATCTGGTTTATGTTCTTCACAAGCTTATTAGGAGACTCAAGAGAGACCACCTGTGCAAGTTCTTAAAAGCCGAATTACGTAAGTATCTGCAATGCATTGTAGAGAGGTCCTTCTTTTCCTCTCTAATTTTAAATAGATAAGAAAGTCGAAGAGAAGAAAGTGTTAACTATTTCATTATAGCAATTTTAAACTATTTTCCGCTGCCAGACTTTAAGGTGAGAGTCATATTTGTGACTAAGGCATTAGAACAAGCTTCTTTACTTCTTTCCCTATTTAAACTTGTAATTTGATTTTTTTTTTAACAGTGGACCAAAGACTATAGAACACAAAGGCCTAAGGACTGGAGAAGTTCGGTGTGAGTGCGTTTCCCTCTTTTATGCTTCATTGCCAACAAACTTCAGGGAGAAAATCACTACACAGATTACTTGTATTTGAGCAAGAGCACAGACTTCATTAGGAAGAGGATAACTAGGCTTCCTCTCCTTATTATGTTATCTTTTCTAGAACAGGTTGTCTTTAAAGCCAGCAAGAGGCTTCAAAGGAGCAGAACATTCACGCTTTCTCGGTGACTTTCCTTGTTGCTGGGACAGAACACCTCACAAGAGCAAGGTGAAAGGAAGAGCTGATGCAGCTGTAAGTCTGAGGCGAGAGTCTGTCAGGGGCAGGAAGCCATGGAGGCTCCTGTTTGGCCCGTTGTCACATGGGGGAAAGGGGCAGCGAGTCCTGTTGTTTCCAGAGTCAGGAGAAGGGAGTGACAACTGCCCTTACCCAGCTCCTTTCCTCCATGTTGTTCAGTGTAGGATTTCAGCCTGTGGCATGGTGCCACCCCCACCTAGGGTAGATCATCTGACCTCAATTAACTTAATCTAGAAAAGTCTCTCAGCTGTCCTCAGAGATTTGTTCCCATAGTGATCTTGAATTCTGCAAAATTGGCAATATAGACCATCACAGCAATAACAAAAAATTCTCTTTTGCTTTCAAAAATATAGGATTATTTATGTGCCCGTCTACATAGTTCTCTCATTAAAGAACCAAATAAAGTAAGTATAAAAAAACATACCCTATCCTTTTATTGCTCATAAATTGTTAGTAAATAAAATGTAGATAGTATTTTTTGGAAAATATGGAAAATAGTTTTCAACATTCTCCACGTGTAACAAGATAATAAACACATTATTCTTTGAAATAACATGCTAATAACTTTCTATATTGTAATGATAGAAAATTATAATAATTTTATATATGATAACATATTATAGATAATAAAGACAGACATTACACATGCACACACACATAATGGATCATCTAAATATAGTAATTCTGGGATCTCAAACTCTATATTCCAACAAAAAGTAAACAACAAATTGACCTACATTTTTAAAGAGACTTTTAAAATTTGGAGACAGAATCTCTTTATGTGGACCAGGCTAGACTTACGGTGATCTACCTGCTTCTGCCTTTCAAGTGCTGATTACTGGCAGGTGCCTAAGCATCTTTTTTATTAGAACCCTAGAAGTTCTTCTTCCCCCCCCCCTCCTCCTCTTCATCATCATCGTCATCGTCGTCATCATCATCATCATTTCTATTATTATGCGTACGCTTGAGTCAATTCTCTGCTTTCACTGTTGTTTCCAGAGATAGAACTCAGGTTGTCTGGCTTGCAAGTTACCTTTGCTCACCGTCATTAGAGACTTAAAAACAAAATGGAGTGAGATTTTAAGTGTTTTCTGTTTGTGAAGATGAAGCACACAGAGAAGCTGTTTGACTTAGACCTAGTTCTTGGCGTTTTACTTCATTATATCAAACCAAATCAGTTTGGTGGGTAGTGGGCACTGAAACAACGTCTTTTGTAACGCAGGCGGGGCTCAAACTCCTACCCTTCTGCCACAGAATTCCTAAGGGCTGGGACTGGAAATATACACCTTCATGCCTGACATTTTAAATAATCCTTGGCTCAAGCTTTAAGCTGATTGATGTAACCATCTATAGCTAACTTGTGCTAGATATATAAAACATCTGGCTTTGTCATTAATCATGCCTGATACCTAAAGTCAGTCTGTAGCCATCTGGTTCTTCTGTAAAATTCCATGAAGCTAGTCTTCTGTGCACACTGTACACGGAGAGAGACTGATACTGGAGTTGTTAGGGTCAAGGCCCCCCCTCCCTAACTCACAACCCTAACAAGCTAGATCTACCCAGCCAGCCTCCAGCCAGCCCATGAAGCAAGCACTGGTGAAGCAGATTTATTTAGTGTGGCCACGTTGAGAAGATGAACCACGTTGGGGTCCAGAGAGAAGGCTTGGGTTTAATTTAGAGAGCAAGAATTATGCATAACTAAGCAACCTTGGTCAAGCTGAAGTCCTGGGCATCATTGCTTTCTGGGCTCCAGTCTCACCTATGAGGTGGTCTGACACCTAGTCAGAAGGTATGACATTTTTGTCCCCAAAACACAAGCTCCGCCTCTGGCTAATGCCAGACTCCCAGTTCCACCACCACCACCACCACCAGCTGCAGCCACTGCCACACGAGGTTTCTTGGGAAATTCCACTATCTTGGAGTCCATGGTCTCTACAGCCTGATCACCAAAGGGCAAGCACAAGTGTCTCTTTTAGAATATCCTCTTTCCTGCCAAGATGGTTACAAAGACCGGAAGTAAAGGCATCCCGTGGCTTCTCCTTAACCAACTTGGGAAGGCGGAAAGGCCCAGGTGCAGTCTGCCCACAGCAACTTAGGGTAAGTGTTGAGTTGATGTCATCCCAACATAACCAGCAGAAGGCCTAATCCAGCCTGCACTAAGGGCACAGAGAGCCCAGGGTAGGACAAGTGTTTCTTTGTGTCGGGGCTCCTTGCCAGTGTCGCGGCCAGGGAGGCACCCCTCATCTCTCCGTCCACTTTGCCCTCCCCGTTGGGTTTTGATGGCCAAATGACAACCATGGCTGCTCTCTCACTCCCCATTTCACAGAAAATGTTCTTTGTAAAGCTTTTTGTGAAGG